>NC_137948.1:13263785-13653785 GCF_963969265.1 Rhamphochromis sp. 'chilingali' | reverse complement strand
GTTGCATGACTACAAGTTCTTGGGAGTTATTTGTTCTTATTGTTTTTTAGTGTAGATGATCCTAAGTAAAACCATGCTGGTGAATGAGTTCTCAGCTTATCCTTGCTTGAAATCACTTTTTATGCGAGTTTGTTGAATACGGCTATATTATATATAATGTAACATTGCACAATCTGAATGCTTATCCTCTCTAGAAATGTTTAATTTTACACATGAATGAGTTCAACTTTAGCTTGCAAAATCTGGTATATGTTGTAGAAACCAATGAACACACGCATGTGCATTATTTAGCAGCCCATTAGGTAGAAACCTCAGATGTCTAAGCACATCATAGCTGGAGAAAGTGATGGATGAATGTGCTGCACTCTTCAATTGCTTCAAGCAATGCTTTTATTTTCTTTCTTTTAAATATCCCAGAATAGAAATTATCTACTCAATAACATGATTGTGTGAAAGTTATTTTTATGCTGCCTTCACTGGTATATCAGTTCTGGTTTATAGCTACTTCCATTTATTCCTCACTCTCATCTCTAATGTCACATTTGTAAATTTGCAAATACTTCTGTCTTATGCCTGCTTGTATATGTAAGGCCTGCAAATGTCTCTGTGTTTGTGTCCCTCTTTGCCCTGTATGAAATGTTACATCTGCCTGTTTAAATGGCACAGACTTCACTCAGACACACTTTTGGGTTCTCATGTCTACTTTAATACAAAAAAACATAATATAACCACACAAACACCCAAATGTACTGACATGGCACACACGTGGCACGAGCCATACAGCCTTTTTTTCTCTTCTTGCCTTGTCTGTTTTTCTTGACACATACCTGCTCACACAGAGCGTGGCTGGGCAAGTCTGTCTGTGTTAAAGCTTAGGTCTGCTTGGTTTAAATTGAGTCTCACTCAGCAGCAGCTCAGCATCTCCATCAAAATCAATACAGAGAATTGGTGTACTGAATTCTCAGGGAAAGTTACAATATGGCAGTGTGTCTGCAGGTGCGCACGTACGTGTGCGTGGGTCAGGAGACATGGTATTGAGCCCAAGAGGCAGGAGTGATGAGAGTAAGCTTACTGAATGCCATAATGGATTCCCGTTCACACTCCTCTCTGCCCTTACTCTCGCTCTCCTTTTTCTTCTTTCCCCACCGAACTCCTGAGATGACCCCACCTCCTCAGACTCCTGTCTTAAAACCTTAAGCTGTCTAATCTGCTATCCTCACACTCATCTCTTTTTCTCCTCTCATGCCTCCCATCTTGGTCCTCCCTCTCACTCCTTTTGTCCTTCGCCTTGTTTGACTTATATGTCCAATGTAAAGTGCCAGAAACGTCTTCATCCTTTGTTGATAGAGGTATGTTCTTCTTCAGAGGCCTCTTTTGTGCCTGGATTAAAACATTCGAATACATCACAAGTGGCTCATTTATCAAGACCTACCATAGATGTTCCCAGGACAAAGAGCAAAGCCTTCCATTAAAGGCCACTTTTAAGAAAATAGCAGCCCTTTAGTTCATCATTCCACGAGGGCCTCTTTAGACACCGAGTGTCTCTAATATGTCTGACAGTTATCTGATGATACTTAAATGATTCCCGTGGGAAAACTGTTACTGCAGCAACAGCAGGAGATAAGATAAAAAGAACACATTAGGTCAAGAGTGTTTACATCCTTGTAATAGGTAGATAAAATAACACGTTTAAATAAATATGCTGAAAAAACAAGACCTGACAAGATTTACTTGCTTTCATGCAGCCTCTAACTGATTTGAGGTTCCCCAGATTTTAGTTATAGTCAACATAATGATTTATTGCTATACAGAAATGGGCAATGACTTATCTGTTTAATAAGTCTTAAGAAGTCTTATGCTAAGTTCTAAGTTAAGCCTCAGTTAGGGCTGCTCGATTATGGCAAAAATGATAATCACGATTATTTTCACTGAAATTGAGATCTCGATTATTTGACGATATTTATTTAACAATAACAATGTGTTGAATAATGACTTTAAAGCTTGTCAAAAAATAATATAAAATAGTGTGCAAATACTGATAACAGTGCAAATGTTTGCAATATAAAAAATAAATGAAAAATGTAAACATCTATGTTTAGTGAACTTTGCAGTGTTGCTCTGTGGTGCAGCTACGACACTGTACCAAAGTTTACACACTATGTCTACTTGATCCACGTCTGACTCCGCAAACCCATAATGTTTCCACACCACTGAAGTTTTTTTTACCTCTTTTCAACCAACGGCAGTCACTCTCCTCTCCAAATAACTTCTGCTTAGCTTTCCGAGCTTCCCTCGGGTCCTCTTAATTGTTGTGACACGTGTTCGAAATGCGGAGAGGTGCGCTCGATTTGTCACACGGAGCAGCGCGAGAGTAAAGCACGAGGGAGGGGCTAATAATCGGCTCAGTCATTTTTAATGATCGTTGAAAGCCCAGATCGTAATCGAGATTAAAATTCGATTAATTGAGCAGCCCTACCCTCAGTATCACCATATTTGCATTAGTGGGAAATTTGACTCTTGTATATGCTGTATGTGTTATATGTTATGTATGTTTCAGCAAAAAGGCATAAGGATACAAATTTTTACATTAAAACATTCTCTGATAAATATTGTTTATACAAGACTATGGATCAATTTTAACACAACTACTTTCATGTTTTTGTCTGTTAGCACAATTTACCAAAAAAAACCCAAAACTACTGATGGATATATTAGTGGCTTTTTTAAAAGTCATGTTTTGGGTGTTTGTATTTGTTATTTGAGCCGCTTTTGAAATGCTTCTGTATCTAAAGATAGAGACGTCATCCAAACAGTGTTTTCAGGGAAAAAAAAGAAGAACACTATAGGAGAGCAGTTTAGTGTTTTGCTGACGGTTGTGTTCTCTAACACTTTCTCATTTAACACTAATTAAATGCACTACATGAGGAAGAGCATCTGTGTCAACCTTTGGGAATTTAAGCCTGGCATCATTTGAGTTTGGAAGCTTCCAGTCGACAGTGCACCGGGCAGAGGATCAGACTTAAAGGATTTCACAATGAACATTTCCTCACTGGCCATGGTGGAATTTGAGGGTGTTGCTCTGAATATCCTCCAGGTTTGCCTCGCAGAAAATGTACATATTGGTTTCTTAAGCTGAAAGTGAAAATCAATGCATCAAGGCTTCCTGGAAGAGAACTTGAGATATAGCTTCCTAGAGTCATATTCAGATGTCTTAATGTGGCGCCTGAAGTTTGTGCGGTTGTAAAAAGTGGATGGGCCATTTGTGGGCAGCCAATGTATAGTTCACGACTGCAGCAGACTTTTTCATTATCGTTCTCTATCTCTTTCAATGTGTCTGCTTTCTGCTCATACAAACCTGAGGGACATTACCATTTTAAAAGATGTGTGTACCAACCACAATATTTTCACTTGCTGGCCTTCAGGATTAACCTTATGTTCTGGTACTCAGTATCTGCAGGTGGGCATTGGTGGTAACACTTCCCCAAAACACTTTGGCACTGCCCAGACATGCACTTCTGAGATCTGTGATCAGGACCATTGCTACAGCAGTCCTGACCTGTACTGCCATGTTGCCCTGGCGACCCAGCTCCAGATGTCTCTCTCTGCAGGACTCCATAGTAACACGCCATCCTAGCTGGCAACAAACCTACCCTGCACTAATCACTGATAGCACAGAAGCTGTGGGGTAGATGGACTGTCAGCAGGGTGAGCAGAAAGTGTTATGAAGTATTAGGGTTTATCTGTAGATTCAGTTTGCTAGTTAGAACAGGCTGTATCACCCAGGTTGTAATCAATTTTACTTTTTCTGTTGCCAAATCTGTTTTTATTCCAAAGGGACTGGTGTAAAGTGGAACATTCAGGCCAGGCAGAATGGAAATCCATTGATTATCATATTGTCCCAAATGAAAAGTAACACTGATTTTGATTCTGTGAGGATTAGAAACATATTGAACCGAACACTTGAAGGGATACACTGAATGTGCTTTGAATGTACTAGTACTGTGATATTTGAACAATGATAATGAAAAAAGAGACCCTTTTAAGTGAGCTCTGTCTGGATTCATTATACTATCACAAATAGAGTCAGAAATATGTTGAGCTTAGTGACATTTTTCAAAGCTTTCAGCTCAGGAGGAGCTTTGGTAATGGACATTCCTTTATTAGATTTTCAGCCACTTCACAGACACTCTATGAAGCTTTTTGAATGATCGTGTTCAAAAAGATCTCTGTTTAGCAACATTTTGAAATACTGCATAATTGGGCTTGCAGCTTTCCATTGTCAAAAAATCTGAAATGTCACCCTTTTTTCTTCCTTATGTCAACTTAAAGTTGAGATTAATTCTGCAGTTGTGTTATACAGTGGCTTGCAAAAGTATTCGGCCCCCTTGAACTTTTCCACATTTTGTCACATTACAGCCACAAACATGAATTAATTTTATTGGAATTCCAGGTGAAAGACCAATACAAAGTGGTGTACACGTGAGAAGTGGAACGAAAATCATACATGATTCCAAACATTTTTTACAAATAAATAACTGCAAAGTGGGGTGTGCGTAATTATTCAGCCCCCTTTGGTCTGAGTGCAGTCAGTTGCCCATAGACATTGCCTGATGAGTGCTAATGACTAAATAGAGTGCACCTGTGTGTAATCTAATATCAGTACAAATACAGCTGCTCTGTGACGGCCTCAGAGGTTGTCTAAGAGAATATTGGGAGCAACAACACCATGAAGTCCAAAGAACACACCAGACAGGTCAGGGATAAAGTTGTTGAGAAATTTAAAGCAGGCTTAGGCTACAAAAATATTTCCCAAGCCTTGAACATCCCACAGAGCACTGTTCAAGCGATCATTCAGAAATGGAAGGAGTATGACACAACTGTAAACCTACCAAGACAAGGCCGTCCACCTAAACTCACAGGCCGAACAAGGAGAGCGCTGATCAGAAATGCAGCCAAGAGGCCCATGGTGACTCTGGACGAGCTGCAGAGATCTACAGCTCAGGTGGGGGAATCTGTCCATAGGACAACTATTAGTCGTGCACTGCACAATGTTGGCCTTTATGGAAGAGTGGCGAGAAGAAAGCCATTGTTAACAGAAAACCATAAGAAGTCCCGTTTGCAGTTTGCCACAAGCCATGTGGGGGACACAGCAAACATGTGGAAGAAGGTGCTCTGGTCAGATGAGACCAAAATGGAACTTTTTGGGCAAAATGCAAAAGGCTACGTGTGGTGGAAAACTAACACTGCGCATCACTCTGAACACACCATCCCCACTGTCAAATATAGTGGTGGCAGCATCATGCTCTGGGGGTGCTTCTCTTCAGCAGGGACAGGGAAGCTGGTCAGAGTTGATGGGAAGATGGATGGAGTCAAATACAGGGCAATCTTGGAAGAAAACCTCTTGGAGTCTGCAAAAGACTTGAGACTGGGGCGGAGGTTCACCTTCCAGCAGGACAACGACCCTAAACATAAAGCCAGGGCAACAATGGAAAGGTTTAAAACAAAACATATCCATGTGTTAGACTGGCCCAGTCAAAGTCCAGATCTAAATCCAATCGAGAATCTGTGGCAAGATCTGAAAACTGCTGTTCACAAACGCTGTCCATCTAATCTGACTGAGCTGGAGCTGTTTTCTGTGTTATTTGGTGTGTTTTATAAACAGGGAATACCAACATTTTCCTCTTTTGCTATGGGTTAACACTACACAGATACCTTTCAAAGTGATTAATGTATTTCTTCATTAAATCTCACAGCAAAATTACTAAGCAAATTATGTTTTCTATTGCACTTCTTATAAAGAAGGTTAAAAGACAATATTTGCTGCAGAGCAGTGCCCAGCAGCTGGAACTGCTCTAGTGTTTTGCTCAAGGACAATTTATCAAAGTGAATGCTTGCCAAAACACAAGCTTGAATTTGAATCCTCTTGAACTTGTATAATGCATGCACACATAAACACACAAACACACACGGGAGAGAGCGAGAAATGTAATTCCATCTTTCACATGGAATTATACTGAAACTCCAATCCTAACCTCTATTACTACTCATTTAACGTTTACCAGCCTTAACCAGTAACCCACCTTCACCCAAGCCATGCCTTTGTGGTAAGATTTAGTGGCCCTCATTTTTTTTCCTGAAATGATAAGCCATTCCCCTCATACAAAAAGATTTTCTGTAAGTCCACAGAGCATAAAAAATGTAAGTCCACACACAGTTACTATAACTCTCACTGAAGTCTTTTTCAGTATCAGCGTCCAGGGTGTGGGAGGGCAGGAATGGGTGTGGGAGGGCAGCAACCCCTGACGGGAGGTCCAAAGCCAGCATTCAGCTTAAGTGCAGTGACTGTCTTTCATACAAATAGCACAGACTGCACACTTACAGCTGTTATATCAGCAGTTATATAGTTAAAGCATCAGCAAGCACCAAACACACACACAGATTTCCATGCTATAAGGCAGCTCGAGGCCTTTCTGTGGTTTTGACATGGGCTCTTCTGATGTGAAACAGTATGCCAGCTAGCTGGGTGGGAGGATAGAGATGTGTTCTTATACGCCTCAGTAAGGCTGTAATCCGTGACTCACACTGTGTGTGTGTGTCTGTGTGTGTGCGTTTCATGAGGTAAACAAATGACAGCTTCTGTTAAGGTAAACCGATATCAAAACATGATCTCAGAGTATGCTTGTACTTCAATACTTATTCAAAGACAATAAAGGACAGGGCAATGAAAAAAAACAAAACAATGAAAAGATTAGAAATACTTATTTTTAGAAATGCCATCTGTTTATAGAGCATCAATTTCCTTAAACATCCTTTGTTGTAAAGGTGAACCAGGAATTATTGCTATGAGTATTTCAGATAAATAAAGTAAACACAAACAGCAGAGTGATGATGGAAACACTTTTCTTTATAGCTGTATGTTTCTGTTCGTCCAACTAAGTAAGCCTTCCTTTTAAAACAGCGCTTCTGCATATTCATACTGCCAAACATTAAATAACCCCAAGGCAGCTCTGAACAACAGCAGTCTTCTTGGCACCTTAAATAGTTGAGGGGTTAAGTGTCCTGCTCAAGGGCACCCACACAGTTTTTTGGGAGGAGTGAGTTCTGTTTATGTCTCTGTTGAGAATTTGAAAAGGATATCTTTCAAGCTTGTGGTTCCTTACTTATGGGTATTGATTTTTTCATGCATATTTTGTTTTACTTGTGCATAAAAAACCCAGTGCTGTGCTTCAGTTCAGTGCTATAATTCAATGTGGATGCTGCTGAATCGTGTCAACACATGTACTTAAAGAAATGCTAAAAAATAATGTAAATTAATACATAATAATGTGTAACAATCCATTTTTTAAAATGATTAATTTCATAAAATTATATTATTAATAACCATTAATCAGCCTTGTGAGCCTTGATGTTTACTTTATGTAAGCTGAAAGCAGAAATGAATTGTAAAACTTGTAACACTCTTCTTCTCTGTTTTATTCAAACTTTTGTTTTCTCTTACTTTTAGATTATTTAGAATTTTATGCTTTTCAAAAAAAATCTTTATTAAAAGACAACATTTTACCATGGGAATGTCGATCAAAGAACGGGTTAGATATCAATAGAGGGTAGGTGGTTGTGCTGAAATGGTGATTTGGAAGAGCAAAAGGAGAGAGAAAGCAATACATGCAACAAAAAAAAAAAGAAGAAGAAAAAAAATGCTGCAGAAAGATCAGAGGCATGCAGAAGCTACTGGGTGTGACTTGAATAGTAATATTCCAAGAGACAAAAAGCAGTGTGAAGGGGCAGAGGGATGAGCGTAGTTTGACTTTTTCCCTTAGTTACAAGCAGAAAAAGAGAAGGAAGAGTAGCAGAAATCCATTACCAATGTTATCTAATGACTGCAGTTTCTGTTTCTGGATATTATGAGTTGCTTGGCCCCATGATGATTAATTATGGAAACTGCAGTTAAAATGATGTCTGTAACTGCACTTCTAGTGTTGGTAATCATACTGTACCACATACTGTAACAGCATTTCCTTGATTTTCTTTCCTACTTTTGTTTGGACTTATATTTGCTACCTGGACTGAAGTGAGCCTAGAATGTAGACATTTGTAGAATGAATTAGTTCTGTCTAATGTAGCACAACAGAAACTCTACATGATGAACTGAACCATTCCTTAAGGGAAGGTATACTGAGATTGTAAAAGAAACAGCAGCTCATCTGTAATCACTCAACCGATGATTCTCTGTTTTTGTTTTTTCTATTTATGTCTATAACCTTTTCAGATCTATAGCTCTGGGATTTATCTTCTGATTCCACTTATGGAGATGCACTTTTCATTTTCAAAAGTGGGACTGCTTTCTCTTAAATAGCTACATGTAAGTTCAAATGAGTAGGAGGAGAAAATCATATTCACCGTGTGTTGTGATGTGTCATGACAAAAACTGTTTAATATTACATGAGTGACACCAGGGTGCTTCCTCTGAAATGAGCTGAAGTGAAATATATGAACACTTAAACCAAGTTAGCAGCAATCTATCATTCACTGTATGGTTTTCTGATGTCGTTTTACAGTGCCCAATAATACAAATGCAAATAAAGCTCACCAATTGCCTAAGTGTATTTTTTCCCCAGACACCTGAAAGCCACACTCTTGGAGAAGACACGTGTTTAAGTTTAAAGAATCACAAGCAGAGATTTGTCTCTTTTTTTTTTGTCAGATCTCAAATGTTAGTCGGAAACAGAACAATCGGAAATCTTGCAGTCTGAGCTTGTAGCATAAAATATGACACCAGTGAATTAGGGAGATCAAAAAGGCATGTTGAATGTCTGCCCAATTTGGACTGTCTCTTGTCTTGACAATGAAATGCCAAAAAAATCTAACCACAAAGGCCTCAAATGATTACAACTGCAGAGATCTCAACACAAGCAAGGCAATTCTTTTAAATTAATCCTGCATCCGAGCTCTTAGATCTTACAATCTTAAAAGATGTTTTGTATTTTCTGTGAAACAACACATGACCTATTGCACCATGTCATTATTTACTTAAAAAATAATCCAAAATACAGAAGCAGTGTCTGGAAAAACTAAGTATACTCCATGATTCAGTAGCTTTTTTCTAACCACTTCTAGCAGCAATATCTTGAAGTAACATGTTTCTGTATAACTTTATTGGTCTCTCACTCTAACCCTTAATTATTTTCTTTTTCAGCCAGTCTGTTACAGATTTGCTTGTGTGCTTGGACGCTTTGGCCTCACATCCGACTCTAGAATAATTTGGTATACAGAGGGGTTTATAGTTAACTCATTTACTGCACGGTTTTGAGCTACTAGTTGCAAAACAAGTTTAAATCTTCACCTCTGTATCACCATGCATGATAGCTAGTATGTGGTGTTTGTGCTGATATGCTGTTTTTGCTTTTTGCCAAAAGTGTGGCTGTGCAATATGGCCAGACTTCTCTGATCATGGAGTGAATCTGCTGGGTTATCCCTCTTGGGACGACCGGCAACTTTCTTGAATGTTTTCCTGTTTCTCACTGTAGCATGATAGACTTCAAATTGTTTGGAAATGTTCTTATAAACCTTCCCAAACTGGTCCGCGGTAGCAATTGCTTCTTTAAAATCATTGCTGATGATTGCTTTTCTACCCAATTTTAAGACCTCCTGAGGAGTGGTTTTATGCTTTATTAAATATTTTATTATATTCTTTTTGCTCTGGTACTTAAATCTTTAGACTTTCACACAGTTTGTAATTTCTTTTTACCATTACAGCGCATATTGAGAGCTTTTTGATTTCATCTGTTATCTCGATCAGCCTGACTCACTCTAGTTTATTTGTGTTTCATATCTTGTGATACTCTTGAACTTTAACGGAGGAATGAAAAGTCTTTCAAATAATATTGCCTTATTTTGTGTTTTGATGATGGTGTTGAAGTGTTCTGTCAAACACAATGGACCAAAGTCTCCATAGGTGTTCAGATGGGTGGAGATGTGGTGACTGTGAAGGCGAAGCATTGTTCACATAATTTACAGACTCATCAAACCATTCAGTGACCCCTAGTGCCCTATAGATGGGTGTAGAAGTGTTTCATCATTGAACAAAAGTGATCACTCAGAGCTACTTTGTATGGGTTGGCAGTGACCCTTCCCTCTAAGGGGCAAACCTGACCCAAATCATGACTGTAAAATGCAACATGTAGCATAACAGAGCTGAGGGTTTCATTAAATTGATCACTTATCTATATATTCACTTTACCAGACAAAAAAAATATCTATATATTTATATTTATCTTTCCAAGCTCCTTAGACTATATATTTAGTGTTTAATAAGTATAAATATATAACTCCAATGCACATTTTCCCTCTTCGTGTTGATATACACAGCCTCTTTTGTATGTCTGAGTAAGGTTAATGTGAAATTTTAATTTAATTAATCTACAATGGAATAAATGTTGAATTAGGATCTGAATATCAAAGGACATGGTTTATTATCTGCAGTGTATGTAAGTCATAAGGTCAACTATGTGGGGCACCCACTGATGTTTACTTTATCCCATACATAGTGAGGTTTGACTCTGGAATATTAAGATATGTCGCAGTCATATGTTTCCACTGCATTCATGTAAAGCAGTTTTTTTTAACGTGCATTCTGTTGACAGTTTTATTTCAAGTATTTATGTCAGAAGGAACATTCTTCATGGCCATACCTTTCTAGCCTACCTTAATGCTTCCCTGAACTCATCCATACACACAGAAGACAAAAGTCACCTTTCTTTCATCTGTTCAGCTGGCTTGTGAAGTAAAAAAGGTGATTTCCATAGGCTCTCTACAGTTGACTGGGCAAGTGGGAAGGCATTTTTATTAAAGGTGTTTTCCCATTTTCACATGCAGATGAAGAATTTGAGACACTACAAGATGTTAGGTGTGTGTGTGTGTGTGTGTGTGTGTGTGTGTGTGTGTGTGTGTGTGTGTGTGTGTGTGTGTGTGTGTGTGTGTGTGTGTGTGTGTGTGTGGATGCATGGATGGAGGGAGCTCCATCTGTGTGGGGACACACATCATTCAGCATGCCACCAACTGAAGCAGAACATTGGGGAAATTTTAATCAAGGCTCTCAGTGAGCCTTGTGGGCTAGCAGAGGTGAATGTGTGTGTGTGCATGTGCGTAAGTGGGCACAGGTATATTTGAAATAGCGTCTGGGGTATTGTGATGAAACATTAAGACTTCTGCCTGTGATAAAGAAGCAAATAGTCCTGTGTGACCCAAGAGTGGCTTCTTGGGAGAAAAAGAATAGAGTACTGTGGCTGGCTGTTTAAAATAGTTACAAGATATATGCATGTTTGGGGACCTCTATCTTGCCCACCAGTTTAAACTACAACCAATTTTCAGTCTCACGAGTTTCCACTGACCTTCCTTTTTCCTTGTGATATGGTTTAGTTTAAAAAAAAATCCTTGTGCAGTTTTAATTCTCCCTTTATCTGAAAAAAAGATATAAATTTGGCAAAAATGCTGTCATGACATACCGTCCCGTTTTGTTCCCACATTGTTGTTTAGAACCAGCTTTTCTTGTGCCATTTGCCAGATTTGGATTAGGACACACATACAAAAAAAAAAGGAAGAAATGCATTTAGCAGTATTTTAGTAGGAGTGTCAGTTTGGGGAACTGCAGTAACTGCAACAGCACTTAAGAAAACATGCATGAAGATAAACTACAAAGGTCGAAGCTTTAATCTGTTTCCAGGCCCACTTGAAGATAAACTAGAGAGAGTTTGGCCTTTACACTCCTTACTGTTAGTTGCTTTCAGTGCCATCACTTAAATGTGTCACTGCCTACAGTGAGAATGGTGCTCTTATAGCATAGTTTTAGCACATTTATGCTCCAATATAATTCTGAAAGTGGCGTTTAGTTTACACACTGCTTTTCACAGATAAACACTCTCCAGCAAGGCTTTGAATGTGATGTCACATCATGCCAAAACGCACCATTTACATGGTCACCACCAACAGGCAGCCTGTGGCACAGAACCTCTCCCGATTGTGATTAGGGATCATTCTATAGAACATACTACATTACTGACAGCATCCCTCTAAATCTGCAGTCTCACAAAGTTTCACGGCCACTTTTACAACATCCTTACCAGTTTCATCATGTGTTGCTTCATGAGATATTTGAGCCCACTTCACTTTGCCACACAGGTGACAGTAATCAGGCCTGGATGAGGCTGGTGAAAATGAACACAGCTTTCCAAAAATTGTGGTTAGTTACAGTTATTCATGTTTTAATTCATGATTTAACTGAGGGGGCAATTACTTTTTCACACAGGGACACGTATGTTTGGATAACTTTTTTTTAAAAACCTTAATCAATGAAATTATCATTTAGAAAAAAATCACTTTGTATGTACTTGGGTTCCCTTTGCCCAATATGAAAATGTATTCAATGATCTGAAACATGTAAGTGTGACAAATATGCAACAAAAAAAATCTATAATCAGCATTCCATCATAAGAATTAAAAGTGAGTGAATTGTTACCTGTGAGTTGGTACAATCAGTGCCACATTCATACGTTTGTTGGAAATACTAATTCCTGAAGTTCTCCTATCCACGTTTATTTGAAATAAATAATTTCTCCATTAGTGTTCTATTATACTTTGGATGTTGTGTTCTTTATTTTTTCAAAGCCATTTTAGCATACATAAATATTTGATTGCCTACCACAGCAGTGTAAAAGCTTCAGCCTTGAAAAGACATCTGAATATCAAATGCAGATTTATTACATACTAATTGTTGTGCAGTACTCTCAGCTTTGCATTTGAATGCTAGGTACCCTTAGAACTTAACTTAAAAACATTTTTCAGCAGATGTCTCTCAGTATGTGAAATAAACACCATTAGACTGTAGCCATTCTCTTACAACCTTCTGTCTTAGAAACTCCCGGCAACAGTCCGGTGACCCTCTATGTCAAACCTAATGCTAAATGTGCACTCAATGCTTTAAAATATCACAACAAGGATTTCTGAATATGTGTGTGATTGACTGAAAGTGAGAAGAACTTTTTTAGCCTTTTTTTCTTTTTCATTTAAACTGTTTGTGTGGACAAACAAGAAGTCGTGCTGGAGCCAAATCCAGAAACAGACACTCAGCACCATCCTAACAAACAGTTCGTACTTAAATAATTATCTGTACCACCAGAAACAACATACGGCTGATGAGTTTATATTGCTAAAGCTAGGTATTCTTAGTCATTTACTGACAGAGTGCAGAGTGATGTGGGTCATGCACCTGCTGAAATACATGAATTGTAAAAGTATAGGATAGTCATTTTGTTAAATGAGTTCAGTAAAACCCTTGAATGTAAAAATGTGCAAGTGTGCAAAAAAACACATCAATGCAAAAGTGACCCTTATTATGCATCCACAACAGTGTTGGTCAAGTTACTTGAAAAAAGTAATCAGTAACTAATTACTGATTACTTCCCCCAAAAGTAATCCCGTTACTTTACTGATTACTTATTTTCAAACGTAATTAATTACTTAGTTACTTAGTTACGTTTTAAAAACACGATTTACAACCTGAATAGGTGATAAAGCGATAGATCTTTCAGCCCAATTCTACTTTTTCTGCATAATCCATCATACAAAATGTAATCAAATGGAAAAGTCCCTTTTTAAAACTTGTTTTATTAGTTTTAACCTTTTAACTTTATGCATCAAGCAAAAATTTAATTATATGCAACATTCTCTGACTGGAAGAAATTTGTTTAATATTTACCCTACCCGCCTACCCTACTGCTGTAAAGCAGGACTGCGGTAGGCGGAGGTTTACCCTAGTGCAGGTGTGCCGCAGCGGTCAGTGGAAGAATCCGCGAGTTTCTCTGTGAGTTTCCCATTACGTCGTAGCGCACTCGTGCTTGCTTGGAAGTTTAGGGGTTTTTTTCGCTGTAAAAAGAAGTTTTCTTCCCACGCACAACGGACGCTAATGTTTTTGTCACTTTTTATGGAATCAAACTCAAAATAAGGCCAGTACTTCCACGCTTTAAACACTGCACACTCACACTCTCTCCCACACTCGATATATGATCCACTGTTGATCTGCACACAGCTGTTGTCACGAACGTCGCACTTGCTTACGTCACTGTCATGAGACATTCTCGCAAAAAAATCACGGTTTTAGTAACGCAGTGACGCAGCGTTCCTATGGTAAAGTAACGGTAATCTAATTACCGTTTTTGCAATAGTAATCCCTTACTTTACTCGTTACTTGAAAAAAGTAATTGGATTACAGTAACGCGTTACTGCCCATCTCTGATCCACAATACCACAAGCTATTAGCTGCAGAAAGTACCTTCAGGTATTTCATCTTCCTTTCCATTGAGCTCCGATAAAGATGTTCACCTTGACCCTTGCCCTGAGATGCATTTTTATCTTACTCTCAACTTACTCGAGTTAAGATTTCAGTCAAAGAGCATAGCCATCGTTATTAAAGAGTATGTCAAGGTCTACACTGCTGGGAACATTTTTTCCCTCTTTATCAGATTTATTTTAGTCCTTTTTAATCTCTCTCTAGGGAGCATGGAGTAAAGGGCTTTGACAAGGACTTTGAGTCTTAATGTGTAGTGCTCATCAAGTCTTTATTGCACTCTGAGAATTTTCACTACAGGTGTGCATCCATAGGACCACAGATTTAACCAATAGATACTAATATAAGAGTTTTCTTGAAATGTATTTTTTTTTAAATATTGAATATGCTTCATAACTGATTGGTGACAATTTTCCTCCATTTGTTGTAATTAAAAGGCTGAAAAAGATGCAAAACCACCCAAAATGGGCTCAAACGCCAGTTAACACAAATTACTGCTTTTTTTTTTTTAATTTCTTATGCACTTGGGCATATACAAGTTGAACTTGAACATATGCACATGCATAAACAAAATACAATTACTCTTCCCTCGATGTTGCCAACAGGAATAATTTGCAAGCTGTGCTATTATTTTTCACTACTCTGGTTTTGTGCAATTAACATTTTGAGATGGCCCTTATCCATGCTCAGCCTCATCTCAGTCAGCTGTGCAGGAGACAAGACACTGCTTCTGTGGACCTCACAGCAAATGAGACACTTCTCCCACAGAAAACTAAAATTAAAAAATAAATAAATAAATGAATACATAAAATTAAAAAAATTGAATTTTCAACTTTCCAGTCGATCCAGGTGTACTTTTTTCTAAGCAGCAGTATGCATAATAATGATCTCCCACTGGCGCAAACTCTTTACTCTGTGCTTTATGAACTTTTACTCATCCAGAATGGAGGTATCCAAACTTGGAAGTTTTGATACCTCCTTCACTACCGTCTTATTAACTCGTGCTCTGTTGGTGCTAACCTCCTACCCCCTGCTGTCTGTATTAATTATGCTCCTCTGTGGATCAGGGAGGATTTATTAGATAGAGAAAGGCTTAGGGTTGCTGGCATTTTGCTTATTAATGATGATCATGATAATCCCCTTTTCTACTAGACTGGGATTTAGTACCTGAGGAGATGATGCCCGTTTTCGTACTGTTAGCAGTAGATTACTGTTAACCCCTATATTTTGTGGTTGTCCCGTGTTCAGTGCCTCCTGTCTTTATCCCCTTTGTTTTATTCATTATTTTAGATACTGATGAGACCTCCTCCTGCTTTAATTCTTCTTCCTCTGTCGCTACTATTTCTTCTTCCGTAACTTCTTCCTTCTCATACTTTCTCATTTCATTTCAAGGGGTGCTTTCACTTCATTCCACAACACCTGTCATTTTCCTTCCTTTCTGCAACCTTATTTTACTCCTCGTTATCTTTGACAGGCGACACTTTATTACTTATTCTTCCACTCCTTTCTTTAATCTCTCCCCCCTGTCGTTTCATATAGACTTATTTTATCACTCTTCCCATTACAGTTTTATCTAACATGCAGATATAGAAGAGTCGGGACCTTTATTCCTCTTCCATTGACTTCTCATATTCCTCCATTGCTCTTGTTCATCCCTTTACTTTCTCCTCCCCAGCTTCCCTTCATTTATTCCCTGCTCTTACTCTATTCTGCCTCTTGCTCTGTCCTTTCCCTGCCCCCACCCCATCCCCACCCACCGCTTCTTCATCCTTACCAGAAGTCCTTGCCACTGGGCCAAGCCTGCCTGTTTACATTGGCATAAATCTACCTCATCACACCATCACTTTACTCTCCTTTTTTCAACCGCTGCAATCCTTTTAGGCACCAGGCTCAACAATTAATAAAACTCAGCTATAAACTCTTTCATTTTATTCCAACCTCTTCTTTCCCCCTATTTTCTCAATGTCAAATGATGGTAAATGTTGGTGCCAGCTCTGACGTAATGGTACTACAGTTCTGTTCTCAAATCTAGCCTCCATCACATGGGGCTCTTCCAAAGAGATAAAGGGGACAAATATGAATTTTCTACAAAGATAGTATAGAGATTATGAAAATTAATTTAAAATACAGGACAGAATCAAATGCATCTCTGTAATGCGCCACAGACACAATGACCAGGGTGTTTAAAGATGTGGACCCTGTGTATGTAGCAGACCTGCTGAGGACTTATTCCCCTCTTCCTTTCCTTGTTCCTCTCTGATTACCTAATCAAGGATTTTAACTGTTACACACTTATTTTAAATCCAAAGGTCACCACTGTTTTGAGGTCGTAGCACCAAAACTTTGATTGAACAAGAGCCCAGGTCATCTGAATCAGTGGCTTGTCTTAAGTATCTGCTAAAAAAAAAATAATTATAGGTGAGTTTTTCCTTAAGCTTTTGGTCATAAGTGTTTGTGCAAATACACAAATTTTATTATTTTGCCTCTGTATGCCAACATGGTGAATTTTAAATCAAATAGTGTGGTTTTGATTGAAGTGCAGACTTGCAGCTTTAATTTGGGGTGGTTGTACATAGTACCCCTTTTTTTCACGAGCTAAAATAAATGTAAAAAGAAATTAACACAATTTTAAATATAAAGATTTAAAAAAAAAAATCAGATTATCACTTTTTTTTTAAGTCTACAACCCATAGACATCACCAAATGCTAGTGATGGCTACACTCTTATTGCAGTGTGTTTCCTCCCTTGAGATGCTCTGCCAGGCCTTCAACTGCCACCAGTTTGTGAGTCTTTCTGCATTCAGCTTATTATTTAATAACTGAAAAGAAAAGGCTATTGATTGAGATCAGATGACTGACGTGGGTATTGAAGGACATCCCATTTTTTTGCCCTGAGAAACTCTTGGGTTGATTTTGGAGTATGCGTTGGGTCGTTATTTATTTACACTGTAAACTACTGTTCGATCCGTTTTTCAACATTTGGCTGAATTTGAGCATTTCAGAATTAATAGTGCTATTTTTATCAGCAGTTGCATCATCGGTAAACACTTGTGATGTGGTTCCACTGGCAGCCATACATGCCCCTGCCATAACGTTTCCTCCACTGCAGATGATATGGTATGCTTCAGATCACAAAGTGTTCTTTTGCTTCTCTCATCTTAGATTTATCTTTTATCTTTATCAGGCAAAAATACAAAAAAAGTGTCTAAATATTTACAGACCTAAATGTATTTATGTATACTTGGCCACATGTTTGTATGTTGTATGTTGGGTTATGTACACTCAATTGTAATATCATAATATATATTTTATTGAAACTGTGAAGAACAGTCTATTTAAAAAAGTGCTATAGAAAAAGTTAGGAACTTGTATTTTCCCCTGATTCAGTCCCAGTAGAAGACACTTGCTTATTAGGTGAATGTGTAAACCACGGAGCCACTATTAAGGTACACCAAAATGATCAAGATTTTTCCACGGTAGACTTTTCAGCATGTCTCAACAGAGAAAGCAAAGATGTAACTGATGATATTAAAAGGCAAATATATACTGCTGAGCATTTCTTAGAATTCAAGTATCCGAGTGAATCATGACAGTGACCCAGACTCTAAAACTAGCTTATCTAGCCTACATATAATTGAGTAATGTTCAAAGTTTAATGCCTCTCCTGCCGTGATAAGCAGTATTAAAGGTGACCAATATTCCCCTTTCTCAGCTCAGTAAATTAAGATGTGGAATATTCAAGTTGCCTTTTTATCACCATCAATCATCTGTCTCATATTTACCTTTTGTGGATAGTGTAAGATTTTACAAATCCTTTAAGCGGCTTTGTTAATGCTTCAGCAGTGTTAACAAACTTTCTGCAAGGCAACTGGAAAACTGATAAGCCCACACACTACACTATCTGACATTCACTTTATGGGTTACAGCTAAGCTCAGTGGGACACACACACACACACACACACACACACACACACACACACACACACACACACACACACACACACACACACACACACACACACACACACACACACACACACACAAAATAACTACACTATGCTCAGCTCTTCAACTCATTAGTCATGTAGAGCAGAAGCAGTTGACACTTTATACTCTTGTAATAACGGAATAGGGCTCTGTGTGTGTGTGTGTGTGTGTGTGTGTGTGTGTGTGTGTGTGTGTGTGTGTGTGTGTGTGTGTGTGTGTGTGTGTGTGTGTGTGTGTGTGTGTGTGTGTGTGTGTGTGTACGAGTATGTTCCAGTGCTGGTGAGCATAAAGTAATTAGATTTAAGAAACACCTGCATCTCTTAGCTCTCCACATATACTGTAACTACACAAAGAGGTTGTGAAACAATGACATTACAAACCATTTGTATGTTACTTGTGGAAAATGGTCTTGTGCAACTCTATGGCACGCAAGTACATTGCTGATACTAGATTAATTCCATTTTTTTATTTGCTCCACTCAAGGTAACGCAACACAGACCAAGAATAAAAGGTCAACACAAGCATGGCACGATCTGAACAAATGAGTTAACTGCCTTCATCTGAATTTTTTTGCATGGTTTTGCATAAAGATCCCGAGGTTAATTCAGAGTGAGTGACACAGTAAGCCGTGGGCGTTGAAGTTACAGAAGACATCATGAGCTTTGGTATTCAAAAGACAGATGATAAAGAATTCACAAGCAGGAGACGAACAGAGGAGTCCTGTACTTGAGGTAGGGGAGATGGAGCGACCTTTTCAAACCACAGTTCTTCCACTGCCATTGTACCCTCATTTGTCATACTTTGCTGACTCTACTTTCAAATGACACGGATCAGCATCAGTCTCAGAAAGGGTATGGTCGAGTTTCACATTTGTAACGTTTCACTCTTGTGCTTTCAGACAATTTACATCCATGTTTTACTTCCTTACAAGCTGGTTACTGTAACTCTAATGGTAGGTAGACTTGGTTATAGTTGTTCAGGTTTTCATATGCCCTTAAATTTCCTGCTTCTGATCCAATGCAGTGGAGCTGAATGGAATTTTATTTGAGTATCTCAATATGTCGTTCTCAGTACCATTATAGTGACATGGCTCTTCATGGCTGAAACGGGGTCTATTTTTAGCTAAAAAATCTAAACAGCTTTGAAAAAGCTTGTAGTTTTTTTGTTTTGTTTTTTGTTTGCACAATGGCATGCAAAGTTATATTCACCTTGTTCAATATTGGGATCGAGGCCCTCGGTTCTACAGAGCTCATGGTAGTTTAATCAAAAAAAGTAATTTCTCTTAATATTCAAATTCAAATTTTATTTGTCACGTACACAGTCATACATAGTACGATATGTAGTGAAATGCTTGGACAACTGCTCGTGACCTAAAGAAAACAAAAAAGGAAAAGGCTATGAATAAGATAGGAAATAAATATTAAAAATTAAAAAGGGTAAATTTAACTAGGAAGGAATAAAATATAAATTAAGGTTAAAAATGAAATAACTGTACAACAAAATACACAATATAGAACTATATAAGAATGTATGAAGAAATATAAATAAATATATACACAATAACAGCAGCTGTACAAGTATTAACTGGAAATGAAGAATATAACGTCCAGTGTTGTGCAATCCACATTATGTCTTGTGCAGTGCAAATATGCTTAAAGTGATTTAAGTGATGAAGTGAAAACAATGTCCAGAATGTCCAGTGTGTGTGTAAGAACTATATGTGTGTGGAGAGGGTACACTCCATGAGGTTTCTGGGCGTGCAGATCTCTGATGACCTCTCCTGGACTGCAAATACTACGGCGGTGGTTAAAAAGGCCCAGCAGCGTCTCCACTTTCTGAGAGTGCTCAGGAGGAACAACCTGGAGGAGAGGCTGCTGGTGACATTTTACAGAGCCACCATAGAGAGCATCCTAACGTACGGCATAACAACATGGTATGCAGGGTGCTCAGCTGCGGACAGGAAAGTACTGCAGAGGGTCATCAACACAGCCCAGAAGATCACTGGCTGCTCTCTGCCCAGCCTGGAGGTCACTGCAAACTCTCAGTACCTCAGCAGAGCTGGCAATATCATCAAGGACCACTCTCACCCCAGCAACCAACTGTTTGAACTATTACCGTCAGGCCGACGGTACAGGTCACATAAAACCAGGACAAACAGATTCAGGGATAGCTTCTTTCCCAGAGCTATCACCGTAGTAAATAAGCACAAAAACAATTGAACCTATTCCATACTGTCACTGTCATTATATTATGCTGCTATTCATACTGTCATTATATTAATGCTGCTATCCTGTATATATTGTATATACTATTGTTTGAGTACTTACGATTGTTTTTTTGTACTTTTTATATTTTACATTTATATTTATTATTGAAACTTGCACCAAGGGAGTGGCACTCCAATTTCGTTGTACTCTGTACAATGACAATAAAGGCTATTCTATTCTATTCTGTGTGTGGGTCAGTATTGTGTGGTGGTGTGATTGAGAGACCGTATCACCTGCGGGAAGAAGCTCCTCCTCAGTCTCTCTGTGTTGGTCTTCAGGGAGCGGAATCGCTTTCCTGACCTCAACAGAGAGAACAGTCTGTTGTTGGGATGGCTGAGGTCCTTCACGATCTTCCTGGCCTTGGTCCAGCACCGCCTGCTGTAGATTGAGTGCAGGTCAGGGAGCTCGGAGCGGATGGTGCGCTCAGCTGATCGCACAACCCTCTGTACAGCTCGTCTGTCCTGCATGGTGCTGTTCCCGAACCAGGTTAAGATGTTTCCCGTCAGAATGCTCTCTATGGTGCACGAGTAAAAGTTCCTGAGCACCTTGGAGGGCAGTTGGAAGTCTCTCAAGCGTCTGAGGTGGTAGAGACGCTGACGGGCCTTTTTCACCATGGTGTTGATGTGACAGGACCATGACAGGTCCTGCGTGATGTGAACTCCGAGGTATTTGAAGCTGTCCACTCTCTCCACTGGGCACTCGTTGATGACAGGGGTCTGGTAGTTCCTCTCCTGCTTAGTGCTGAAGTCCACTATCAGCTCCTTTGTCTTACTGACGTTTAGAAGGAGGTTGTTCCTCTGGCACCAGTTCTCCAGATTCCTAATCTCCTTCAGGTAGGCCGTCTTGTTGTTATCAGAGATCAGGCCCACCACGACGGTGTTGTCAGCAAACTTGATGATGGTGGTGGAGCTGGTAGTGGCCACACAGTCATATGTGTACAAAGAGTACAGCAGGGGGCTCAGAACACACCCCTGGGGGGCTCCAGTGCTGAGAGTGGTGGAGGCTGAGACATGTCCCCCCATCCTTACTGCCTGTGGTCTGCCAGTTAGGAAGTTGGAGATCCACTGACACATAGATGAGCTGAGTCCCAGATGCTCCAGCTTGGTGGTGAGTGTGGAGGGAATAATGGTATTAAATGCAGAGCTGTAGTCTATGAAAAGCATTTTAACATAATTCCCCCTTCTAGTGTCCAAGTGAGTGAGTGATGTGTGGAGGAGATGAGAGATGGCATCGTCTGTGGAACGATTTGGACGGTAAGCGAACTGTAGTGGGTCCAGTGTGTCTGGTAGTGAAGAAATGATGAAGTCTCTGACCAGGCGTTCAAAGCACTTCATCACTACTGAGGTGAGGGGTACAGGGCGATAGTCATTGAGAGAAGCAGGGTGGGGTTTCTTCGAGACAGGAACAATGATGGACTCTTTGAAGCATGTGGGGATCACCGACTGAGATAAAGAGATGTTGAATATCTTAGTGAACACAGGAGCTAGCTGGTATGCGCAGTCTCTTAGGATACGACCTGGGATGCAGTCTGGTCCTGCTGCTTTCCTGGTGTTCACTCTTTTGAAGGCTCTCCTTACTTCATGCTCGGAGATGACGAGCACGTTTCCGGTGCTGGCAGTATCTTCCTGTCTGCAGCCGTTAGCGCCGCTAGCACTAGCATTGTTGGAGTCCTTAGCTGCAGCCTCGAAGCGAGCATAGAAAGTGTTCAGCTCGTCTGCCAGAGTCACGGCCGCGTTCGTCATACCGGTTGTTGGTGCTTTATAGTCCGTTATTGTCCTTAGTCCCCGCCACAGGCTCCTAGAGTCACTCTGTTGGAGTTGTGACTCTAGTTTCCTCCCGTAGCGCTGCTTCGCCTCTTTCACCGCCCTCCGCACGTTATATGACGCGGCTTTGTGCGGGTCCATGTCCCCCGTCGTGAGTCCCGTGTTGTAGGCAGCGGTGCGGGATCTCAGAGCGTCGCGGATGGTTTTATCCACCCACGGCTTCTGGTTGGGAAACGTTGTGATAGTCTTTGTCTCCACTGTATCATCCGCTAGTTTCCCGATGAATCCCACAACCGCTTCCGCAAACACGTTGACATCATCATCCGAGCTATTTCTGAACATGCCCCAGTCTGCGTCATCGAGTGCGTCCTGTAACGCGGCCACCGATTGATCCGTCCAGCGCGCGACCTTCCTCTGAACCGGAACTTCCTGTTTCAGCCTTTGTTTGTATTTTGGCATGAGGAAGATGGCGGCGTGATCAGATTTGCCAAACGGAGGGCGGGATTGTGCCTTGTAGCCGTCCTTGACTGTAGTGTAGCAGTGGTCCAGTGTCCTTTCACCTCTGGTGGGGCAGGTGATGTGTTGATAAAAGTTCGGCGCTGTGCGTTTGAGGTTGGCGCTATTAAAGTCCCCCGTCACAATAAGCGCAGCGTCCCGGTGTTGTGTAATATATCTGAACTGATCGATAATTGCTATAACATCACATCCTTTTCAGGTAAAAGAAGTCTGAAACACTAGCTTGCCATCTCTCTCTCCCTCTCTCTTTCCCTCTGTCTCTCTTCATCTCTTTCTCACTCGGCCCTCAGCAGGGAAAGCAAATTGAATATGCTGAATGGGTTTGTTTGACCCTTTAAATAGAGACCTGTCAGACTAAACCAGCTTGTACACATACACAACCCAATAGGCACACACAGAGACTAGAAGATATATTAACCAGTTAGTGTGTGTTTGAGACTTTGTGTGCACGGGACCTTGAGAAAGTGCCTGAATTCTGCTGAGTGATGTGTCATTGTGTTAGTATAATAGTTGACTTTTTCCACATACTGATGTGCAGAAGATTATTGAGCCTCAAATGTCTCATCATGGTCTCCGGTGTGTGATTTGGTGGTGACACAGTTGGGGCTGCATGGTGATAGGCATCTCTAGATCCCAGACATTTACCAAACAAATCAGGCAGGTTAGATGTGATTCACTCATCAAATAAAGTAGGTGGGTGACATTCACTTAACAAAGCCTTTGGGCAAGACTTTAACAGCAGGAATGGCGGGTAACATTTGCTAATCAGGACACGTGTGTTACATTTATTAAAAAAGTGGCTATTTTGTAGCTGTTGAAACAACAGACATCAGGAATGCACACAGACCTTATTTACAACAGTACCATAACTACTTTAGATATGATTTAATAACATTCTTTTCAGACTTTTAATTTGTGTCAGTGGAGGGAAAAAAAGGAGGCTAGGAGAGACACGAGTGGAAAGCTATATTTCCATCTGGACTCCTTACAAATACTTGTAGTAGTTTCCTACAAATCTTCCTCAAATCTTTTTTTTTAATTAAACAAATAATTAAAATGTAATTTTCTAAAGTTTACGACTGACAAATTTGGACAAATTGCATCATTATTTAAATCAGATGAAAAGCATATGTTATTTTTGTTCCTGCTATGGGTATGAGAGTTGCTACTAGGAACATTAAATTATTTGGATTGCTAGCCCAGTTAACATCCACATTACCCATGGTGCTGATCAAAACCTGGAATGATGCTACTGATATGATCTGTGTGTGTGTGTGTGTGTGTGTGTGTGTGTGTGTGTGTGTGTGTGTGTGTGTGTGTGTGTGTGTGTGTGTGTGTGTGTGTGTGTGTGTGTGTGTGTGTGTGTGAAGGAGAAAGAGGGGGAGAGGGAGAAAAGAGGAAGACAAAGTAACAAAGTTACATCTGTGGTTGGTCCACAAAGCACACAGAGGCCACTTTGTAAAGTAAAAGAATATGAAATAAGTAGTCTTACATATTGAAATATTAATGCTGTAAAATGAATTATTGAATAAAATCAACAATGGGAATAAACACTTTAATGGCCTCGATTTTTGTTTTCAAACCAACTACAATCAGTGTGCTCTTACTACATCCTCCTACCTGAGCAGCCAGAAAGAGAAGCCAGAAAGTGCAGACTTCCTAGAGATCACTCAAATAGCGACTGGCTAAATGGCAGTTAGAGCAAAGTCTGCCTTCAGCTACATTAGTTTTAATTTCCATCCATGATCAGAAAAACAGAGTGTGGCACAGTGCAATAAAATCATTTTTCTTAGCTCTAAAAACATAGCTATTATATACATTACAGTGGGTTATAGTTACCAACTGCTTTTCTAAAGGTTGCAGTAGTTCATCTTTACTGTGGTACGGTGTTGTGACTGTGTAATTAAAAAAATAATTTTAAGCTTGTTGTGACCTTGTTTCCCAGTGCAGACTGGAACCAGATATATATATTATATACATTACACAGACTGCTGTGCTATGTAGCTGCTCTGAGCTTCTGGTGATTAATTAGTACATAGACAACATGGATATAGCTTGCACATATTTACACTCAAATTGACCCACACATGTTCCATGATCATCATCCCTTCCTCTGGGGGCTCATATGTCTGTCTGTGCTGTGTGTGTGTGGGTGGGTGGGTATTTTAGGGTGGGGTGGTGATGGGGTGACATTTCCTGTATCACGTACCACCGCCTGTTTGATCTTCCTTCTTTCATCTTCTCAGCAAAGAAACCTGACATTACAGGGTCTCTCTATACTCTCACTGGCTCCATTTTTAGGCCTGAGTGTGGCTGCCCCCCGTTAGTGTGTTTGTGTGCGAAAGCTAAGCCGGAAGAGGGGTGTGTGTCGGTGGTGGTGGAGGGGGGCGGGAGGTACATGAGTGGGTGAAAGAGAGCAAAGTGTACATTTCCCTTCTTCCTCTCGCACCCTGCATTAGCCAAAGTATTGGATACAGGAGCGAGTACAATGTGTGCAAGTTGACTCGGGTTATTCAGTTTGAGTGTGTGTTATCAATACCTACATTAATCTGCAGGATTCTCAGATTTTCCAACCTGATTTCCACAGAGGCTCATTGACATTCAAGGTAATACAGGCGATTCACCAGAAAAAACGTTTTCTAACCTTGGGAGTTTTGAAGAAGGAACAAGTCCGATATAAAACTGTAACATTGAAATTCCTTAACAGTAGAGTGAAACCGACATTTGTAAACAGCTCCTCATTATTATGTAGTAAATGTATAGTAGTTGCTTGGTGCAGTGGGGCTTTTGTATTACTTGAAAAAGATAAATCTAGAACAAGGAATTGTTCTTCAGAGTTGAATATGCTGCCACAGTGGTAACTGATAAGGGAAAGTGGAGAATATTTGTTTTTTTCCTTCACATATCAAAGGTACAATGAAAAACACCAAAACAATGCCTCTCTTAGCCAACTGGAAGTATCTACTGAAAGTGAATATATGCAGTCATCCAACATTCTTATATGTCCTCAGGTATGACATTGAATGACTTCCAGCATTAGTGGTGCTCTTCTGGAAATAACACTGACTTCTGCCCCCTGTGTATACAAAGTTAAAATAAGTATCGTAACATAATGAGTGGGAAGTGGAATAGGTCAAAAAACTGACCTCAGTATAAATACAGCTGTGGCCTTCATAAAAGTCCATGACCATGTTATCTATGTATGACTGGAGAATAACCTTCATCCATATATATAATACATTTTCTGAATATTGTCTCATAACAATGTTACACTTGATGTGTGGACCAGATATTTAATTATAAATTCTTTCCATTTCAACCTTTAACAAAAGGGATCAAGCGATACTGAATGTGCAAATTCCCTGCTGACTCGGCCTCAGGATGTCTAGAGGCAAGAACCAAGCGCACCCAAATGAGCGCACCAGAGGCGATCATGTGCGCATCACGCAGAGGGAGAGTGAGGGACGAAAAGCAGCAGCAGAGCATGGCAGTTGTATCGCAGTTTGTGTGATTCCGTGTACGTTAATCAGACTACAAACATGCTTATAGTCACCGATACTGCACCTGCCACAATTATCAGTGCATATCTTCTGTGAAGCTTCATTAAAGACGGTGAACTAAACTCCTGGACTGCTGCAGTCTTTCTGACCGAAGACTTAGGCCAGACTTGTATACCCAGCACTTCCAGTATATATATATTCTACAAGTGGTCCTTCGAGCCGGATTATACAAGCTGCGCTATGGCTACACCCAGAGAGTTCAACGACAACCAGCCTGCACTGAGTCCCCGTCCCAGCAGGGTGCGACGCATTCCCGGACATCTGGAGGACTTTGAACTCACCTACCCAGCTCACCGTCTTTATAGTACCACAGTAAGACCAGCATCACCACTGACATCAACTTACACAGCACCACTCAGCCCTGGGAGTTCCCCTAACTACCCTGCAGCTGGTCATTATGGTACGGCAAGTGCAGGGGAAAGATGGCAGGGGCTGGAAGCACGTTGGCAAACGATAAGCCAGCAGATGAAAGAACTTGAAGTGGAAATGGACAGGGTCAGATTGACTTCGTATCCACAGAGTGCACATCTGCCTCACCCTTCATACCGCTATGCAGCATTTCAGCCACATTACAGTAGCCTCCCCCATTTAGAACTGGGTTACCCTGTTCGGCCCCCCAGTCCAAGAGCTGCACCTAACATCCAGCACGAGGTTCTGCACGCTCCAACACAAGCCCCTGCTCCTCAAGTGCAGGTTGACACTGCCGCATCAAATCCAAAACCTGCTTCAGAAGCGATGTCTGTACCAGCCCCCGCATCCACGGCTCCTTCAGCCTGCTCGCCGCCGTGGCTAACACAGCCTGCATTGCCCTTCTCACTACCTCCTGCTTCTCTAATGATGCCTCAGCCAGTGTCCCCTATCACACCGCAGCCAGAACCACATGTGCCTCCGCCAGTGTTCCCTATCACACCGCAGCCAGAACCACATGTGCCTCCGCCAGTGTTCCCTATCACACCGCAGCCAGAACCACATGTGCCCCCGCCAGTGCCCTCTACCACACCGTTACAGCCTGAGCATGTCCTGCCAGAGCAGCAGTATGATGCACTCCCCAGGGCCTGGCAGTCTGCTCCACTGCCATATCCACCTGTGCATCATCCTAGAAGACCCCGTGGTCAGCACTATTATCCAACACCTCACCCAGTAGATAGTTCACATCAGCCGAGTATGATGGAGATGGCAATTGCTTCATCATTTGGCATTCCTAAACCCAAACTGACTGTATTCAGCTCAGGGGAAGAGAGTGATTTTCTTATGCTCAAAAAGGGTCTAGACAGCTTACTTGGTCCGCACAAGCATTTAAGTGAAGACTATAAGTATCAGATCCTGCTTGACCATCTCACATTCCCCTCGGCACTTCAAGTGGCAAAGAGGTATGTCAACAGTCAGACCCCATACACAAGTGCCATGCAAGCGCTCACGCAGAGGTACGGACAGCCAAGACAGCTAGTGCAGGGGGAACTGAAGGCCATTCTGAATTCCCCACCAGTCAGGGCTGGAGATTATCAAGCATTTGAGGACTTTGCTACCGCAGTTGGAACTCTGGTGGGAATGCTCAGCACCATGGAGGGCCCCTCATCGTCAGAGTTGAAGTGTGGGTCTCATGTGGACACCCTACTCACCAAACTCCCCACTAACTATCGAGATGCATTTACTGAACATTGCTTTAATCGAGGAATTATCCAAAGTGGCAGTGATCGTACATACACTCTCCCTGATCTAGCGGAGTGGCTGGAAAGGAAGGCCCAGACATTGCAGGTGTCTCGCCAAATCACAAGCCCCTTCCCAGCTATACCAGCACATACTGAGTACAAGGACCGGAAAGCAGGGAGACAACAGAGGGTCAAACCTGCTACTATTCTGCTTGGGGTTCAGCAGGGATCGAAGCCCGCTAATCCTTCTCCGAGCCCTGCCACTGTACCACACCTGAAGAAGAGGGACCGTTTCAAGCCCTTCTGTCCTTATTGTAATAACCAGGAGCACTACCTCAATGCCTGTGCTGACTTTGCCACGCTAACCTGTACTGCCAGAGCTACCTGGATAAAAGAGAAAAAACGATGTTGGAAATGTGGGAGAGGACATTCCCCAGTAAACTGCACTCTGAAGAAGCCCTGTGCAACATGTGGAGAACAACATCTGCACATACTACATGAAGTTGCTACTGCTGAGAGCATCCTGACCGTGAATACGTCCTCTAACATGGTTTTCTTGGACCAAGTCAGCCATTCTGGGCGAGTAAAGTGGCATCACAAATGCCACTTTAACTTCATTGCTGTCAGCCTCTACTCTCAGGTATGCAACCGCACCATAGGCTCTCTCTGAGGCATCACAGAAGATGTGTAGGTTCACAGGGCTCCCAGCCGAGATACCAGGAGTGTAACACCTTGGCAAGCTGAGGTTTGGCAGGTATGGCAGCTCACTTTCCCATGCTAACCACACGGACAGGAGCTCGTCAGCAATCGGCTCATCCCAACCCCTCTCCTTCTTCCAGAGTGCCTGAACTAGAACCTTGGCTCGTGTTGTAAAGGGTATGATATAACCTAATGGGTCATATTGACTTGCCAGTACTCTGTAAACATATCTCAGGGTTGGTGCAGTACGTGGAATGGTACGGTGCTTGTATCCCAATGTGTCAGAGCTGCATCGCCACAGGAGACCAAGGGAAGACTCTTCTGGATCAGTCTTGCTAGTGGTTAGCCATAACTCACACTCAGTTGATTTGGCTTCAATTGGTAGGTGAGAGATAACCTCAGGTGCGTTGCTAGCCCAGGCCGAGAGGCCGGGGGCACCCCACCTCCGAAGTGGCCCGAGCGAGCCCCAGGCTCCAGGCCCCGATAAGCGGCCGCCAAGGAGTGAGCCGGTGTGTACCTGGACGCCCATCCCCGGACACAAAGAACCACCAACGCACCGATGTCTGAGGGGGTCCGCCACTGGCAGGGGAAGTGGTGGTAGGGGGAGATAGGCCTCCAAACCTTGGAGGGCCTGAGATGTCCCCAGAGAGGTGGCGCCTGACACCCAACCTGACATATAGACACAGACATACAGGCACACACAGATACAAACATCCATTCCCCCCCTCATGCTCTCATATGCACTTACTCCACACTCAACCAACGTGGAGACAGACATAAAGAGACGTTGTACACACGATCACACTCCCCAAGCGTACTCTACAAACCGGGTCTAGGTGCCCCCGCCCCTGGAGGGGGGAACTGCACCCAGACCCAGGTGGTGTTTCCCTTTTCCCTGCGGTGGGGGGAGGCAGACCGCCCCGACTCCGCAGCAGCAGGAAGGCTCCACACTCCAGACCGCAGTCGGACGGCCAACTCCTCCTCCTAGTCCTAGCCCCCCTGCTCCAGCAGGTCGCAGAGAATGGGGGTGAGAGAAGACTCCAAAAGCCCAAGTGCTGCTAGTCAGCTAGGCTGGCTTGGCTTTTCCCTCACTGTGATTCCCTCACAGCAAGGTGGTCAGGTTACTGTTGTGGCTGTTCTTGATGCCTTCTTTCTACTTCATTACAGAATCTCTAATCCCACTCCAAAAACTGCAGCAGGTAAAGCGCTGGTTCATGTATCACTGCCCCAAGCTCACTGAACCTTCGTAGCAGAACAAGGACTGTCAGCTGCAGTCTGTGATCATGGAGTTGGAATTCATCTCTGAGATTAGACATATTGTATGTGGAGAGGCAGCTGATTATTTTGCTCTAGAATTTGCCACACATACAAATGCAAATCTGTGTGAAGCACTGTGCTGCCTATCCATTGAGTAGCCATGGGGAAACTAGAAGACTGAATACGATGTGTGCACACACAAATCTTTTGAAACACATGCACTCACAGTATGAAAAAGACACTCAGCTATCATGCTGTGAAAGGCTGTTGTCACGGTGTTGTAACTGTGCCATAATGCTGTTTGTATCACTGCTCACACAGCAAAATAAAAGCACTACTTAGGTGACAGGGCTCTGCCTCTGTTTCTTTATCTTTCTCCCTCTTTCTCTCTACCCTTCATTGTTTCAGTTGATTTTTTCTTTTCTCTCCATGCCCTGTCAGTCTCTTATTACACCATGCCTGTCTTTCTTTAGTTGTCTCAATCCTTCTTCCCTCCCTTTGTCGCGTGTAAATGTCATTTTGTCAGCCAGTTGTCATTTTGCCTGCTGTCTCTCTCATGCTCGTCTCCTTTTTTACCCTCCTGAAAGACTAATGAGTGATTGCATGCTGAGGGATGGTTAAAATATGGGAGAAAAGGTAACCTAAACTGTGATAGCAAGCAAGAATCTGAGATACTGAACTCGATAAAAATGATTCAATGAGGAAAAGAAATGGCAATGTATTTTGAAACTTTGCAAAGTTGATGGTTACAATGTACATAACATCCCTCAAGTTAGTCAGAGGTAATTCTGTAAGGACAAAACAACATAGAAAAATAGATACATTTCTTATTGATCATCAGCTTGATTTTAAGGAGAAAAGTGGGCATGACCACCCCTTTGGAAGCTCTAGTCTTAAACAGATTTAAATATCCCAGCTTCACCATGATCTCCATTACCAGCTGCTCTCGCACTCAACACACCTTAAGTTGTACTTAAGCCCCTCGCCTAGCTTAGGGATCACTGCACCTAGCGCTCTGATTACTACTGGGACCACTCATGCCTTTATCTTCCACATCTTCTCGCGCTCTTCTTTGAGCCCTTGGTACTTCTCCAGCTTCTCGTGTTCCTTCTTCCTGATGTTTTTGTCTTCGGTATCGCTACATCTATCACTACGGCCATATTCCTCTAGTTGTCCACCACTACTACGTCCGGTTGGTTAGCCATCACCAGTTTGTCCATTTGTATCTGGGAGTCCCACTCGACCACCCTAGGGGCCGTCTCCCATTTTGACCTTGGGACTTCCAGGCCATACTTGGCACAGAGTTTGGCCTGAAGTATGGCCTTAAATAACTCAAACCATGTTTTATATTTTAGATTCACCAAAACAGCCACCATTGGGTTTGATTACTGCTGAAACAGTTTTCCAACAGTCCTAAAGGAGTTACCAGAGATGAAGAACACTTGTCGGCCCCTTTGCCTTCACACTGCCCTCACACTGCGGTCCATCTCATCCCAAAACATCTGGATTGGGTTTAGGTCAGGTGACTGTGGAGGCCAGACCATCTGGGGCAGCATCCCAATAGTAACTCAAATAACCCTTACACAGCCTGGGGGTGTGTTTGGGGTCATTGTCCTGTTGAAAAATAAATGATGTTTCAACTAAACACAAACCGGATGGAATGGCAGGATGCTGTGGTAGCCATGCTGGTTCAGTGTGCCTCCAATTTTGAATCCCCAACAGTGTCACCAGCAAAGCACCCTCACACCATCGCACCTCCTCCTCCATGCTTCACGGTGGGAACCATGCATGTAGAGACCATCCGTTCACCTTTTCTGCGTTGCACAAATACACGGCAGGTGGAACCAAAGATCTCATATTTGGACTCATCAGATCAAAGCACAGATTTCCTGGTCTAATCTCCATTCCTTGTGTTTCTTGGCCCAAACAGATCTCTTTTGCTTGTTGCATTTCCTTAGTAGTGGTTTCTTAGCAGCTATTTGACCATAAAGGTCTGATTTCCCAAGTCTCCTCTGAACAGTTGATGTAGAGATGTGTCTGCTACTTGAACTCTGTCTGGCATTTAGCTAGGCTCTAATCTGAGTTGCTGTTAACTTGTGATTTCTGAAGCTGGCAACTTGGCTGAATTTGTTTGGAGCAGAGATGACAGCTTATAGTGTATTTTTACATGCTGTGGAGACATTTTTTGGAGCATTTCAAGTTGCTATACATCAATACAACAATTATAGCCTTATGTCTGTATTAAGTGCATAGTAATTACATAAATTGCAAAAAAGTGCAATAAACTACAAAAAAATTGAAAATCGTTTTTGATTTTTTAACTTATATTTCTAGTTAGAGAAATTTAAGAGGCTTATCCCTCAAAACTGTAAATACAAAAAAGTTGCACAAACTAGTTTCCCACCAAAGGAAATTTATTTTAAGTGTCTTCATAGTTTTATTTTTGAGATACACCAATTTTCATATACTGCAGGAAAAACGAAAAAATATATTATAGTGCAAATTTGCAAAATAACAGCAATTGCATCAAAATAAACTATTTCCAGCAGTGCAATATGAGTCCTCAGCATCCCAGAAACGACACAGAAAGTCATAAAGTCAAACATAACTTTTAAAAACACAAGTATAGGCTCATAAGGCCACGATGGTAAAAAACTACATTTCCGCCAAATGATGTCACTTCCGGTTTTGGGCAGGTCATGCGGTCATGTGATAGTTCACGCTGATGGACGTAGGAAGTGTTACAAACAGCTGATCGGATCAGCAAAGCGTGTTTCTGGAATATTATGTTTTTGTTGCTGCAAGTGCTTTTTATGCAGTTTTTGCAAAGCTATATGTGGAAGGAAACTGTGACTTAGGACAAGCTGATGGCATAAGATGTAAGTACAACTCCTCCGGTTTCATATGCAAAAAAAATTATTGCGCTAGCTTACGTGGCTGCAGTGCTACCGGGATTTAAAAATAGTTACGCAAAATGGAGCGTGTCCGCTCCGACCGGCTTCAAAGGGTTAAAGTAATGATGGACTGTTGTTTCGCTTTACTTAGCTGATTGGTTCTTGCCATAATATGAATTCTAACAGTTTTCAAATAGCTGTGTACCAGCCTGACTTCTGAAAAACACAATTGATAGTCCCAACCCCAGCCAAGAAATTCTAGAAATGACATGGCACACCTGTGAAGTGAAAACCATTTCAGGTGACTACACCATTGAGCTAATTAAGAGAAGGCCAAGGGTTTGCAGCACTATCAACAAAGCAAAGGGTGGCTACTTTCAGGAATCAACATTATAAAACATAATTATTTATTAATTTCTTTTTTTGCTACATAATTACGTATATCTTGTGTCATGTATTTATTTAGTATGTATTTATAATGTAGAAAGTAGAAAAACAATCGGAAAAACCATTAAATGAGAAAGTGTGTCCAAACTTTTGACTGGTAATGTGACATTTGAAAGGTTTTTCAGAGTGCTACCATCACCCTGGCAAATCAGCTTAACTATTCCTGTCATTACACTGCCCATTCACTACAGACAGCAGAGTATAGACCTGGTACATATTAAAATGCCTGTTAACATAAAACTATTACTCAAATCCAAAGTGTTTTAGATTAAGACTGCTTTAATAAATCCTTAATTACTACATGCATGAGTAAGGGTGTGACAGCACAAAATATTTTCTGTTTATCTTTTGCAAATCAGCTCTTACACATGGATTTATAATCACATAGGTTTATAATCCCTCACTCCATCTCGACTGTCAGCTTTTTCTTTTATCATGCACTCTAAATTTACAAGAACACACACAATTCTTGTCAATTCTTAAGAGATACGTTTGTCCTTTTATCAAAAACATATTTATTTTCCTTTGGCTGCATCTCATTGATCTCAATTACCATACTGTTTCTGGCGAGGAACACATGCTAAAAGTCTGCGCCTGCACTGTGTTATTTTTGTTAGTAGATTACGCTGCCCCTCATTGTGTCTACTTGATAATGACCCACTAAATTGTAGTTTTGGTAGATTGCATTGGTCATTACTCAAATAAACTATGCTTTTTGTTTATAAATTCAAACATTATTAGTAGTTCTTACACAGAACTTTTCACTTCCGTTGGCATATTTTTTGGGATTTGCAGCTTCAGGCTAATTTGGCTCACTTCGTAAATCTGTAGTGTCCAAATTGCAAAGGCTGAAGCTTAATTATTCACTTGGTTAATAATTGTTTCTTGTGCAAATGCATGTTGTTTGAGGGCTGCCATTTAAGACTATGGTAAAGACTAATGCTTATGTTTAGGGTGTTCCAGTGTCTTCTCAAATGTGTTGTTTCATGTTGATGCAAGCCTATTAACATTACAAAAAAAGAGCTTATTGCAATGCTGTATGTGGCAAAGCATACACCTTGATCAAGTCAGGGTTACGCATATTGGCAATAGGACAGGAAGTACAAGTGATATAATGTGATGCTTAGCTACTTTATTTTATTCAGTGTTATTGGCAGACAAAATATTGCTTTTCTCCACACTGCAAAAGCCATAAGATTAGCATTAAAAACCCATCTTACAACACACATGCAGTGTCAAACAATAAGCACTTGCCCTCTTACTCATACTGCTGTCTGTGTCTCACGTTCATAAACACACACACAAATCCACAAACACACTCACAAACACACACATGCAACACGCATCCCACTCCAGGGAGTGTATTGGCATTTCACTACAGCTTATTCTGTTATGACGTTACTGAGCCTCCCAGACACCTCTCAGACAGATTGGCTTCTCATCATTAAGACAGCTGATAATGAATTTAAAGCACGGCCCTTGGCTTTGGCATACCTGTAGAAAGCACAATCCCAGACGATGAAAGAGGTAGACACTATGTGCCTTGGCAAGACATCATAGCAGAAAATGTAAATAACTTGTGCTGGTGTGAGGGTAAATTGGCAGGTTTTATGAAAGGCAGTCTATCTCCATTGTGAGATGCTCCAAGAAATGAATGAGATTTGCTTTTCAGTGATGACCTGCAGAAATCTGGAATCTCTAAAGTGACAGATTGTTTAGAATACACAATATCTGGTTAAATTTTCCATTGACAGCCATGAGAGTGTTCGATAAGATTCAGTTATTTGGCTTGGTTACGTCTCAACACTTCATATGTCACACAACGTCAGCTGTCAATTACACTATAAAAGATTGAGATACAGTGTATTGTTTCTGCAGCCACGGTATAATTCTTCACACTGCAGGGGCATTTTCTGGATCACAGTGAAAAGTCAGTAAGATGGAATACATGAATCAAAATGTTCTATTTTTGGAAACTGATGATTTTTTTTTTTAATCCTACAAGGTTTTAATTGTCAATTTACTATCAGCAATCACAACCAGCATACAGTGCACTCAAACTAGTTATTACTAGTTAATTCTTTTAATGTGCTCTAATGGTGAATAAGGTTTTATAGGGTGTGTGGCACTAAGCACAACCTCAAACAGCAATTTCAATCGTAGCTAGTTGCAGGCTTTGAAATTCTTTGGGTTACTCATGCAGCATTATTTTTGCTCATGAAAGTGTTTTGACTTTTTCCCAGAAAGCTAATTGTGTTCATCAGTGTTTTCAGAGGGAGAAACATTTATTACTCGTCCACAGGACTTCTGCAGTCTCAGCAAACAGCAGGTTTCATCAGTCTTATAAACAACATTGTTAAATAATGACTAAAACTAGCACGAGTGCCTTACAATGAGCCACAAGCTCAGTTTCATAATTGTTAATATGCAACTTATGATGACCGTTGATCAGCGGCCATGAGTACTGTTCACATAGTGTTGGAGAATGGCTGCAATCACAGCAGTGTAATATGGTGAAAGGTGAACTCTTAGACCCCCACGTTGGTTCAGGGATGATTGTTTCCTTTTCACAAAAATGGCCAAACCAGCGTTCCTCCCTGTTCATGATGTTAGTCGTTATCATGGAAGGATATGCCACTACCCTGTTAGACAACAGTCATTGTTTACCAGGTCAACTGAGATTGAAGAAGTCTTTTGCACGAGTGATGAAACCTTTCTCCCACCAAAAAAAGAGTTTCCTATTGAGCATGCATGTATTGACGTCTGTATATGTCATAACTCTATGACAAACAAGTAGGAACCTTTTCATTAACTTTATTCAACAGTGCTACTCACACATTTCATTTATTTTGGTGATGTCATGGTTGTAGGATATTTTACATCTGATTTTTGAATCTAATAATATGACTATAACCATCACCCCAATCTAAGCATGTGAGGAAACCAACAAATCATAGGGTGAAGAAAGCCATAGGCAGATAGTCACTGCATTTTCACAATCATTCATACTTCATATATTGTGTTAGCAGCCACGGTAAAGAACAAATGGCAGTGCATTAATGTTAAACACAACCGAATGGCGATAACGCTCCCTTATTTCCTCCAAGCTTAATAGCTCCAGCCCCAACCACCTTTCACACAAATGCTCTTGTAACTGTGTACAGAGAGCCATCATACATCCAACTGCTCTCTTGAACTATTATATTCACATCACTGGTCACGTTGCCTCAGTAAGTGAGTCTGGCCTTTTCATATCCCTTTTTAAATAATCATCTTCACAATATGGTGGCGTAACTTACAACCCTACCTCTCGCAATAATATAGAAAGAGGAGTTGTGTTGATAATCTTGTCTCTTTCTGGAAGTGAAACAGGACTGAAATTCTTTTTTAAGATGTTCCAGAGAACTAGACAACCATGATGACTTGCATCACCAAAGATATCCTAGTAAGATGCAAATATTTAAAGTAATAACGCTCGCTCTGAAACTGTAAACTGACAAAAAAATGCCCAACTGATAACATGCTGATTAATTAGATCAAAGAAATTATAAGAGGTTATTGCATTAATCCCACTAACTAATGTTAGTAGGATAAGTATGGATAGATAGATAATGCGGAGATAATTTATGATAATCTAGGAGTAAATCAAAAATAGATTGAATACCAAGGACAATTACTTAGTCTAAGTTAGAGAAAACAGCATCAATATACTGGATCAGAGAGAGTTAAATGAGATTTTCCACGGGATGAAAGGCAGCTTGCAGATAACGAAGTGCCCTCCTTGACTAGTGGCCAAAATAAAAGGAGGGACACAAAAGCACAAGAACACTGTCTCAAATAAAGACACAGTGAGAAGACTAAAACCATAAACAGGCATACACCATTATCAAGTGGATACTGGCTTTTGCACACTAATCCCAGTCAAATCCCTTTGGAGAGCAATGAGACTGGCACCATCACACAGCCATGTGTGTATAGAGTATGTGTGAGTCTGTGCCTGTGTGGCATAATGTGGCTAAGTGATCATGCAGAGTGTAAATCCCAGAGTTGAGTGTAAACCCTCCCTGAGGTTGTGTTAGTCTGTTGGAACAGCATTTTACAAACTCCTGGGAACCAAAGGCTGTAAATTTAGTCTGTCCCCAGGGGTGGTGAGTGAGGGAAGCGGGAGAGGAAAGAAGGTGTGTTGGGGGTTCGGAGAGCTCTGAAAGCATACAGCTCAATTGTGAAGTGAGGAGACACTAGAGAACAGCCTGCCACCCACACTTTGTACAGTGTGCCATTTTAGAACCGTGTGTTTCCCTCCTGGAGTAAAGTATTGGTAATTTAATCGTTTCCAAGAATTCATGAATGTGCTAATGTCTAGATGCAAAATACAACACATGGCAGGTTTCTGATTGAAAACTGGGGGAAACAGGTGCTGCAGCTAAAATTGCTGTTGCTGAGTCCCAAAGCAGGAAAAGCAATACATATTTGAAAAAAAAAATGCTAAAAGTCTATCTATATATGTTTACTACATGAAATAAAGTAAAGAAGGCCACTGGAAGAGAGAAGGAGGGTGAAGTAAATGTAAACCAAATGTGGAGAGAAAACAACAAAAACCCAAATCAAATAAAGTTTTCAGGCCAAAGAGGGCTAAGAGTCCCCTGGAAATATGCAAGGCAAAGGCGAATGAGAAGAGGAATGAGGGAGGGAGGAGAATGATGTATAAAAAGCCAGTCCTGTCTGCTTGTGCCGCTTCCCCTCCCCCAGAGGATGGTGTGATGGGGTAGAGATGAAAGAGAGACTTTGAAGAAGGAGTGATCCTTCCCTCGCGCCCTCAAAGGAGGAGGAGAGGGATCAGAGCAGAGGCCCCTGACACAGCAAGAGATGTCAAGATACACGCACACTCAGTACTTTTCACATTATGCACTTGACTTCTTTTAGATGTACTTTTGAAGGTGACTTTACAGTCCATTTTATTTTGCTTTGAGCACAGCTTTTTCAAACTGACCATATGGGTGATCTTTTTTTACACTTCCTCAGTGCTGACAGCACTGAACTCCTCACATAAGTCATATTTCTACTTACTGCTGGATAGCAACAGAGGTGTTTGCTAAAACTGTTTTACTCCTCAGCACTGTCACAGCTTACTTCCTGACTCAGCAGAGTGTTTTGATTCATGAATAAGCAATACTTTTGGACATTTTAAACCCAGAGTGAGTCTTTGGCGTGATCTCGGAAAGTGATTCCAGTTGGTGAAGTGATGGGCTGGAGTTTTTCCTTGCTGTCATAGGGTATAGAGGCAGGGTCCACTAAGAAAGGCCCCAGCTGGCTGGTGTATTCTAACTTAGGATGTTGCTGTGAGGTGATGAATCATTAAATTTAATAATATTAAAGTGGGGCTTCACATATTACAAAATACGTGTGTGAGATTGTCTTCCATTAGCTTAAGGTGCCCTACCTTGCACCGTGTGTTGGTAGCTATCCATTAAATATATTCTTCTATTAGATTAAGCCCTTGATAATCAGCTCAAACATCTTCAAGCACCAGAGGTTACTTCCAAATTCATCCATCTATGGCATCATCCTATTTTCTACAGTACATCCTTTCTCCAATAGCAATAGGCTTGTTAAACTCAGTGCTTACTCAAGCACTGCATTTAAGGACATGGATGTATGTGACTGTTGATGTGCCTAATGAGACAATCACATGGGTTTTTTTTTTGTTCTTGGTTGCAAGAGCCTTAAAAAAAGTAAGTATAGACAATTTAATTCTTAAGCTCAGAGTCACTGAGAAGTCAATTCAAAGCTCCACTGAAACATATTCTTCTTTCATGATATCCAGTGATTTCAGCTTAGTCCTAATTGCTTAACCTTTCCACTTTTCACTCGAAGACCTTCGTATTCACACTCACACTATTGAAGGCTGCACTCAACCTTTTGATGTAGTCACAGCAGTGGCGGTGTGGTAAGTTGAAAACTGTGAGATAAGCCAAATTTTTAATTGCTCTGAAATGTCACAGAAAAAAAGAAGAAAAAGAAACCCTGTGGGATCACCCAAGAGGGCCAGCAAACACAAAGAGTTGATGGATAAGGCAGAAATTGAGGAAAAATATCATTTTAAGCATATTTAATTAAATCTGAATGAAATTAAATTACATCCTCAGTGTTAAATGGGATTTGATATCCCCATTGTTGCTACAAGATGCTGGGTGGCCTAGTGATTTTAAAGATCATCTTCAGACAGCTGATGTTCAAAGTCATGTGCTAGGGGACACAACCCAGTCTGCAATGTCCAGGAATAGTCTGAATACCTTATTAATCAGTAGTTAACTCTGACATCTGGCTTTTTTTTAGTGAGAGCAAGCAAAACCCTCACCAATGTAATTACAATTAGAAATGTTTCATGGACAGTATTACAACCCTAAATATCATTACTGAAACACATTAGAACACTGTGAGCATGCTCCTTTTCCTTTTTAGAGGAGATGAAGTACAGTTGGTGTCACTGTGAAAGGCAACAGTTTTTAAGATGCCACCAATAAACTGTTTTTCTTTTCAAATTCCATAAGTAGGAATTTGAAGTAATTATAATAATAAAAGAAAAGATCAACAGACATTTTAAAAATAAACATTGCTTATTCATTTAATAATTTAATAACGTCACCCCTAGCAAAGTACTCCTCAGATCTTGAATCAAATGGTGAATAGACTTTCGCCGTGCAAATGCATCCTCTGTAGTTCAATTTTAAGACAGTTTTAACATTGCCAAAAAATAATACATCACATATCAGAGGAGAGAATGGTTCAAAGACTGGTACAGTCTCTCTCTCCTCTTTGCATCTTCTGCTGTGTGTTTGCTTAGTGTAATGTTTGGAGGTGGAATAGCTCATCTGAGTCAAAAGTGGAAGAAAATACATTGTGACAATTCCAGCGTTTATTTATTCACTTTGGTTCCAATGTATTTTGTTTAATATTGAATATATATTGTACATCCGTGTGTGGAGGTAGTGTTTGATTGCCTACCAAACACTGAGTATTACTTCATTCCAATTCTGATTCCAATCTAATGTGTGTAACTTTGACCACATATAGAATACTTGATGTGATAGGAAGCAACTAAGTACGGGGCAAAAAAAAAAAAAAAAGATATTGTATGACCTCACTTTCTTGGTAAGAAGATGCGGGGGATGTGAAGGATATGAAAACAGAATACTGGCTTTGCTGATAAGTATGCTTCTTAATATTTCTTAATAGGGAAGATGAAAGTGTTTCAGCTATAAGACATAAACAGTGCTAGTTGAAAAAAAAAAGAAAAACAGAAAATAAAAACAGGGAACAAACCCTGTAGAGATGGACCTGACACACTGTTGTTGTGTTCACATTTGGGAGTGTTTATTGCAGTGTCTCTCGGTTCAACACACGATTCGCCTACTTTACAGCCGGTCTAAGCACACACTCTTCTCGCTCCGGTCTCCGGCTTCACTATCAATAAAGAGACTCTTCGTTAGGTAGATGATCACCACCTGTGGCCTCACCTGCCTCCTGGCACTGCCAGCTTGAGCTCACTGCACCACCCCTCCCCTCCAGCTCTGCCACAAACCCCAACATGTATAAAGGCCAAGTGAAGTACACCCACTTATCAACAGAGAGTAGCACAAGGATATGAGTGCGGTTACTAATGGCTGGTTGAACACATTGTGCAAGAGGAGATTCAAATCCTCATGCACTCCTAACTCTATACATACTGATGTTTGGTCAGAATCCCATCCAATGTGGAACGTGCACTGCTGCACAGTATAGGGACTAACGCATTATTAAGTAACGCGTTACAGTAACTACGTTATTATTGTGGTAACGAGCACGGTAACTAGTTATTATGCCAAAATCAGGAACGCGTTAATCGTTACTGGGATTTAGATAGGGTTGTTATTCGTTACTTGGTGTGGTGGCATCAGCAAGTGGTGGAGGCCAGCAGGTGGATGAGGAAAAGGGAAACCGGAAGCAGGAGCAGAGACCCGAGGTGGCCACCGGCCCGAGTGTTAGGTGAACTGAACTTCAGGTAAGAAGTTATGACCTGCAGTCTATCTGGGTCAGATATAAACCAAGTTTGGGTGGAGTTTATTTTCGTTATGCTGACTTTTTTGTACTGAGTACTAGCTAGCATGACGGAGTTTCTATACAGCTGGGTGGGTAAATGGCCTGTAAATGGCCTGTATTTATATAGCGCTTTACTAGTCCCTAAGGACCCCAAAGCGCTTTACATATCCAGTCATCCACCCATTCACACACACATTCACACACTATGATGTTACTGATGTTGAACTTTATTTTGTTCATAAGGTTAATTATTAGAGTTGCCAACCGTCCCGTAAAAAACTGAATCGTCTCGTAGTCAAAGAAAATATTATGCGTTTCGTATTGAGGTGAAAAGAAACACAGTTTATCCTATACTTCAGTTACACTGAAAAAGACACAAAGCTGGAGTTATTCTGTATCTTTGTTGCATAGCTGCTTCTTCTCCTCTCATTCTCTCCCCCTCTCTCTCCTGTTGCTACTTCAATCATGAAACTGATCAATGATCAGCTGATCGGCTTTTCTCTCTTGTTTATCGCCCACTTTGCGCCAGAAAGAAGAAACCAGCGGATGTCGCGCTTAACCATAGTAGCACGTTTAAGCTTGATCAGCTGTTATTAGAATTTATTTAATATTACTTTCTAGTATCAGCTGATGTTTGCTGGAGCCACAGCTGTAAAAGCTGCTGGTCATGATATCTGTTTGGATATGTGGTGAGAGGGAAACATGAAGATGAAACCAGGAGATGTCCTTACTGAATCATCAGAGCTGAACAGGTGATGGAGAAACAGGTTTATCTTTTGGGTGACATGAATGAGTTGAAGGGAAGTTATGAACTGTTTCTGAGAGACAAATAACACCAGGATCATTTTCTAAGTAGCTGACAGCTGGTAACTGTGCAGGGGCAGATCTAGCAAAGTTTTGCCAGAAGGCCAGGTAGGGCATTAACAGGGAAAGGGGGGCACAAAGATATACTTTTCTTTCTTATTCTCATTTAAAATGTCTAGCTTTAAAAAAAAAATAATTATTTGAATCTTACAACAAAAAGCGCACATGATGCTGAATCATGACGGCGAACAACGACGGTTCAGGTGTGGGATTTCTCTCGTGGAAATATGCAGATTATTTTTTCCTTTCTATTGGTAGGTGGCACAGTGCACTTGTGGCAAGTAAGCAAGCTAGAAGACTGGCAGTCTTGCTGGGTATCCAGTTTTGGAAGCAACACATTAACAAGAGAATTCTGAGTAAAACCAAAGTTACTTTCCCTAGTAACTAGTTACTCTGAAAGTAACGAGTAACTTGAAGTACCGTATTTCCCGGACTACAAAGCGCACCTGAATATTAGCCGCACAAGCTAAAATCAGGGGAAAATCCTGTTTTGTACATACATTAGCCGCACCTGACCAAAAGCCGCAGGTGTTTCAATGTTGACTCATCATATGTAAGAGAATATGCACAAAGGGAATTGTCAGGAAAGAGATGGCTGTTTGGAGACACACCCCTTTTATTAATATTTTGAAAAACAAGTTATGGGTACATATTTGCACATGTGCTGTGCTTCATAAATGAGTAACAAATGTATTACATAACAATAACCTACAGCACACCAGAAAAATAGCTTCGGCCTACCTTTTAGGCTCAGGTGCAGTGACACGGCTTTAACAAGAAGAAAAGTCAGTCATTCACCACCATCTTCCTGCGCTCTAAAACCACCAAAGTCCTCTTCTCCAGTGTCGGATACGAACAGGCTCAGGATGGCTTCGTCATCCACTCTCAGCTTCTTTCCTTCGTTGTCACTTTCAAAACCAAAGATAATCCTCATTGTCATTGTCAGTGTCGGAGTCGAACACCCTCAGAAGGGCCGTGGCGGTGTCCTCCTCTCCATCATGCAGCAGTCCAGCCCTTCGAAATCCGTTGGTGATCATGGATGTTTTCACACTTTTCCACGCTGTCAGATTCCACCGGTGGAGTTGAGCACAACTTGCTTTTCGCAAGTTTATCGCCGCTCGTCATCCACGACTCCCGCTGAACGCGTAGCGCTACTTTGAAGTTTGTTTTTCGCGCTACTTGTACGGCACTATGTTGCCTGGCGGATGGACATGTGACCAACATACCACTCTTGAACCCCGATCCTTCCGCCAGGCAACGTAGTGCCGTACAACAGCGGAACAAACAAAACAAATCGTCTTACGATATCACAAAAATCATGGACAATCCATAGAAAAGCCGCACCTGACTAAAAGCCGCAGGGTTCAAAGCTTGTGCAAAAAGTAGCGGCTTATAGCCCGACAATTACGGTAACTGAGTTACTTTTGATAGAACTAACTAGTAATGTAACTAAGTTAATAATTTAAAGTAACTTACCCAACACTGCTGCTGCACCATACCATTTTCCAGATAAAGAAGAACAACAATCACCAAAAGTCTGCAGGTGGGATGACAGATGGCATGATCACATGACTTCCAAGCAAAGACCACATGTTTCAATACCATCTGGGGTTACTCTTCTTATACGTTCATTTTTAACTTTTAACTTTCTTTTCTGTCACTGTTTGGTTAGGTTAGGGGTTTGATTTAAGAATTGGAAACTACTTGGCAAAATTTAGAAAAACATATATATCATAATGTTAACCACATGTTATGAGACAAACTGTGGTAGGACTTGACTTAAGCGGTCAAAGAAGTGCAGGAGACTGATGCTGTCCAGTGTAGCAAGTGATTTATTCACCATTTTGTGACCCAAACAATATTTACAAAGAAACAAATAAGAAACTCAACTCTATAATTAACTCAGTTCAAATAAACATAACTGAACTTATTCAACGGAAATTAAGGTCAAACTGCACGGGGCAGGGATAGCTCAGTGGGTAGAGTGGTGGCCCCATGATCGGAAGGTCGGGGGTTCAACTCCACTGAACGGCTACCCTGAGGTACCCCTGAGCAAGGTACTGTCCCTACACACTGCTCCCCGGGCGCTGCATTGGTGGCTGCCCACTGCTTCACTGGGTGAATGGGTTAAATGCAGAGGAAGTATTTCCCTATAGGGACTAACACAACACATACACACACACACACACAGCTATACTGACCTGAACCTTTCTCTTGAAACACCTGAGTTCTTCTGCTTAAATAGTCCACTTAACCAAACAATTTCTCCTCTGAACTATTCCATTCAGTAGGTAGGTAAGATGAACATGATTATATTCAAACCTCTACTACTCCTCTTTACTGGCAACATAAACTCTGTGGTGTAAATAATACATATTACAACAATAAATCTATTTCTTCATAAACCCTCTAAAATCAACTTTATTAAATTATAAGAGTTCTTCCCCTTCTGCACTTCCTGTGACCTCAGATGAACCCAGAAGCTATAAAGCAGGACGTAAAACTACATTTCCTCCTTTTATTTCTGGAAGACAGGTAGGTAAGGTGAGTTCTAAACAATACAAATTAACAGTTGAAATAAAAACATGTTAACTTAACAAACTTGTAGAGATTGATTTAAACCAAGATGTTATATTATATAATCTGTAAAAGTGCAAAACATAAACAAACCTGGGATAGTAGATGTTTGCCTATTGCAGACCACATGTGAAATATGGTTAAATCAAAACAAGAATGTTAACTAAGAATATAGACAAATGGTCTTCTCACCCACTTTGTCACACAAACGTTTGTTGTTTTTTTCTAAAGCCTCCTCAAATCTATTCCAGACTCTCAGGGAATTCCCCTGACATCTGTCTGACTATCTTTCTCATTGAAAGATAACTGTAGAAGGAGGATACTTCTGGAGAGAGAACAGATTGGACTTTGCCCTTCATCTTATCATTACGCAAACAACATCATTATCTCTACCAGTGCTTACCATCTGATGTAGCTTTTCCTGGCATTTCAGCAGCAATTGATGTCACACGTCCAGCTCTCTCCATGTTAAGTGCCTCACTACATATTGATTAAGAACCTGTTACCTTGCATTGTTGTTGAATTCCAATAAGGTCCGCTTTCACTCCATGTCATTTTCTTTCCGGTACTCATATATACAGTCCCAACAATTCTCCAGGTAGTATTGGCGTAAGACATGCCATCTGTGTCCTGACATGTTTGTCCTTCATTATATGTGCGCATCTGTGTGAAAGTATGCATGCATGAAAGTTATAAAAATGATTACTAGATGATTAGATGCTAGTGGTGCAATGGATCACCGTTGATCCGTAATCCGAACCAATCCACTCCACGGTTCGGCACGTGATCCGAAGATTCGAAAAAGAAGAAAAAAGTATGTGTATGGTGCGCGTAGTCAGTCAAGCGATAGTTATGGTCAGCGCTAGCGGTCCAAGGGGAGGAGCAGAGGAGTTTGCGGTATTTAAACAGCCCTTTGCTGCCCAATCCGACCAGGCTAAAGTTATTACAAAAGCTACTGGGGTGTTTAGCTGCAGACGGGAAGCTGTATTCCGTTGTGCAAAACAAGGGGTTTAAACTAGTCCACGCGTTAGTTGACTCATTGACACCATGCAGCCCCATGCACGGGGCGATCCGCGGTAACTAGTTAATGGAGATTTTGCTGCGTTAATGCAGTTATGGCATTAACGTCATTTTAACGAGATTTACGCTGACAGCACTAGTTTAAAGTATGATGAACGTGCTTGAGCCACGCTATGACATCCCGTTGCGCGTCCACTTCAGTGACAAGATCACTACAAGCATGTATGAGCAGGAAAAGTTTAAAGTTATGGCTAAGCTGTCCCACGCATCTTCTGTTGCCCTAACTACAAATGGGTGGACCTCCAAGGCAACGGAAAGCTACGTGACCATGACCGCTCATTATATCACAGCAGAGTGGTAGATAGAAAGCCCTGTACTGCCCTATATTGCACCTTAATTTGTTTTTATATAATTGCATCGAATGAGTCTTGAGCTGAATGTTTTTAATAGGCAAAAAAATCCATAAATAAGTAAATGGCGAGTAAAATTTTTGTCTTCTTCTTTTTTTCTGCTGATCCGAAAATTGATCCGATCCGTGACGAAAAAAACATGATCCGATCCGAACCGTGAGACTTATGATCCGTTGCACCACTATGAGATGCCCATTAAAAAGTCAGCAAATAAGGTAAACCATACATGTTCTGTCATTTGGGCTCAGGGAGTTGGGAAGCGCATCTGTAACCTGAAGGTTGCCGGTTCGATCCCTGGGCTCTCTGTCCTGGTGCCTACTGGTGTTGGCCAGAGGGGCCGATGGCGCGATATGGCAGCCTCGCTTCTGTCAGTCTGCCCCAGGGCAGCTGTGGCTACGACTGTAGCTGCCTCCACCAGTGTGTTAATGTGAGAGTGAATGAATAATGGAATTGTAAAGCGCTTTGGGTGCCTTGGAAAGCGCTATATAAATGCAATCCATTATCAGCACGCACATGCACATTAGGCCCAAACTCGTGAAGACAGCATATACAATGAGGCAATTCCTTGATACATTTATAAAATTACTTTCTTTGTGATATTTAACATACAAACCCAGCATTGAGGACAGATCACACAAACAAGCACACACTGGCACACATACACACAAACAGACAAGAAATCTTGATGAATAAATCAATACAGTTTTAGTCACAGTGGGTCAATAAGTCTACAGTTAGTCACGGCTCAGGCTGTTATGTATTGAAGTGTGAGGTGGACAGGGAATGAAGAGGACTATGGATGATTACATTTTGGGAAGATGGTTGCATTTTCCTCCAAGTAGCATGTAACATGTCAGCGCTTGGGTTCAGTTGGCACTTGGTTCCATGAGAATGCAGCCATGAAGAATGGATTCAAAGGAGCAAAGAGCCTATGGACAGCCTATGTGGCTGATTTAGGAAGAAAAAAAGACTGCAGTAAAAATGACACACAAGAACTTCCATGCACCACCATACAGGCCTGCTGCACATTTATGTATTCAGAGTTTTTCTACAAGCACTCGTACCCTGCCTTATGCTGTGTGCAAATGTGCCTGTGTGTGTGAGTACAGACTGCAGTACTGCAGCCCAAGTGATAGCTGAACACATTGTAGATTCCTTTCTGCGAATGTACTAAATACATCCAGAGAGGGAGACAAAAAAGAGAGTCAATGTGTGAGAGAGAGAGCTCTGATTTATTCAGTAGAACAGCAGGAGGTAGAGAGTGTGAAAGTCAATAATTTCAAAGTTTATTTGCTTATGCAACAGCTCCATTCTCTGATCTTCATCATCCTTCAAACTTGGCTCAGTAGTAGAGTCTAAACCTAGTAACTGCAGGCCTCTGAGTTAGTTGTATGTATGGCATGTTGTTGTTTCTGCTTAAGTCTGGCATTTTGTGCACATTCCACTGTATGTGCTCTGTTGTGAATGTGTGTGTGTGTGTGTGTGTGTGTGTGTGTGTGTGTGTGTGTGTGTGTGTGTGTGTGTGTGTCTTTGAGGTGAATAATAACTTTTTTCTTATTACCCTGGATACGGCATGGTGCTTTCAAGCTTCGCTCACTGGAGTTCAATTACTGGGTTCCCTCTGGCTCGGCCTTTATCACAGAATAAGTAGCTCCCCGATACTGTGTTTGTGAGTATGTGTGTTTGGATATATGTGTGTGAATATACGTGGTCACACAATTGCATAAGAAAGTGCAACAACATGCAGTGAGGTGTCTACACTCAGCATGTCTAAAAACAGCCAGGCATTGATGTCTGCACACACAGAGAGAATGCAAAATTTATGCATACAAGCACAAATACAACTTGTACAGACATATGCATATTCACCTCCTTCCCCCTAAGTTTTAAAACACTGTGTTTACCTTGTAAACACACAGATACACACAGATACACACAAAAGCAATGCAATGCCTCTGAACCGTGGGGACTTAGATTTGGGTCATCAACTCTACAATGAATGCCTGCAAAGGAGAGATAAATGGTGTCTTACTTGTTTTCACCTATTGTGATGTTGGTACACTGATTTTCCTAGAAAACCAAATAGAGCATTTTCACTAAGCGACCTGGTGGGCAGAAGCAATGGGCAGAACCAGCAGTGCAAAGGAAAAAAGACCAAAACACGATAGATTGTTCTCAGTTGAATGACCTTTATATTTCTATGAATACTAGAAGTGTGAACTCTGCTACTTTGCTGCCATAAGTGAAACATCTATAAGAATGTAAATCTTAACAAGTTTTACTCTATGGGTGAAGTTTTTCAAATTTAATGAATAAAAATCAAGAAGTCTTAACCACTGCAACATCATATCTATCTATCTATCTATCTATCTATCTATCTATCTATCTATCTATCTATCTATCTATCTATCTATCTATCCATCTATCCATCTATCCATCTATCCATCCATCCATCTATCTATCTATCTATCTATCTATCTATTAGGGGTGCAACGATACACAAAATTCATGGTTCGGTTCGAAACTTTGGTGTCACGGTTCGATATTTTTTCGATACAAAAAAATGTTCATGCCTTTTTAATTTGTCATTTATTAAAATTATAAATATATATTTTAACTCAAAAGTACAGATTTTAAATTTAATGTTGCTTAAACAACAAAATAATAAAAAATAAATAAATAAATCTGATCGAGAAATCACTCATCTTTGGAAAAGAGGGTTACAGAGAAATGGCTCTTTCCAAAAAAAAAGCTATACTATACGCTTCTTCTGGGCTATATTCTCAGCAGCATATTAAACATATCAGGTCCCCATAAGGAGAATTATGTGCTAACGGCTGTCTAAATGACTTGGGTAAAGTTTGTAGCATGTGCGCTTGTTGTTTTTGTCTGCTTCCACTTGTCTTTGCACTATGATGATGTCGGCGTAAATGTGCAGTCATATTTGTTGTGTTCCCACTAGTGCTGTCAGTGTTAATCTCGTTAAAATGACATTAATGCTATAATGGGCAAATCTCCGTTAACAAGTTACCTAACTGCGATAATGCACTAGTACCCACCAATTGAGCATTGCGTGCCACATCCAACATACTGTTTTACTTTTGTCCATGACGCACTTACCATCAGGGTCATACTTCATATGAAAACCAAGATAATTCCAAAGGCCACATCTGAATGAGGGTGGGGGAGGTTCAATTTACCATGTTGCAATGAGCTTAGCTTCTGTCTTGCTAGCTTGCGCTGCGCTCAGTGGATCTGCGCTCGACAGTGCAGCCTAGGCACAGTAGTCGAACGCAGATCCACTGAGCGCTCAACACAGAGAGCATTGTCAGAAGAAAAGTTGATAAAATAAATACATCGATATATATACGTACCGAACCGACAGCACTGTATCAAACGGTTCAATATCGATGCGAGTATTGTTGCACCCCATCTATCTATCTATCTATCTATCTATCTATCTATCTATCTATCTATCTATCTATCTATCTATCTATCTATCTATCTATCTATCTATCTATCTATCTATCTATCTATCTATCTGACAAATATAGTCCAAATATTCCAAATACAGCCAGTGAGTCAAACAAAACTTACTTAATGCAGTTGCAGCAGAGTTTTTTGATCTAATATTTATAAAACATATGCATTATTATGCAATTTTGGATTTAATAATTTTACTTGTAATTTTTAGAATATGTTTTGAAATGGTGATTTTTCTGAGTTTGTTTAGAAAAAAATATCTGAGTCTATATAAAAACACAAAACACACAACTTAATTGATAGGTGGCGATATATTGCTGTGAAGACATGTTGGTCAGTCAAAAGCCCAGAATGAATATCATGGTGCACAGCCTGACATGAGAAAAGGAGGTTATGGTGAACTTTGACGTTTTCCTTGTCCACATGTAAATGTAGGAATGTAACCTATGAAAATCTTGAGTCGGGCAGAGTTTTTATCAAAAGTTCAGTTTTAAGTGTCATTTACATGTGGATAAAAATGCCAAACCACAAAGATAAAGCTAAGTTTATCCAAATTACCTGTGTACATGTGGATGCAGCCTATAGTGTTTTTGCTGGCAAATAGTGTGCCATAAAGATCTGTCTAAACATTTTCCTCAATTTTTGCTGATATCCCCTTGAGTTTAAAAAGTGATATGCGATCATATGTGAGTAAATCAAAACACAAAATCATAAACAATAAAATATGAGCCTATACTGAACCTTCTGGAAAGTCCCTAGATAAGTAGCAGTTATTATTCAGTCCCAAAAAAAGGAGGAAGATATAAACCTTAAGGGACAAATCAACAGGAAATGAGAAATGAATAACGATAACAAAAAGGGAAAAAAAGTAATATTTGTGTAGTGGATGCCAGGGATATAAAGAGAAGAGTGACCAGGAGACTAAATGAGAGATAATGAGAAAAGAAATGCAAAATAATGAAATAAATAAATAACAGGGAGAAGAAAGACAAACAACAGGGGCTGCTAAGTAAAGAACAACTGTGATTCATGTCAGTCAGGCTACTCTGTATCTTCTCATATCCACCAGCTCATGATTTACCATGTCCTCAGAAAAGTGTGTGTGTGTGTGAAATTGTGTGAACACTTTATATTGTGTCCCTATGTGGAAATGGTGCCAAGGCTTAGATAAGGGTACAGATAAAGGCAGGTAGATGGGACTGTAAATCACACACACACACACACACACACACACACACACACACACACACACACACACACACACACACACACACACACACACACACACGCACCAGATGCAATTTGACCTTGACTTTGGCTGCTACCCTCTACCTCTCATGAACATGTTGTGTGTTATTATCCTTCTTCTCTTGCTGCTGAAAACTGATGCTTATCTACTTTACAGCAGATAACGCAGAGTGTATGGGAGAGTGTGAGAGAGTAACAGAGAGAGAGAGGAACGAGAGCTTGTTGCTGAGTAAGTGAAGGGGAAGAGATAGGACGATGAAACTGAGAAGAGTCTGAATAATAGATAATATACCCAAATAATGGATAGAATGATGGGTGAAACTGATGGGTATGTCCTACAAGTTTTCATTTGGGAAAAGATACGACCAAGTAGAAATCTAATGTTTGCATGTGTGAGCTGTGTATAAATTGATGTGTTGTTCAGGGGGCTCTCATAAGCATCAAAACCCACAGCAGTGCTACACATTAAGGTTTACTATATTTTTATAGCAAAGACTTGTGTCAAAAATGCCAAATACCAAAGGTTTAAAATGACTGGTCACATTCAAAATCCTGTTTATTTATCCTTTGATTAAATTAAAAGTAGCACTCTAATTTTTTGCACATAAAGGTCAGCTTAGTTGACTATTACTCAGCCTCTGAAAAATAATTGTATAATGTCTTCTGTGGTTTGATGTCACTGTAGAAATGTCAGCTTGGAGTTGAGACTGGAATAGTGAGCTGAAAAGCTTCTGTTCCAATGTGCAGGTGTGAAGCATGTTCACAACGTGGTTATTTACTAGGCAGTATAGGAGCTAGCATTTCATGCTTCAACTGATAGTGGAGATTAAGTATGAGTCTTCTGGGTTCTGTTGATGTAATTAAAACACTTACTTCATTAGTTCAGGAAGTTAATGTGAATGTAGTACTTATAATATTGTAAAACATGACTGGTCTACACTCTTACAAGGGCTACAATAATTAATATACAAGGTATAGTCTGTATGTGTGTCCTTCTCCTGCCCTCTCTAAGCCAGTGCTATGAACAACCCCTCCTCCTGATTCATTATTGCTAAAGACATTCCAGAGCCTGTTTTTACCCCACCAATCCAAGATACAGGACTGTAGTGTTAGGAAAATTTCAGTGTGTCCTTGAGCAAGGCACAGAAGCAGGGATGCATTTGTCTGGTTCCTAGCAATGTTTCTTGTGGGAAAGACATTTGAAACACCATTTTATCATGTCAGGTTTCCCTCCAGTATGCAATGTTTAAATAAGTTATGCTGGCTACTGCTAAGCGCTTTCTCTGTGGAGAACATTAATAGAAGTATCCGATTATGTAAAATATCTAAAATTATGAATGCTGAGAATGATAATGCAATCAAATTTATCTGAATTGCGTTTGCACTTCTGTATGTGCATGTGTGTGCATATGCAAGTGACCAACTACCACCTACACTAGCTCTATTAATAAAAGTATTATCCATTGTGACTCATTCTAACGCCAACTCTGGCATGCTGACTCATACATATCATGCTCCACCAGCACAAGATGTTTCTGACTTCTAAATATTAGTAACTTCTCTTGACTTTATGCAATAGTCCCTCAGTTAAAGCTGATGTGGGGTTTTCCAAAGTTAAGTGAGACTAATTCATCAAGAAATCAATAGTCCCAAACCACGGTTTGCTCAGTATTATACTAATTTCTAAAGAGTTCTGGAGTCCCTTGGTCAAATCAGTCTTCTCAAGATAAAATTGTGCAACCCATTACAACTTAAATAGTCCCCTGGCTAGAGTTTCTGCGTGATAAAATGGAACTAATTTGTTAGTACTTGAGAGTGGAGAGTTTTCCCTTGGCCAGAGCTGCACCTATTATTTCTTCAACTAAAATGTTACTAATTCATTAAGATTCAACAGTCCCTTAGCTAAAGAACATCAGTCTTTTCTCAGGAAAACATGTCATTGATAGATGAAAATGTGCTAAAGCCAAACTGTTTTGCTTGGAACTAAACTAAATGAAATGGGTACTAATAATTTATCAAGTAAAGACCCCAAAGCATCAAAGTCATTAGTGTAGTAAGTAAGTACTTGGGAAAAATTGGATGAATAGCAACATGATAACTTACATAGTACTTAGGGTACACAGTACTAGCTAAGAGAAACATGATGTTCTACAGATACAAATGCAGTTGTATTTTCTCTAGTAACAATTTTGTTACCTGCTATATAACATAGCGTAATACTTATTACTGAGAGGAATATTTTCACGTGTTACTTTGGAGCTTAAATTAGTGTGTGCACAGGAGAGTGCAGGTGAAGAAACAGCTCATCAACAAGAAGATTGCAAATAAAGAATGAGAGAAAATAGTGTTATATGTGGACAGCTAGCTAAACAACTGGAGTGGACACTTTTTTTTTTTAGCTAGAAAGCATAAAGTGAGACACCAAAGCAGTTATGATGGCTTTGAATGGTCAATGTGAAATAATTAATAGATAATAACTCATGTGTGTTCCATGTAATCACATTTGGTCCTGCTTGGAGGCAGGAAGCAGAATCAACAGCACTTTTACTCTCATGGTCACTACTTTGGTTGCAAATGAAAATCTCCTATTGCTAAGATATTTTAACTGGTTGTCAACAGTTGGCAAAAACGGTAACCTCTAATCTACAGCAAGCCATAAATTATTATTAAATATAACATTCAGGTTTAGAAAACGTGACTATCAGGTCAGTTATGAGCTTTAGCTTCTTTGAATATAAGAATTTTACATGTAGCTTTGGTGATGAATAATTCCAGTATTGTGGCAACACTCGTTATTTAATTAAGTAATTGTGTATTTATTTTCTGTCAATTGTTCATAATTTTTTAAAGTGAAAAACTGAATGCAAACATACACAGACCATAATATACACGTACATAGTCAGGACCAATACTCACACACAAACTGCTTGGTGCTGACTCATTGAGATTAGAGGAGAATAATAATCCTATTATCCTGTTGTCTTTCTCCAGTGTCTTCTATTACACTTGACAAGACCAGAATGGAAGTGTTTTTGTGGCTGTGTGTCAATGCATGCGTGTATATGTGTGTGTTTGCGTGTATAAGAGAGAGAGAGAGACTGAGATAGAGTCAAATGTTGCAGGAACACAGAGCAGAAATGGTGTGTTGGTGTGTATCAGTATGAGGGGAAAAAAGCAAAGATTTTCTTAAAAAATAGTTGACAAAGTTTGCAATCTATAGTAAATTGAAACATAAAATACAGAATTACCAAAAATTTAGTTTTTTAACACTGACCCCAAGTTTGTGTTACCAAATTAACAACAGATGCAGTAATGCAGCAAAATGTCTGCAAATATAAGGTTTCAATAGTACAAATGCGCATTATAGCAAACAATACCAATGCCAAAGCTTACTATTATATTATTATAAGATTTTCTTTCCTTATGCTAGTGAGTGCATTTAATATTTTTGTGTATATATGTGTGCATTCAACTAGGAAATTGTTTAACAGCTTTTTAAGAATGTATAGAACCCATAATGTCCATTAGAGTCTATGGAAAATCGATAGTTGTCATGTGCGTAAATGCAAGCTCTAAAAGCATCAAATTGTTTCTTTCTCTCTTTCCCGGATACTCTTCTCCTGCACCCTCCTGCTCCTTTGTCTTTACATCTCACTCTTCCTCTGTTATGGTCTCTATCTTTGTGATTTCCATCGCTGCCTCTCTTGTCACTGGCTACATAATTTTTCCTCACTGTCAAATGATTTTAAACCTGTCTCATAAATTTTTTTCTTGCTGTTCTCCAATCCATGGTCTTTTCCATTTTTAATGTTTCACCATTGCTACTCCATCCTCATCACTATCCTTTGTTTGACCATGAAGGTGTTTAAATATGTGTTTGTGTCTTTTAACTGTTGCTCTCCGTTAGCTAAATATCATAAAAAGCTCTTTTGCTCATTTTACACACTCACTTACACTCACACACCTAGACACACAAAAAATTACCCCTAAAGGTGCAGATGGTGCCGGCTTAATGCTTGACACTTGCAGGTAAATGTTGACCTATTGACCAGTAGCCTCTTGCTATAGCTGCTTCTTAATGACTTTATACTCATCCCTAGCCTTACTTGCCCCTTCTCTCTCTCACTCAAGAGAGCAAATCTATCACTGTTGTTCTCACTCCATGTCTCCCCCTCCATCTTCTGCTCTCTCTTTCCTTCCTTCTTCTTCTTCCATCAGTTCTGACCCCCATCTTATTTTTTTTTCTCAAACACAGTTATATCCACACAGCAGTGTCTGGCTGTTTCCAAAGACCTGCCTAGAATAGACAGGGTGGGACCAGAAATAATCACATATGCTCTTCTGCTCTAAAAGTGTGTGTAGGTTTACTGTTATGCTGTTAAGTAAATATATTTGAATTCCAAAATCTGAAGACACGAACATTTTTGGTTTATTGTATTTTTTTTTAAAGTGAAAAGCAAGAAAGAAACAGAAAACAGTAGAGAATCATTTTGATGTTTTCTTTTCTAAGATAACAGATAAAATCATGCTGGGTGGCATCATTATAGAGTCAAAAAGGCTGAATAGAGAAGAGGTCATGGTCGACAAATTTGTTCAACAAAATTTGTTCAGCGTTTTATTCTGTACCTTTGAGCACTTTCCATCACAGATTGGCTAAATCGGCAATTTGGAGTTTAGTATCCTGCTCAAGGGTGCTTCATCAGGACCAAACCACTGACCTTCCAATTAACAGATGACCTGCTCTGCTTCCTGAGCTACAGCTATCCCTAAAAATAGCAACACCATTTCTAATTTCTCATGTCTGACTGCAACATTTTTCGAAGCAAATTTAATATAAGGCATGTCCTACTTTCAAGGTATTGGATGTACTCACTTGCGCATTGTAGCTATGACAAAATATGAACTACTTAGCAATTTTAATGTAGCCACAATGCGTTTTAATTAAACCTTGATTATTTATAACAATTTCTTTGTAGTTCATTGCACTTTTCTGCAATTTATGTAGTTACTATGGACTTAATGCATATATATTGTTAGAATTTTGGATATAACAGTTATATTGCTGTATAGCAACTTGAATTGCTCCAAAAAATGGCACTACAGCATGGAAAAAATATAAAGATAAGTCTGGCAGTCTTGGTTTTATGGTGGGCTTAAAACAGTTGAAGGGGATGCCAAGTTTAGTTGGTTGCATGTTCACACGGAACTTGATCCTTTAGGATAACTGATGGTTATAATTTTCTCATCTTCATATTTACCACTATGTAAGAGTAAGAAAACCTGAAAATGACCTGAATTCTGCAAGGCTGTATTTACTTCATGTATTATAGATTGAGTCTGTTATATAGAAAACACCTGGTGGGTATCATCACCTACCTCAGAGACAGTCCGCAAAAATGTATCTACTGAGTAAATATTAGGCTGCTTGGACATGAATGCAGGGGTTGTCATAGTAACTGGCCCATATGGGATGCTGAAAACTAAATGCCATATTTAGAGTTAGAAATTTTTGTCTGCTGTAGCAGGTGAGTAGAAAATTGATGGTGCCACTGAGGAAGTCCATGTGTGCGTGAATTCAGATAGCCGAGTCTGTAATCACTGCGTTTTAGAATAGCATGGGTTTGTCATATACTGTATATGATCAGTTCCTGGTCAAATTAGTAGAAAAAAAAGTAACAGTATATATGAACTTCCCTCCACACATTTACAGAAAGTGGGCCAGGGCTACAGAGGCAGAACAGATGGACTGTCAAGGCCCTAAATGCTTTCTGCAAGTCATTCTGCTTTAACATTAATTTTAATTGAGCATTAATGACAAGACAGCTAAATACTGTTAAATAAAAGTGTGGAACTAAATAACTTGTAGACTTGTAGTATTACATCTGACAAAAGATGAGAATGTTTTATGTCCGTAGTTGAGTATCACTGCAAAATGCTGCACCAGCAATGTAAAAAGGAGAGACCTAGGGAGGCTAAGACTGCTTTAGAGAAAGAAATAGGAGGGAGGAACGGCTGTATTGTGATGGCTGGAAACCAATTATCTACTAACAGTAGATTCTCCTTAGGGACCACTCAAAGACCAGCAGAAGAAGCTATGCGTGTTTGTGTGTCTGTTTGTGTAGGCCTTGGTCTGAATCTTTTCTTGGACAGGGCAGCTGAGGCAATTATATGTTAAAAGTTCCTATTCAGGGCTTTCTGAAAAAAAAGAAAAGAAAAGATTTGGTCAGGCAGAAGAAGGATAAAGTGAGTGCATTAAAGGGTAAGGCTGTTGATTTGTTGCATTTTCCTTTGGTCGACAGATTCCTTGAAAAGATCAAAGCCCAAAGTAACATTACTAATTAGTGTTGCTTCTGAATCTATGATGTGATATAATTTAGTCCTTTGTGCCACAAAGCTCCATTGATGAGAAAACACATTAGCCACAATGCTGAAGTCTGTTACATGGTCATTTATTACAATGAAAATTATAGCTTTCCTGGGTCCAGAACTTTGAATCTTTCTACTCCTTCAAGATGAGTGATTCATCTGGTATCGCAGCATTAAATAAATTTCTGAAATGAAAAAGTAATAGCACTGAAGTAAACTTTGAGAATCAACTGTTGTGAAGCTAATGTCAAGCTTAGTGCTTCAGTCAAAGTGGAGTAATAACAAGAAGAAAAAGTAATGGGCAACAGGGAATAATAGTAAGACTAATAACTGCATGGTAAATGTATTTACAGGCATATAAAATTTTGCCTGATACTACATTAAGTTAATACTTCCCTCTGTTCAATGCATATATTGGCAAGGTTAATTGATCTTTATTGATCACTTAGAAAAATGGCTTTAATGCCACAAACTGATTGTGACAGTTTTGTCAGATATCAGGCAAAAGAGGTATTGCTCATGTTCATGCTCAAATCAGAAATTCACTATCTCAGTTTTTTAGAATAAGCACTTGCACCTGTCCAAATGAGGATCAGTGATCCACTCCAGAAAAAGGGTATGTCACAGAAAGCCATTCATGAAACACCTGGCTGTTCACAGTATATAAGTACCCACAAAGACAACATATAAAATGCACTGTGATGCCTGGGTTAAGAGTAATAGACAAACGTGTAGCTCAAAGTTTGAGTTTCCTTGTAAAATGTGATGACCGGTAATAGAAATATACACATACAGATTTTATGCTTAACAAAACTGCCTACAGCTAAATATGGATTTGTTTCTTTAACCTTTTCGAAAATGGATCTGAAACACCTTAGACGAAAACAACTAACTTGGCAGTTAAATTTGATTCAGCGTGGTATGAAGAGAGGGTGTTTACAGAGATTTTTACTGTTATATTGACAGTCAGGCCTTGTGAGTAGAGGACACCGTGTACCAGACAGTCAGCCATATTGACTACATAAAACCTGTTTATGAGCACTGTAAACTTACTTGAAAATAACAGTGGGGGATGATGGAGAAGGCTTCTGTCTGCATATGAATGGAAGGTAAGCTCTTTGTGTGTATGGCAAACAGACGGTGGCTTTATTTGTTTGTGCATTCGGGTAGTTAGGTGCAGTTGTGTGTGTTGTTTATGTCTCTCTGTATGCGTGTGTCTGTGTGAAACTTTAAAATTAAAAAGAAGGCTCTGTGTGTGCAGACAAGCAGAAAATACAAGGGGTAAAGTCTGTGTCTCTACAACTACACTGTTACAAAAAACATCTTAAAAAAACGGTAATATTCCGGCAGCTGGGGCGCCAAAATACTACTGTAAAATAACAGAAAATAACTTCCTCATAAAAATACGATTATTTCCAGTAATGACAATACAGTTTTTTGCGCTAATTTTACATGGGATCTTGCCTTTTCAAGTGATTTTAAACATTAAATTAAAAATCATTTTAACGTGATCAAACAATGAAATTACCTATAAACAAGGTCAATGAATGTGGCAATATGAATCATAATATGTAAATGTACAGAAATATACAGTTAACAGTTGGTTTACATAATAATTGATTGCATGCCCTGGGACAGACTGACAGAGGCGAGGCTGCCATATCGCACCATCGGCCCCTCTGGCCATTACCAGTAAGTGATGAGTCTTGACCATGGACACAATAACGAGAGTGTCCGAGCCGGGGATCGAACCGGCAACCTTCTGATTACAAGGCGAACTGCCAACTCTTGAGCCACGATCGCCCCAACTTTTGTTTATTGGGGAGGGGTTCTGTGCCACAGGGAGTCTGTTGGTGGTGACCATGTAAGTGGTGCGTTTTGGCATGATGTGACATCACATTCAAAGCCTTGATGGAGAGTGTTTAAATAGCAAATAGCAATGATAATAATACTTATGTGATGTAACACAAGCTTATAGGAATCATGTTTATATACTTTTCCATAGCATTACATTTGAATTCAACAGTTCAATCTTTCAAATAACGGACAGATATTTGTGAAATCATGATACATTTGTGAATGTATTTTAACAATCTAAATATGCATATGTACAGACAGATACATTTAATAATCATGAAAATTATGTTTTATTACATTACAGTGATTTAACGTTAATTTACATTTGAAATGTGAAATCACAATCTATTTACGTAACTTTAATGATATTCTAGAAGAACAGAACAAAACTGTAAAATGCACAGTAAAATACTTTTATATTAGGATTTTTTCCTACAGTGCTGCCATACCCGCGACCTTGTGGTTGTTAGTTCACATTCACTGGCCGATGCTTAGCATCATGTTATTATGTGTCCCAACATCCAATGGCATGTCACATTGTTTTCATGGCCACACCCTCACCCCAGGTGCAGAGGCCTATTTCTGTTCAGGAATGTTGTGAATACTTTGAGATTTATATTAATTGCAATTCCTACCTCTACATTTATTTTTTAAAATATATAATTAGCACAGCGTGGCCGTGCAATTATATTTTCACTTGTTACCTCTGAATTATTGAATCAGACAGATTTCATTTATCTGTTTTTTGATAAACACAACATACCCATAGGTAAACTGACTTAAGATGGATATTACTAGAAAGTTTTGAACATAGGATGTGTTTAGGACTAACACTATTACTACTATGTCAAAATCTCCCAATGTAGAGTTCTAGAATGTCAAAAAGTGAATAATGCCCCTTAAAAAGAAACAGTAGATATCAACATTGAACTCAATGGATAGCCATCAAGTTGTAGCTATTTTAAATGCCTTAATTAATCCCTTAATTAAAATTTAATTTACCTTCAGAAGAAAGCTATTGGCAATTAACCACAGTAATAATAGAATCACTGGAACTTTAAGCAACCTCTTTTCAGTTACCTTAGGTTTTCTTAACCATCCCAGAAACTTTTTCTCAGGTTTTTCTGTATGCAAGTGTTGTGTTTATGTATGCACCAGGATGTATGGGAGTGTACTGACTTATGCTTTATATGTTAGTTTCTGACTGTGAGGCTGCATATTTATTTAAAAGAGTGGTAACCAAGTCAATGATATGTAAAAAAAAAAATCCTGTAAATGATGCAGAGGTGTTACCATAAAATTGTGGATCAGAATGTTTTAACATCATGCTGTGCCTCCTTATCACTGGCATACTGATGTACAGTTTTGAAAAATGTGTGTGTGCTTATTGTATGCCAGCCTGAGCTCTGTTATATTTCTGTATAAACGGGCACATGAGTGGGTTAAAAGGTTTACAGAGTGATGAAGAGAAGGGCCAGAGTGAGCGTGTGGATGACAGTATGAGTAACAGTAAAAACAGACAGATAAGATGTGAGTCAGGTAAAACATCTCTGTGATTGACTATTTGTGCATGTATGAGGAGTGGGCAAATGTTGTTGGCAAAGACTTGATTACTATTGTCAAGATAATATCTCACCTATACTTGTTGATATTTTTATCTGGCCACAGGCAGCATGTACAAATTGGAGTAAAAGACTGTCATCCATACATAGTTATAGAAATAAATTAAGGTTTCTCCTATAATAATAAAAACTATAGGCTAGATTGTAATTTGAATATTCATTTTTAGGGGGAAATTGGATTGATTTGACTGTGTTACAACTAGGGCTGCCACGATTAATCAAGATTACGTCGACTATCAAAATCGTTGACGACTAATTTAATAGTCGACGCGTCGTTTGAAGCTTTGTAAGATCCCAAAAGACGCAGGAATAAGTAGTAGGATTAAAAAGTGTAATAACGGACTGAAACAGAAGATGGCAGCACTGCATGTACAAGGATGCCAGCTGCCATTAAACCTCAAAGAAGAAGAAGCAGTGTCCGGTATCGTAGCTGTGTCCAAATTCAGGAACCGTATCCTCCTGTGCCCGCATTTGTAGGCTGATTACATTACAGCAGCACGACGAAGACTGTCCAAATTCGAAGACTCCGACAAATGTGGCCGACAAATGCGCCCTTCATTTCCCCAGATTTGAAGGATGGGTCGGGTGTATACTTTGTGGCCCAAACTATCCCAGAATTCATAGCGCAACCCTGCTCAGTTTCCAACAATGGCGGCAGCTAGTTTTAATATTACTCTTATTTTTCTTTCTGGGTCACAAAATAAACGTTTAACATATTTTCAGGCGAGAATGTGACTGTGTAAATTTCATTTTCGGAGAAAATGCAGTGGTTACCCACCAGCTCGATAGCTAGCCGGGGTTCAAGGTGAGAACACCGGACTCCCGGCAAATCGTTTTCAAACCCACCGCCGTCTTTCGCTACTCAGGTTAAACATGATATATAAGTCACTTAGATAACTTAAAAATGTTATTGTTTGGCTTTTTTCAGTATTTTATTTGTTCCTGAGTATATTGGTTTGGCTGAGATTAAAGTTATGGTTATTACACCGCTGAATAAACGTCAAGCAGACAACTGATTATCAGAAGTGTGAGATGCTCGAGAATTTACTCCGGTGTCCCGTTTTATTTTAGATAGCAAGAAGCAGAGGGCTGAGTTTATTAAACTCCACCGAAACAATCTGCAAATTTCATTAAAATTCAATAAACTATCATCTTGTCTTTATTTTTAGTTAGCACATACCTTAAACACTTCAAGCTGTAAGCTAATGATAGTTATATAAGAGCAGATGCATGCTGGTGCAATAAGCCGAACGTTTTACGTCCAATGGATGCATGATCTGATTAGTTGACTAATTGCAAAAATAATCGGTGATTAGTCAACTATCAAAATAATCGTTTGTGGCAGCCCTAGTTACAGCTCAAGTGTTTTGTCTTTTTTATGTTTTCCTCTTTAAGTAGTATTTTCAAAGACTTCATTTAATTCATTGCAATAGTTGTGCATTGTTGTATAGTTGCTGTTTATTGACATGTGGAGACCCTACAATATTACAGGATAAACCCCACCAATCAGACAGCCTCCTATGAGCAAGTGCTTGGCAAAAGTGGGAATAAAAAACTCCCTTTTAATAGGAAGAAAACTCCTGCAGAACCAGGCTTCAGGAGGCATAGTCATCTGCCGTGGCCAGTTGTGGCTGAGGGAAAAGACAAGAGAGCAGAGGGAAAAATGACAAAAGATACACATAATAGAAAGTTTAAAATGAATGATTAATGAGTAAATGCAATCGTTGTATATAAACACATGGAGAGTGAAAAAGAAGTCAGTGAAGAAGAAATGATCAGTGCATCATGGGAAGCCTGCAGCAGTCTAGACCTACTGCAGTGTAATTAAAGGCGCCAGTATACCTGCCAGAATGGTCACTTCACTCACCGCCTCAACCTCGTCTCACAGTCACTTGTTTTCATAACCTCCGTTATCCGCACAAGAAGCAACTGCAGTATTCTGCCGAATAATAGGTGTTGCCACTCAGAGAATAAGGCCACATAAGTGCTGCTATTGTCGGAGAAGTCAAAACCGGAAGTCAAGACTTTGTCAAGTGTTTTTTTGCAAAGTTTTTTCCATAAAAGTTTTTATCTGTATGTCTCTGGGTTTCTGTACTGAATATCATTGAAATGGTGGTAAAAACCAACACGATTGTATACACATGTTTTCAATCCAGCTGTGATTGCTGTGGCGGTATGTGCCAGGTTACAAAAATCAGGAGGTGCACAACCAGCCAATGTGCCACAAGACACAGGCAACCCGGTTAGCTTAATGGCCCCATAAGTGTTGGTTCAGTGTCACCTGATCAAGCCGTGAATATAAGTTTAATCAAATAGAACGGTAATCCTAATCTTAAAAATAGAGAGGATATTTGACTCTCCCCAAACCAAATTGGGAGTTGAATATATGATGTGTCATGATTACACAAAACCCTGTATGTGAGGAAAATATCTTTTTAATTTAATTAGTTTATATTTAATTTTACAGCCAGTTAAGAGAAGCTAATATGGAAGAAATATAGTCTCTCTTTCTACACCCAGTCAGTACTCTTGCTGCAGCATTCTGGACATATTCTGGTCAAAAATAACTCTGAGATTCGCCACAGTGTTACTGGATGCGAGGGTAATGCCATCTAGAGTAAGCATCTGGTTATACATTGTGTTTCTAACATCTTTAGGGCTGAGTTCAATAACCTCAGTTTTGTCTCAATTTATAAGAAGAAGGAAAAAATTGAAGCCTTAATCCAGACCTTTATGTCTGTAATATATAACTATAGTTTGAATAATTGGTGTTTATTATCTGTCTTCATGGAGATAAAGCTGGTCTACGTGACAGTAAAATGTATGTAGTGCCTTGTAATAAGATAAGATAAAATAATATACTTTATTGTCATTGGACAAGACTGTACAATGAAATTATGGTGCAAAGTCAGAATACCGACCTAATATTGCCTTAGCATAAATGACCCCACTATCACTGGAGTGCTGAGCCACTGCATGTACATGCGTTGCCATATTGCCTAAGGGAAGCATGTATAATGTAAATAGAAATGTTCCCAGCACAGAACCCTGACTAACGTCTGTGTACTGTAGAAGACTTCCTGATTACATGAAGAAATTGCAGTATTTACTGTCTCAGTCTCCCCCTTGTTCATCTCTTTGTAAGTGAGCAAACGTACAAATTTACATGCGGTTCAGATAATTATGAAAAAGTACATACGCAACTAAAAATAAACTAAAGCGAACTAAAGCAAAATCACTGCAATATTTGTGGATAGAATAATGAAGAAGGAAGTCTTCCAAAGTCTTCAGCTTGACCTCAGATCAGCAGCATGATGGTTGAAACTTGGACATAATTCCAAAAGGACAATAATCCCAAATACACATCAAAACTTGTCAGTAAAGTTGTATAGTGTACAATCATTCCAAATAGAAAATAATTGTGGAAATAAAAGTACACTGGTAACAAATAATGTGTCAGTGACATGTACACCTTTGTGTGTAATTGGAACCACACAGTTAAAGTCAAACTTACTTTAATCTCCTGTTAACACTATGATTTGTGCAAATGGTTCAGTAAACACTGTAGCTTGTCCCAGGCTTGTCTCCAGCACTGATGTGTATTTGCTTTTATCTTTGGCTTTATTTAAGAGGCTGCACATATTGGAAATGATTTTGCCATCCGTCATCCACTTGTTCAACCATCTGCCATTAACAGAAACCTAAAATCTGTTTGTGCCTTGAGGACAGTACTCGGTTTCTGTGTTGTAGTGCAAAGCTAATAAGATTGTGTGTCATTGGTTACACTTAACAAATAAATATGCAATAATTAATTCAGAAATTTAAAATTTACAAATGAAGAACCTTTCATGTAATAAAAAAAAGAAGCATGTTTTTTTTTATTGAAAGAATTTGTACATACCAGTTTTATAAAAGGATTTATTATAGTGACATAACCTGATAAGTGTTAAGATTAACGTGTAAAATCATTCTTTATAAGGTTTTGGAAAGCTGGTCATTTAAAAGCTTCAGTAAAATTCTAAAAGGTTACAGAGCAGTCAGAATTAACAAATGAAGACAGAGTAGTTAGGCATAGTGTCATGATAAAGATCAAAAAAAGAAACGAGTCATTTGTCAGTCTGCATTTGTAGTCTGTTGCAAACATGCACATTAATGCGTTGAACCTTTATGTGTATTTTAGATGAGTCTCTTGTTAAAACACTGCCAGACAAAAACTAACACACAATTGTTACCCACATGTACACATGCAGTGACAGTGAGACACTGAGTTACCCATCCACAGACGCACACAGCATCATACAAAATTGCCTGGAGTGTCCCAATAACAGCAGATGGTCTTTTTACTCCACCTTTCTCCCTCATTCTACTTGTCTGTGTTGTTCACTCCACCAGTCTCTTTTCAGTCTTTCTCCCTCTCTGATTTCCTTAGTTTGTCCATCTGTTGCTATGCTGCTTGGCCAACAATATTTTTGCTGTCTTTTTTTTTCTTGTATGCTCTTTTTCGTATTACTGTTTTTCTTGAGTTATGTCTCTTCTCTATTTTTAAAATGTCTTACGTCTGTCTTCTCTTCCAGTTTTACTTCTGCTGACTCTGTATGTTCTTCTTACCTCCAAAATTCACTTTGTCTTTCTTTCTTTTCAACTTCTTACAAATGATGTACACTTTCAGGACTAAATGCCTCTGTGTTTCCTATGGGAAGTTACGAGAGTTGACAAGGCCACTAGCACTGCCTTGCCATGCCACCTTGATGCTGTGCCAGGCTGTGTATTTGTGTCTATGTGTGTGCCCTGTGGACTAAGTAAACATCACAAGTTTGTGTGTTTGTCTGTGTCTATGTGTGTGAGTGTAGTATGTGTGTAATCGGGTTGACAGGGTTGGCAGCAGGCCCTTGCCACCTTGTCTGTATGCCAGTGTGGCTCAGCCGTTTTCAGTATATTATTTTCAGCCTACATTTGATGCTAAATTAGATTCAGAGATTATCTATCTATCTATCTATCTATCTATCTATCTATCTATCTATCTATCTATCTATTAGGGGTGCAACGATGGTTCGGTTCGATACTTTGGTGTCACGGTTCGATATTTTTTCGATACAAAAAAATGTTCATGCTTTTTTAATTTGTCATTTATTAAAATTATAAATATATATTTTAACTCAAACGTACAGTTTTTAAATTTAATGTTGCTGAAACAACAAAGGGAAATCTATCTGATGGAGAAATCACTCATCTTTGGAAAAGAGAGTTTATTACAGAGACATGGCTCTTTCCAAAATAAAAGCTATACTATATGCTTCTTCTGGGCTATATTCTCAGCAGCATATTAAACATATCAGGTCCCCATAGGGAGAATCATGTGCTAACGGCTGTCTAAATGACTCTGGTAAAGTTTGTAGCATGCGTGTTGGCTGTTTTTGTCTGCTTCCACTTGTCTTTGCACTAGGATGATGTTGGCGTAAATGTGCAGTCATATTCGTTGTGTTCCCACTAGTGCTGTCAGCGTTAATCTCGTTGAAATGACGTTAATGCCATAACGCGGCAAATCTCCTTTAACAAGCTACCGCGGATCGCCCCGTGCGTGGGGCTAGACGGCGTCAACACGTTAACGAGCAAACTGTGCTAACGCAGTAGTTCCCACCCATGTAATTGAGCATTGCGTGGCACATCCGACATACTGCTTTACTTTTGTCCATGGCGCGCTTACCTTCAGGGTCATACTTCACATGAAGACCAAAATAGCTCCAAAGGCCAGATCTGAATGAGGGTGGGGGAGGTTCAGTTTGCCATGTTGCAATAAGCTTAGCTTCTGTCTTGCTAGCTTACGCTGCGCTCAGTGGATCTGCGCTTGACAGTGCAGCCTAGGCACAGTAGTCGAACGCAGATCCACTGAGCGCTCAACACAGACAGCATCGTCAGAAGAAAAGTTGATCAAATAAATAAAAAATTTTGTATTGTTCAATACATATGCGTACTGAACCGAAAGCACTGTATCGAACGGTTCAATATCGATACGAGTATCATTGCACCCCTACTATCTATCTATCTATCTATCTACACAGCAAATTCAAAAGTGTTAAATGTTTTGGTGTTAATAGTCTTCTTGCAAAAGTAGAGTTAATTTTACTCTAAGTAGAGTCACATTCTTTTAATGTAACTCTGAGGTGTAAAATGATAGTAGTTAAAATCGAGTGTTAAAATGAGTGTTTCTATTTCAAATCTGGAGGTGTTACAATGGAAACATTAACTCTTGACCTCTTAACTCTGAACTCCTAGAGGGGCTATGACACCAATAGAGTAAATTCACAGACTCCGCCCCCAGCACCATAGGCTCCAATCGAAGCTGAAGTGAAGCCGTTTCAGAACATTTTGCTCTACATATTTGAGTTGTTTGCCATGCTTGGTAAGTCATTTTTTCAAAGATTGTTTCAATTGTTATTAGCTTTTACTTCTGTGGCTCTTTGGAGTTGAGACAAAGCTGTGTGAAAGGCATTAGCCATGTTGCTCGCTGATAGCATAATATTCTGTTTTAGCTAGCTGAAAGGTATTGTTTGCAGGCAAATACCACAGCCTTGAAAAAAAGCTTGCATGTGAATTTTCAGTCAAACCTTTGGTCAAATACACCTAAAACAATGTCTAGAATGTGTGTATAATGGTGCTACTTGAAGCCTGAAAACGATTTCCCATAAAAATAAAAAAAAAAACGAGCAAACAGCAGTAGCAGACGTCCTGACTGGGTTCTACGTTAGCATTTAGATCCCTCCAGAGTTTTGTGCACACGGTTTAGGTAAAAATGAAAAAGGTTGAGGTTTTACATTTAGTTCAGTATTACCTGTTGCCTGTGTCCTTGTCTTTTGGGAAAATACTTTACACAAGTAATGGCTCAAAGAGGATTCTTTTTTTTTTTTACTGTGCTGCAATTGATTACTGGATTATTTGTGGCATTAATTAGTGTCAACTAATTTTTATTCAATCTCCACATAGGATATGCTTGTGAAGATGGAATATGGGGGAGAGCAGAAGTGCGTTGAAGTTCCACAAAGGGATGAATGAAGGACATGCATATTGTATTGAAGAAATAAGTGATGAGAATGCTGTTATTTGCATTTACCAGCTCACCTATGTCAGACCTTTTGATAAACAAAATTCTAATGAAAGTGAGAACATGTACACTGTTACATCTTTCAGAAAATGTTTTGAAATTGTGGTGCACAGTTCAGAATAAATATTTTTCAAAAACCATTGCGTCTTTTTAGTAAATGTTTATTTCCAAAAGAAATTTCTAGAAGTTCAGAACAGTAAAATTCCCGCTGTTTAGAATTAATTAGAAGATAACTCTTACGTAGTTAAACTAAAATACTCTTTTGAGAGTTAATATATAATCTCTTAACACCAAGTGTTAAATTATCAACTCCAGACAGATTTGGTGTTTAACACTAAATCAGAGTTAACGTACCAACTCTCCAAAAAGAGTTAAATTAACACTCCATATAGACACTTTAATAGTGTTGAAATCAAATCCGACAGTGTTAATTTGGACATGCTGGACTATCTATCTATCTATCTATCTATCTATCTATCTATCTATCTATCTATCTATCTGTCTATCTGTCTGTCTGTCTGTCTGTCTGTCTTGTTCTTAGTTAGTTTCTTCTACCATATTCATTTGATTTCAACACTCTTGCAGGAGAAATCACCACAATTGTTCTAAATACCTAAAAAAATACAGGCGCAGCCACAGAAAATATTGGAAAATGAGGTGTTAAATGCCCAAACTGGTGTTCAGGCTGCTGTAATGTCAAACAGCATTTTCTCTACTCTCACATTCTGTCTCGTCACGCTTTCCTAAAATATAACACAAGTGAACCAACCAAAATGGCTCGGAGCTGAGAAGGGGAGAAAAAAAGTCTCTAAGGCTTCCTCTTTTCCTCTGCCACTTTATTTCCCATCAGCCTCTCACCCCTCTTCTTCATCTTTTTCCTTCCTTAACTCTGCTTTTTCTATCAACCCCCTTTCTCTTTTCTTTGTCCTTTTCCCTCCACCTGGCATCTTTTCTGTCTATCTCCCTTGTTCACCCTTTTCATTTGTCTCCCACTGAATCATTAATGCCTGCCATGTCATGATCTGTGTAGATGTGAGCTGCTTTCGGAATGATTATTCCTTCTTACTGTGTTCGCTTGATCTCCCACTTGCTGCTGCATATAGGCAGCACGCTCTCGACTTCTAACGCAGTTTATCATCAGACATTCGCAAAGAGGCTCAAATTAACATAAAATGACATAAATGTGCATGTAGCTGATTCAGCTGCATTCATTTTTTTGCCATCTTCATTTTTTTAGTATCATTTCATCATTTCAAACTTACAGTTTTTCTCAGTCGCTTTGGTGCATTTCTCACAACAGAATTAAACATTGCACAACAGTTAGTTCAACCACCACAACATGTAGTCGTTTTGGCACAACCCTGTGGCGGTTTCACGTTCACTGCGTCCAAAGGCAAATGCCTTTGGACATGAAGCAGTTGAGTGAGTACAAATATCTAAAGAATGGTCACGTTTGACTTCCTATTCATCACTATCTCCTTTCTTTTATCATGAATGTCACAATTATTCATACTTGTACCGGCTGAATAGTCATTGTCCTCACAACTAATAGTCTTCATTTCATTGCTTGTGTCAGTGCACTCAAAATTGTTGAACATCTTGTCAAACACTTTGTACACCCATTTTGAAAACCCTATTTTTAAGGAGTTTCCATGAAACCCCTGCACACGTTTGTATATCTTGACGAAGCGGGATTCAATCTTGCAAAAGGCGTGAACGAAATCACATTGGAGAAATAGCCACCATTGATGTCCCAGGCCAACGAGGAGGAAATATTTCAATGTGTGCAGCAATCTCAGAAAATGGCGTTCACACCCATATTCCTCGTATTGGTGCATACAATACACAACACCGGTTGGCTTTTCTGGACGCTCTTTATAGGGACCTAATCCCACAAAATGAAAGGGATGATCCTGGTGACAATCGGACAATGTATGTAGTGGTTTGGGATAATGTTAGCTTCCATCACTCTGCTGTAGTCGGGCAGTGGTTTGCAGCACACGACAGGATACTTATGGAGTTTCTTCCTCCTTACACTCCATTCCTAAATCCAATTGAGGAGTTTTTCTCTTTCTGGAGGTGGAAGGTATATGACAGGCATCCACATACCCAAATGACCCTGCTAGCAGCTATGGATGCAGCTTGTGATGACATCACAGCAGAGTCCTGCAGAGAGTGGAGTTGACACTCCAGAAGATACTTTCCCCGATGCATCGATAGAGCTGACATTCGCTGTGATGTTGATGCAAATATGTGGGCAGACAGACGGGAGCGTCTAGATATCAATGATTGATATGCAGCAGTGTCTGTTTTTCAGTTTTGTTTTTTTGTTTCATAACCACTGGAGTGAGGTTTACTGTCTAAGTGAGTTTATGTTTGCTGTAAAATGTTTGATTTACTGTATTTCCCCAGTTTGCACAATGCTGTGAACAGTTTCAATTAAATATTATCAAGAGTGCATATGGAGTGTCTTGATTTTCCTTTACAATTTATGGTTTTCAACATGCCATGCATGCTGTCCAGACTTGACATGTCATTGGGAAGCACCTACAAAGAAATCCGTCACAATGAGAACATGTTCAAACCATTTGATTTTGTGACCAAAGGTGCTGGTGTAATGACTTGTAATTGTGACAGCCCTGACACTTTGATTGATATAAGTACTTGCTTTTGATGAATGTATTATCTGTTTTGCTCAAGGGATTTGTTGTTGATGCATTGACAACTTATTTTGGACACCTGACTTTTCTTTTTGATGGAGTGACTCACTTTTGCAAGTTATCCACCATGTTTTGCAGTTTGCACTAATTGTTTTGAGAAGTGCCTTAGTAGTGGTGGAGAGTTCAATTCTGTTGTGAGAAATGCACCAAAGCGACTGAGAAAAACTGTAAACACTTGACATTATTCTGTGTGAAAAGACACTAAGATACCAGTACTGTTTAGATCCTATTCCTAGTCTGCAAAATACCAAAATGTGTTAAGTTCAGATGCCTCCATTTTAACTATTAAAATGCGCATCCTTGCAAATTATAAACCTCTTATTAATAATAATTCACGAGGCCAGATTTTCTTTATTAGCAGAACCCTTTACAACAGGTGTTTACTACTGTAAATTTAATTATGCTGAAGCATGTGTGCAATGTTGGTGGAGCATACAAGACATGCAAGAATCCATTTTCACGGTCTTGGTAGAATGCTGGTCATTTTTAAAATCAACTTCTTTTATAAATTCATGTCTTTCCACTCCACCCAGTACAAGTGAGATGAAGCTAATTTGCTCATGTTAGTGAAATTTGGCTGTTAATATATTCTACAACAGCTACTGACTGAAAGTAACACTACCCAAGTTAGTTATAGGAGAAAAGACATATCACTCTATCGGAGCAGCTGTGGCTCAGGAAATAGATCAGGTTGCCTCCCAACTGGAGCAGCCAGTCGTCCCCGATGCATCCATCGGAGTCTGAGTGTATGTGCTAATGTTAGACAAAGCCCTTACTGTAGGTACAAAAAAAAACCCCTGCTTGCATGAACGTGTGATTAGGTGAATGAGGGTTGTAGTAAAAAAGAACTTTGAGGGCTCAGTTAGAGTAGAAAGTAATTTAACCAGTCAATTTACCATTCACGCTGTCACTGTTAGTGAAATCGTGTTTTCTTTTGTTTGTCAACATGTCAGTAACTGTAAGTGTAAATGAAAGATTGGCAGATTGAAGCAAGTTAATACAGCATAGTTTCAGTTAAACATTTCCCCACTCTAAAATAAAAAAATAAATACTTTTAAGCTTAAAACTATACAACTGAGAAAGAACATCATCATCATATTTGTCACAAAGACTCATACCACTTGTAATTGTTCAAAAAGTAGATACTTTTATTTAATTATTTCATAAATATGCTAAAACATCAGCAAATGGAAATAAATAACAATGACATCTTTGTGTCATTTTTATCTTATTGACTTACTTTATCTTGATATTATTATTTTTTTAATGAGATTTTCTCCTTTATTTATACCAATATTGACTTTGAGAGGAATAAAACATATTTTGTGCTATTTTATGTTCTTCTGTTTGAGCACATGTAACAAAATGTTGTGAAGAGTTTCACATATTGTTTTTACAGATTGCAACTGTAATTTGAGTATTGGCAAAAACAACCAGAAAGCTCCCCAAAACAGCCTGTGATGCTGGAATTTTTGATAAAATCTAAGTCAAAACTAGGAACATAATAACTAAGGTAAAAACAAAATAAAAAATACACGGTTACAAGTATAAAGGCACATTTGTGAAAAACTCACTCATTATTTTTGAGATGTGTATTTCCGTGTATTTCACTTATTTGAGCAAAATGGATAGTTTTTGTCTGGAAATCAAAGAAATAGAACATGACACAAATGATAATTATAAAGAAATGATATACATAGACTGGGAAAATTCACTTGTTAAATCCAATATTTTTCCATAAAACCTTCAGAATCACATTGAGGCTTTTAACATAAAACCTATAATAAATCAGCAGGTATCCATACTGATCATAAACTCCTGAATATTTGTTCTTAAATGACCAATCATAAGTTTGCTCTTAGCTCATGGCAGAAATGTTTATATTCAAACTGATTATGTCACACATGATCATGCATACACACTAGACGTTGTACAGTATGCAGAGTCTGGTTGAGCTGCAGTCTTATGTAACAGTTTAAAATGTCTAACAAATCTTAGCACTGCTCTGCCACTGTGAATAGCTGGAAAAGACAGAGGGAAGAGGGCTTGAATTAAGGAAGAAAACAAGGGCTGTATAAGACAGAGTGAAACCATAAGCAGCAGAATTAACAAAACATCATTATTAACATTGATAAAATGAAGTGTTACAAAGCAGAAAGTCTAGATGGAGGAGATTTCTGTTACACTGCCAGAATCCCAAGTGACTGCAACAGCAAACTTATTATTTTGATATAAAGTTCTAAAACATTTATATTTAGCATAGTCCTGAATACTCTCTGTTTCCTCTTTAATTTTCTACTACATGTTAGATTTTGGGGGGACAAAAATCCTTCCTTTGCTTAATCAAAGCAGCATTTGTTGGTCAGAACCTTGATAAGGCAGAGGATAATAACTCCAGTGTCTACAAATAGACAGTGAGAGTGTCACAAGTAAAACTGACACAACTGGAAATGACCACAGCTGAACTTGGAGAGTAGTCAAAGGAAGCGATAGAAGGATAACTAGAAGTGGTGAAAAACAAGATGCAGGAGATCGTCAAAAGCAGGAGAAGAACCTTCTGACTGGAAGAATTTGTTAACGTTAAGAAGGAGAGACAGAAGCTAATGACAAAGGTGTAGACAGCAGCAAGTTTAATATGTAAAATGAAGAAAAGGAGAGAAAGAAATGCCAAAAAAGGTGTTAGTAATTTGAAAGGATTTGTCTTTGGTTTTTATCCGTCTACTAAAAGAGAACGAAAATGCTCTCTTTCAGTCACAGGGAGCACGATACTCTTTGCAGAAATAAGAATCTCTTGTTTTTATTATCCATATATATTTATGAGCGTGGGTTTATGTGAATATCAGTATGTGTAGATTTTGTGGTGCTGCACTTTTAAAGTTGATTTTTAGTCTTCTGAAAAGTCATGCTCAGTGATTTCACATTCCTTGTCAGTGTCTTTTGTTGAAAAGTCAGCTAAATGTCAGCTTAATGTGTTACTTTCTGAGATGAATGAAGAAATATATGCTTTAACGGCAGCTATTGCCGAGTTTTAAGGTGCCATGTGCATGTGCGAGTGTTGAATGAATGTGAGTTTTCTCTGCATGACTTGCTGTCTGTCTTCCCAATTAAGCTCCTGTGTTTTTTCCTACACTCTGGTCTTAAGGCACACTTTGTTGTCAAACTTCCTATAATCCCTTTTAGGCTGCATCTTGTCTGACTCATGACAGCAGCTAACCAGAAATCTTGCTTGTTTTTTCTCTCCAGCTTTCTTTTTGATCCCTTCATCTCTCTAAGATTCTGTCTACACAACCCCCTCATCCAGCCAAACCCCCCCCCCCTACCAGCATCACATGCCTGAATCACTTTCTCTGTTCTGTTTCACATAATAACAGCACTTTGTATTCTTTCCTCTTTCTTCTATGGCTTCATGTGTACTCTGAATGGATATTAAAGGTTAGGCAAGTCTTGGCTACCGTCTGAGCTCAGTAGGTAGAGTGGTGGCCCCATGATCGGAAGGTCGGGGGTTCGATTCCCCTGAACAGCCACCCTGAGGTACCCCTGAGCAAGGTACCGTCCCTACACACTGCTCCCCGGGCGCCCAGTGGCTGCCCACTGCTTCACTGAGTGAATGGGTTAAATGCAGAGAGGGATTTTCCCCACGGGGACCAATAAAGTACACTTTCTTTCTTCATCATTATTTATTAAAATGTTGCCCCACTGATATATTGTTTCCTTTTGAAAACAACGATTGCATTTGAAATTTCTTTTCCCACCTCAATGTGAAAGTAGATCTAAACAAAATAAGGTTATTTTAATGATCACACATTTTTGTGTATTTCATATGTCACTATATACAGCCTTCATCAATGTGGAAAGTATAGCAAAATGTAAAAAAGAAAAGAAAAGTAAAAATATATTAGCTGTGCATGTTCATGCTGAACAACAGACTTGCACTAGCACTGGCCATATTAGGTGATAGGTTTGTAGCTTGAACCTATTCGCTGGAACGTTGAAGACAATATAATTACACAGCAAGCAAGACACGAAGTAGGCAAAGTTCTTCATGTTTCTCGTGCACGGGAGAGAACCGGACAAACGCCATTCCTTCACTTGACCCCAGTTGCTCTCGTCCGCTCCCCCGTAACACTGCTCTTTTATTGAGGTTACATGAATATACATAGCTTCATTAACATATGACGTCTACATACAAACAAAGAGTACCTTTCATGTGCGTTGTGTAAGTGTGTGTGTGTGTGTGTGTGTGTGTGTGGAGGGGGGGGGGGTCAGAGTGTGACCCCATAAATGACTTCCCTAAACCTGCTGGTCTGGAAGTCCAGCAGTTCATTCAAACCAAAGGCACTTAGAGTTTATCCTACCATAAGACAATAAGAGAAGGTACGACCTCTCCCATGCTCCCAGAGTGCTCTCCAATGCACACAAAGTTTGCAGGCTATCAAGGATCAAACCTCTACCAATCTACAACGAATTATAAAACTCTAAGCATATATAAGTAGATATTTCTAAGCATAAACGACAATCAACAATACAAAACCTAACATTAGGTACATCTATTCAGGTGCTCATTAACTCAAATATCTAATCTGCCAGTCACATGTCACCAGTTCAATAAATCTAGGCATATAGATATGGTCAAGATAAAACAATCATCAGAATGGGGAAAAAAGATTTTTAAGTGACTTTGAACGAGCCATGGCCAGACAGGCTGGTCAGAGTATTTCAGTATCTCCTGATTTGTGGATTTTCCCACACAACCATCTCTAGGGTTTACAGAGAACAGCTTCAAAAACAAAAAAGAAAATATTCAATAAGTGTCCATTTTCTACACAAAAATGAAATGCAGCAAAAGACCAGAGGAGAATGGTCAGAGCTGATAAGAAAGCTACAGGAACTTGAATAATCACACTTTACCAAATACCACATAAGATATGCAGAAGTGCATCTTGTGGATGCACAACACATCAAACTTTGAAACAGATGGATTACAGAATGGGAGAAGGACAGACTGTGTAACACTCCTATGAGCTAAGAACAGGATACAGACAATGTTTTCCCAGCTTTCTACATTTTGCATGAGCCATTGCAAACTGTAGAAGACTGGAAAAACATTGTCTAGTCTGATGAGACTTGATTTCTGCTCCAATTTGGCGTAAACAACATGAAAGCACGGATTCATCTCGCCTTGTATTAACATTCTGGGATGCTGTAGGTAGCTTAATGGTTTGCCCAAAGTGTGTTTTCTTGGCACACTTTGGGCACTTACTACCAAGTGAGCACAACTTAATCTCCACAGTCTACCTGAATATTGTTGCTTCCTGACCATCTTCTGATGGCTGCATCGAGCAGAATAATGCACCATGTCACAAAGCTCAAATCATCTCAACTTGTTTTTTTTTTTTTTCTTAACTCAAAGGCTTCTACAGTGACCAGATCTCAGTCCAATGAAGCTTTAGGGATGTGGTGGACAGGGAGATGTGAACCCAACAAATTGGCCAAAACTGTGTGATGCTATCTTGCCACGATGGACCAAAATCTCTAAGGAATATTTCCAGTACCTTGTTGAATCTAGGCTAAGAAGGAAAAGGGGGAACCAATCTAGTATTAGCAAGAAGTACCTAATAAAGTATCTGTTAAGTGTGTGTCTGCACAACAATATTAAACAAAAAGTAATGAAGCCATTTTGCTGCTGCTGGCAAATTCTACTTCCAATGTCAGCAGAAGTTGGAAGTTGCTGTGCTTTAGAAATGTTTGTACAGCCATCTGTGAAACAGTCACTGGTGACCCTTTTGATCGTTCTCTTACTCATCCCTGCTTAAAATGCATATCTCAGTTCATATATATACTAACACAATTGCACAATTATTGTGATTCCTATTCATAGCTTGTCTTTGCTTACTCACCCTTCCACTAGAAAGGCTAATGTATGGCTTTAGTTCTAGCTGATAGAATTAACTTCCCCTCTCGGTACTGTTGCTTTTCTCCTACTTGACATTTTCAAACATTTCTTTCATTTTCAGGCTCTCTCATCATCTCATTGTTGTCTGCTTATGTGACTGGGTACCACTCTCAGAGCTGTGGTTACTCACCCTTAAAATATGCAAGATAATGTGCAGGTTTGAATCTTTCAACTAAGATTTACTTCACTTTGTCATCAAATCTGTTGTTTATTCACTCATTTTCCTCTGCTATTCCACGTTGTTTGTTTTCCCCCTGTGTTGGTGCAGGGTTTTCTATAAGTATACTGTGTTTTTGCCAATTTGCTACTTACTGCTTGAATACTTTTAATTTGAATTTTCTGAAATTCAGTGTTCTTAGTTGCTTCTGATACAAACTGCCAGTGAGTTAACAGGCAGTGGAAAAATAGAAATTGTACACAGAAACCTCCAAAAGAGGCTCAAAGAGCCAACAATGATCCTAAAGGGTAAAGTTGCAAATACAGACAGTTTTCCGATGCTTTAATGTGTCACTCGCCCTAATTTCATAGTGATTTATTAATGAGGAAAAATTACAGATAGAATTCTTAATATGACAGTAACATCCAAATGTGCTGTGTGCCAACCCACCCATTTTCTTGCAGAGGTTAATGTGGGGCTTTTTATTCTGTCTGCCCTTGCATTTATTCCATCTCCTGCAAACGACCCCTTAAATTTGTTTTCATTCCTTTATCTTTTTACTTTATCCCCTGCTTTACATGTTAATATGAGGATAACTCCAGATTACAGATAACTGTACCTCTCTCTCTCAAGTGAATGCCTGTTGCCGTTCATTCTTGTTCATTCGTTTGGTTTCCATCATTCTATCTTTTCACGTTTCCTTACTCTCTCTGATAATGTGACAATGGTAGATCTTTCACAATAAGCCTGATTGTTACAGTTTCAGCTACTCAAGAAAGGCTCCAATATAACTGTTAGGAAAAACAAAAGCTTATGGGGTACCACGGGTAGGATGCCACGTCTTTTCACAACAGCATACTCAAAGCGACTAATTATTTCCATTCACAGATTCTTAAAACCCTCACGACTCAGGAAACTCTTCTAATTGCTATCTGAGAGTGGTGACAAAAATCTGTGTTCGACATCCATATTTCGAATATGTCCAAGTTTCTTGGACATACTAACCATTTGTGAAGACTGCTTTTGGACTGTGAAGGATTGTTTTGGTGAATAAAGAAAAATAAAATAAAAAATTCTGGTTGTTAAAAAATTCAGTTGCTCGCCCAGTAACTTTTAGAAAAATAAAAAACTTAGAAGTCCATGTCCTTTCAGAACGGGATGCTAGATGCTGCTAATAATTTCCACTGATCCTTAAAACCCTTATGACTCAGGAAACTACTAATTTTTATTTATACTGACAGAGGTTACGTAAATCTGTGTTGGACCTCCAATTGTTGGGTATGGCCAAGTTTCTTGTGAAGATTGTTGTATTGTTTGTATTGTTTTGTTGAGAGAAACAACAAGAGAGGTATTGTTTTTTAAGAACAGCAAACAGCAAACCAAAAGCCTTTTTTTTCTTTGCATGCCAAACCTCCTTGGACCCAGTTAAAAACCCTCACAGTCATGTAAATGCATACAAACACTTTTTTCCACTCTTATTTAATCATTTCATTGTTCTTCTTTTTTGTTTTTTTCTTCTTCACTGTTGAGCAAAAGAGGGCCTTCTACAAAATGTGCCTGGGGCTGTACTATCAGCACTTAAGGACAGGAAAAGCCTTTTATGTTGGTTACTTGTCATTAAATTTTACAAAGGATTGGGATCAGAGCTCCAAAACAATGTGAGCCACCCTTTAATCTGAAAATACTTTCAGAAGCTGTGGATTGAATGCTGCTGCAAAAAAAGGTTTCCATTGTTTATTTTAGAGCCAATATTACGGTTCACAGTAATTTGAGGAAACAAGCACACAAACACAACATTATCACAGAGCACAGTTTGCCATCATAAGACACTTGTGGGGTAATCTTACATAAAGAGATTTACATGCTTAATTAAGATATAATTTTTAGACAAGCTGGATAGTTTGGTGTCTCAGTCCAATGTGTGTTATATTCTGTGTCTGTTGTAATCATAGCACTATGTTGCTCAAGAATTTATTCATTTATTTTTTCCATCTTTACTTTCATAGACACATGCCTACACGTGCCTACATAAATATACAAACAAATGCACAGATAACTCGTGGAACACATATATAGACAGTGATTTGAATGAACTAGACCAGGCTGACTCATGCAGGTATGTTAACAACGACAAAACAGGAGTACCACTTTATGCAAGTGATTTTTATCAACTCGCATTCAGGAAGGCCACACGCTGAAACAGACACACAACAACTGATTAAACCTGTCACGTGTCACCTGTCTGAATAGAGTGAGGCGGGAAGGAGTGAATGAAGAGGTAAAAAAATAGAGAGTGATGGAATTTAAAAATATGACAATCTGTCCTTCAGATCCATTAGTGACTGAAAACAGATTATGTCACGGCTCTGCAGTTTTGCTTCACAACCATGCAGGTTGTGAAGCAAAGGATGACGCATCAGCATCAGGATGACGAGGTTACCTGTAAACTTACATTCAGCTCGGTTTAAGACTCCTTAAAGAATAAAATCACACTTGAATTGTTGTTCTTTTACTTGTTTTATTCTTGACACCAACCAGTCCCTTGTTCTCTTTAACAGTGTGTTTACATTGAGCTTATCTGCGTAGCCAATTTAATGAAAAAACTTATATATAACGTCTTATTTCATTGTGTAATCTTCACGTGCTTTGTCCAAAGCACACTCTGTGTTGATTTAGTAGATAATTATATTCACAGCATTCACTCACTGTGTCTTTAGGGATTCGCTAGCTTAGCTTAGCTTAGCTAGTAGCTGACTCACTAGTAGGGTTGCCAACTCCCTGAAAAATAAATAAGGGACACCTCGTGGCCAGGGCCGGGCGACCCAGTTGTCTTCACCCTTCCCAGTGTGGTGAATTTTCTAGCTCTTTTTTTGTGTGTGAAATTATTTTTTTAACCATTTGACTTGAAGTTGATTTAAGTAGATGCATATTCTATTCTTTGTGATATGAACACATGTGAAACAAATGATCATTTAGCCATTTATTTTTAGCTCAAAATGACAACATTAACACAGTAAAACAGGTCTCTTTCTTAAACAGAAGCCTGTCATGCTTAACTTTTGAGAATATAAGTAAATCTTTCTTTAAAAGAACTCTGTCCTGCTTAAAATAATAGAAAACAATAGAAAGAAAAATATTCTTGTAACAGTGCACATTTAGTGCATTTAGTACAATTGGCTTCAGTTGAGGTATTATTTCAGCTTTTCTAATGCTAATCAGCTGCTCCTGTTTGTAAACCCGCTTGTTCCCATGATTACGCATCATAACTCATCATCATTATTCATCTATGTATTACTTTTATGTATTAGTCATCAATTTGTTGTAATCATCTATCCTTGCAGTTGTTTTTTACACAAAATAAATTATATTATCACACTTCTGGCCACATAGCGCTGATATTCACTGCACATGCCCATATTAACGTTTTCCAGCCAGGTGTTTTCCTTTTCCCATTCTTCCCTTTCTCTGAGGGGAACAAACATTGCTGCTCTAATGCTGGGCTCACACTGTGCGATTTTTGGCCCATTTTGAGCCGATTTTTGAGTGATCGGACCGATTTTGGCCTTCATCGTGCGTCGTGTAGTATACGTGGGGTAACGAGAAGTGATTAACACCTCACGACCAGCTCCCGATCATCAATCGCTCGTGAGGTTCTCACCACAGCCGCTCACACTGCTCGCGCGCAAACGTAAACGTTGGTGAAAAAGACGGCGCAGCACGGCTGTGCAGCGTGTGATCTGGACACAAGCGATGGAGGCACAACTTGTAGAACTTTGGAAAGCTCATCCGAGCCTTTTCGATGTGGCATCACAAAATTATCACGACCACAACAACCGTGAAAATAGTTGGATCTACATGCTGCTCAATCACAGCTGCCTGATCATGTTTTTCATTAGCAATTTAGCAAAGTTGATGGTGGTGGTGTGTGTGTCTGTGTGAGTGAAAGACAGAGAGAGCGAGCGACAGATTTTCTGTTATAACCTTCATGTTATGGAGGCACAGTGTGAGCACTCAGGTCGCATCAGAGCATCGGGCGGTATAGTGTGAGAGTACATCGTGACATACGAACTTCTAACCCCTGCGAGTCAATCGTGCAGTTTGAGCAGGAGCTGAATAACGTGACTGAAAAAAATCGCACAGTGTTTGCCCAGCTTTAGGTGTACTGTCATCCGAGACTTGCACCGCAGAGTCGGCGTTTGTTCCCCTGTTGGCCATGCTTCTTGTTGTGGTCATCTGTTGTCTTCCGGTATTTTCTCCGCAAGCGACCTTTCCTCGACCAATGAGATGAGCGGTAATCTGAATTGTCATACTCGAATTGTCATAAGTGTGCTGTCAGCTCATTGGTCACAAAGCAGGAGAGGGGCTGGGAATTATGTTTTCAAACAAAGTGTTAATTCCATAAACATTTATAGACTACTTTTGATTCTCACTGTATTACGGGACAAAGTGCGTCCCTTATTAGCTCAATACGGGACGTGTACTTTTGTTTCGAAATACGGGACGATTCCGTATTTTAAGGGACGGTTGGCAACCCTACTCACTAGCAGCATGGCCTCTTTACCGGCCCCTCCTGCAACTTCGGCTTTGATCAGGTGACCCTGAGTCCTCACTTAGTTACAATGGTGATGGGGGATTCTCATGATGCACTGAGCATTGAGTATTTCTTCCTCAGTCACCTTTTTCACTCACGGTGTGTTTATACACCTCACTGCATTTAATTATTAGTTATTATTCATTTTTGGCTGTCTTTCACAGCATGTCTGTCCTGTCTTCATCCGCTACCCCCAGTTGTGGCAGATGGCCACCACTGCCTGAGCCTGGTTCTGCTGGAGGTTTCCTCTGGTTTAAAGGGAGTTTTTCCTTCCCACTGTCGCCAAAGAGCTTGATCATAGAGAGTCATCTTATTGTTGGGGTTTTCTCTGTATTGTTGTAGTGTCTTTATTTTCATGTGATTTGATGCTATATAAATAAAACTGAATTGAATTGAATGTTTGATCCAATGAGATTAAATGCTAAAAAGGTTATCTGTTGCTCTTGGGTAAAATATAGGAGGCTAAAATGTCAGCTCTGGGAAAAAAAACAACAAAAAAACAACCAAAACCTGGTTTTAACACATAACTAATAATCTGACCAAACCCTGAATGTGTCTGAAAGAATAAATTGAGCCTTGGGGGTATTTTCCTCTATTCTACCATGCTGCTGCTTGTCCATATTTGACTAAGGGGATTCGGTAATGGCTTCTCCCCGTGTCCCAGAACCAAATAGTTTCCAACAGTGGCTGGCACATAGCATGACTGGGTATGCAACCGAGACGCCGTTATGGCCTTAACACAATGCCATTATCGCTGTAACACAGTGCTAATGCTCTCACTTGCTTGCACTCTTAAAACACACACACACAGACATACACACTAAGGCTGTGTCTCTCCGGAAACTAATGGGATGTGTTCCTAGAAAGACATGGATACTTAAGAGCTGGTTAGGGGCTGAAAGCAGATGGTGTGTGTGTGTGTTTGAAAGAAAGAGAGAGACTGACATATGTGAGTTCTGTTGTTTGTTTTTGCTTATGTTTATATACAGACTTTCTCATGAAGCCTCTAGCCACGGAAGAGTCTGCTGGTAATTGTCCAGCTATTTACATTTTGGTTAGTGTGTGTGTGTGGCTAAATTTCTGTCTGATTTGTTCTCTGCTCATGCTTGTGTGAGTCCCTAAGTGTGAATGCTCATGATGCTTTTTCACAGTAGTGCATCCTTCTGTGTCATACCTGCAAAATCAAGCTTGGCTAACAGTAGAAATACATTACTCTTATTTTGCACCTGAATCAAAATTGGGCTTAAAGTGACACATGTACCTTTGCTAAATATGATAACACACTGAAACACATCCACATTTTAAGTACAAGCATTCATGTAAATGAAACATACATTTCCATGCACACACACAAACATACAGACATAAACACACAATAGTGGTATTTTATAGTTTCAGCTTACATATCCATTCCGCATATATTCACATAGAGAACTAAGAACATGTGACAAAACCTAAAATGCTCCAATGGTGTGATGTTGCTGGTTCTTATCATCAATGTTGGTTAAAACAAAAAAGCAAGAAGAGTATGACTCCAGCGAGAGAGGAAGGTTAAAGTATTCAGACAGAGAGAAAGGGGTCTTCTCACCATCTTGTCATCTCATCTGTCCTTCTACATATGGTTCTGCGTTTGCCCAGCCCGTGTAATGCCAATGTAAGCTCGGAATTCAGAGACATGAATCTGATTTGCATTTTGCAGCTGCCATCTGTTCGAGGTCTATATGTGCAATCTGATACAAATTTAGCATAAAATGTGGCTGTTTGTGATATTTAATAAACTGTTTCATTGCAAACCTCATTTTGTGCACTAATGACTTCACATTGGGTGTTCTGATAAAAATCTGGTTCAGTTAATTCTTATACCCTGTGTGTTCACATCGGCTTACTCTAGATGATTCAGATTACAGACAGGGCCTGGAGTTGTGCAATGTAGGATATTAAAAGAAATTTCCCTTTGGTATGAGAAGAAGTGGGAACAGTTCTCTGTCACTCTGTGTTTGACAAAACAACCTGACAGACACACAACCCGTCCTACAGTTTTAGTCTTTTCATTCACAGGAATTATATTTACTGATTAAAATTCAGACCATAAAATCAGGAAAAGGTTTCACACATCTCCAATCAGAGACAGATCCAATCATAGCAGATAATGAAGCAATAAAACTGCTGTTAGTCAACTGTAAAAGGCACATGCATCGTGCATGTATTCTGCTTAATCAGCTGCAAACTGTAGATGCAGTGTTTATTCATGAAGCTTTACTGGGTCCACCTGCTTAACTTTTAGGTTAGCTACTAACAGCATTAGCAATGGCTTTAAGCTTTCCAGCTGTTTCAAATGTTTAGCTACTCCTTAGTCCCCTTCAAGGATGATGGTACCTGTTATAAATGCAGACTTTCCATAGTTTTGTAGGCTAGGTTTTGTGAGTTGGAAGCACAGCCCTCCGCTGTTGAAAAAAAAAACTAGGAAACTAGAAAAAATATAAAACAAATAATCTAGAAAAACAAATAAGCTCTTGGTACATCACCACTGACCTATTTATGTTTCTAATCAGTCTTACAGTCTTGGTGACTTGGTCGGTGAAGAAAAAACTGTGGATCTTGGTGATTTCATACTCATGAAACTACTTTAGTTAAACAAGAGCAGACAATGATGAATCCCATTTAAAATGGTTGGCTAAAGATGACTGTAGATCAAATAAGATTGTACTTGATGCTGGCAATAATCATTAAAATTAAAACCATGCGCACCTTTGCAAAAACAATGTCAGGCTGTGTAGTTTTCGTTGATACTCTGACCAATAATGACATGTGGCTGCATGTTGTCCTTCAACCATTACATTACCTTCAACCATCAAGTGTCCAAAAAAACAGGATTGCCTTCAGAAATACTGTCTTCTCAACTTACAGATTCTCCCCATGAAGATTCAAACTTGAGTCTGCCCCTTCCCACTCTTCATGAGGTTCCTAATGTTAGAATCCTCAATGCCCAAGCCAGTAGGACTGGCAGCAATCTTTCATGCTACCTTAGCAATCACCCAAAGCCTTATTTCCAGTTAGGGTAGGGAGACCAAAAGTCCTCTTTTCCCCAGACATGTCCACTTTTCACGTTCTGTCCAGGGCACCCGGGGGGATTTTCGAGATTGAAGAAAATGTCCGGGTTTGTGACTTGTAAAAGACTATGACATTTTTGTTTCACCATTCATTAACCGCACAGAGAAGGCATCGTTTAAATATGTTAAAATCTTCTTTAAGCAAACAGTATTATTAAAGTTCTCAAGACTTGGCCAAATGTTCTCTTTTTTGGAAATCAAAATATGGTCACCCTAAGTTAGGGTGTAGAAGACTCACAGTCTTCTACACCCTAACTAGAAATAACATAACAAATTTTTATTTGTTGTTATTTAATGTATTATCTGGCTGTCCCTAACTCACTTTTAATCTTGTTTCACAGTTATTTTATTGGATTTAGTGTTCAGTTCAGTTATTGTGTGTGACTTTAACATCCATGCTGATGTTGAACACGACAACCTCAATACTACAGTACATTTAATTCATTGTTGGGATGAATGTGAATGGGTTTCTCTCAAAATGTAAATGAATCTTTTTTAATCACATTCTTGAGTTTGTCTTGACACATAAAAACTCTGTATTTAATACATTATCCTCAAAACTCTCTTTTGTCTGACAATTTCTCAATTATTTAAATTTAAATGTACAAAAATTGACTTCATAGCACTAGGGGGGAAATGTCATTACAGTAGATGTATATCTAAAAGTGCTCTAACTAAATTTAAGTAAAGGACACTTCAGTATTATTTTCACATAACACCATGTGCCAAAACAATGCAGAGGATCTAAGTTTTACTCTCTAGAGCATGGTTATTTTGTATTATTGTAGGGTACAATAAAAAAGCCCATTTAGGGCAACTGTTGTTGTAATTTGGCACTATATAAATAAAACTGAAGCGAATTAAATTGTTAATAGTGTAAAAGCCTCACTTCATACAGCATTTGATGTTGTGGTTTCTCTGAAAAAGAAGGCAGGAAATTAGACAGGTTCACCTCCCCTGGTACAGCAAAAACAATGTGCCTTAGAACAGATAACATGTGAGCCGGACAAGAAATGGTCTTTTACTGCTTTTGATGGTAACGTCAGTACTACGTTATATGGAAGGATTCAGTAATGCTTTGTATGAAAATATCTACAATTATATTTCTCTGCTCATTTCTTTAGAATGTCTCCTTTTACTGCCTTTCAAGTTAAATAGAGTCACTGCCATTGTGATTAAATTGTAAAAAGTTGGGGATCAAAACAACTTTTATCCACTATCCAATTTAGAGTATAAGTAGAATTACATCTTTCAGTGTTAAAAGAAACATGCAGCTCCTAGATACTTTGCGAAGACTTGATAACCCTATCCCTTCCCTATTTATTTAATTACTAGTAGATACTTTTATGAAAGAAAAAGAAACCTATTCTGGAAATATTTGAGTTCACTGGGAGGTACAAAGTGGTGGATGGAAAATGAAATGAGGAAGCACATCTGGTGTTAGAATACACCCACTGAGACAATGAGAAGTTTATGGGGCTCTTCTGATTAGGACACATACACACACATACAAACAGGGGTAAAATGGCAACATCACGTTACCTGCAACTCTGTGCACTTCAGTGCATCGTGGTGGGTGTTTGATTGGATTTAAATGTGTTTTTGCTTTGTTACTTTGTTCTATTTGTGTTTAAGTACAGTATATCTCAGCATGGGAGTATATTTATTTATATGCTTATTCATGCGTTTCAGTTTGAAAATATCCATTGCTATTAGACTGCTATTAAATTCTTACTGCTTTTTACACAATACACAAAATCTGTGTTATCTTGTCTCAGTCATGCACTAATTAAACTCTGAAAGGTAGCTGTAAAAAACTGTTTGCTTGTGTGGATTCAAGCAGCAAGTCTTGGTCAGTATTTGAGCCCTCTTATATGCTGAAGTGTGCCCTATTTCATCACCCAGTTTGTAACCCTATTATTATTTAAAATGAAATTGTGATTATTACACACTATTACCAGTCTTGTTCTAGCCAACATTTTTGTATTTCCAGTTTAGGATCAGTGAGCAGAACGTAATGCGCTTTGTTGACATAAATATTTATACCGACACGAAGAACAACAACTTACCCATGCACTAATCACAAGCTTCTCACGTTTTGTGCTATAATCACTTTGTTGATGCATATTTCAGTGAGTCAAGTAAAGAAATAGGTTGAGATTACTGTTCCAATTCTTTAACTTTTGACTGCAGTTCGGAAACACTCCCGGGGTAGCCATTAGTGGCTTGAGAGGCTGTAATGAAAAGCTGGAGGGGGTCCCACAAGGTCTAGATGAAGCCCTTGCCACTTTATGCTGCATAGGCGTGAAATAATAGCATCCTGTAATTGGATACTTTATGGGGGTGTGTATGAAGTCTGAGAGTTCTAATGACATGGCTGGAATATTGAATCCATTCTCTTTTTTCCTAAAATCTTTGTTTGTTTTTTTGTTTGTTTGTTTGTGCAAAGTTATGTAAAACAGAAGCTTGTTGAACTTTTAATGTATTCATGGAATCTCAACTAAGTGGGCTTTGTCTCCTCAATACTGCTGAGCAATTAAACATATTGGTGATAATAGAGTACAGTGATCTGCTTCTTCTTCTTGTTTCAGGAAAGGCATAGTGTGTCACTATTTGATGATATAATTATATATTGAAGGTGGAGGGTGCAGGGGGCTTTTAATAACTGACTGTAAAGTCCCAAAGTAGAAAAGCTAACAAGAGTCCAAAAAACATGACAAGGTAGGCAAAGCAGGTAGGTAAACACTAGGAAACAGAGAACATATCCAAAATGTGAATAGAGCAGCACAAGGACGAACACGAGCCAGAATGCATACACACACCACATTTAAAAAACAACAGGCCAGGTCTAGTCATACACTGATAGATCACTGGGAAATAACACAGATGGCAGCCATTAAACCAGGTGAGAATGCTGAGGGGAACCAGGGGAAAACACTGGAATTAAAGCTAACACTGAAGAAGAGAGAGTGGGCCTAAGGCCAGGGCCCACCCGCTTCAACAATGGGCTCATTTTAATAGCCCCAGTGAAGTATTTTCTTATTTTCAATGAATACGACTTAAATATTTAAACCATAATATAAAAACTCTAAATGTGTTTTCCTTTCTAAAATGAAAACAAAAGGCAGTGTTTATTAAGTTATCATTTGCAAATTCTGACTAACCCCAACAAGCCATTTCACATTGATCAATACTGGTTCAGTTATCAAGTTTCTCAGCACAAGATGAAGCAACTTTGTGTGTGACGTGTATGTTTTACTAAGTCTGAGTTTAGGGTTTTGGTTGTAACTCAACCTCAGTGCATTTGTCACGAGACAAGTTCATGAATTTACAGTGCAATGCACAAATGCTCTCTGTGTTAGTGTGAATGTAGCTTACTCAACAATCTCAATGACCAATAATTTTCATCAGTTTTTATTAATAACCTTTTTATTTATTTAATTACTTTTTGAGAAAAGCAAGATAACACAAAAACTACAATACAAAATTTACAAAAACACAGACACAAACTATGATAAAATGTATTGACATCTTGTCAGTGAATAAAAATAACATGAAAATATTCTAGGAGAGATTCAATTCAATCAATTTCCTTCATCAAATAGTGCCTGGAAGTTAGGATTTTGTTTATACAATAAATATATAGGTTACAAAGAAAAAGAAATACATGTTTTTATTGTTTATTTGGAATTTATGAAGAGACATTTTTGCCATCCCACTATATATATTGATTTAATGAACATAAAAAGGATAAGATGACAAAATTGACATTCATGTCTGTGTTTTCACACATGAGCAACGTGAATGACCACTTATGGCCTGACAAAAGATTTCATACTTTGGATTTAGGTGTTTTAAGTGAAAGATTGGCATACACTGGTCTTCACAATCCACAGCAAAGTTTATAATTACAGATCAGGCATTGTTTTAAGAATGTATACACACCATGTACCCACCTTTAATAAATAGAAATTAACTGAATTCCTAATCCTGCACTTGCTTCAAAGTCAAATAAGGAGTTATCAAAGGGTTAAATGCAGACACAAGAACATTCACATTAAATATCAACACTGAGACAAATGACAATGGTAAATCATCTTGAAAGGCTTGCAGAAGTCATTAAAAAAACAAAAACAAATCAAAAGGAAAGAAAAAACAAACACAAACAGGAACTAGAACTTGAATAATACAATAAAAACTAAGGATCAGCATTACAGGGATGAAAAGAGACCTAATGAGTAACAATTAGAATCAAAAGATCAAACACTAAAATACAAAAGAACCTAAAGAAAACCAAACTTAAATATATTAATGATGGATTTCGTTTAGATCTTCCACTTGGCCTTACATCATATAAAGTATATAAAGCTTATAGTATGCCAGTAAAATTTGTTTAATTTGTAGCATGTGTTAGAAATCTGAACTTGATAAGTCATAATACATGATAACACAGCCTACTCTTACATATGATATGATATATTTATGTTTCATTCTACAAAACAAAAGGCTACAAAATAATAAGACAGACTTGCAGTTTGTGAAGGAGTGTAAGCATTATGTGTTTGAACTCACTCAGAAGACTAGAGATTAAAATTATCTTAAAAGGCAAAGGTAAACAGTTGTATTATTTTTATTATTTTATTATTATTATTTTCGTGAAGCCATAAATGTATTTAGGGAAAAAATTAATTACTATTTTTTGTGATTTTTGGATAGACCTGCTTCATTTCCTTTTTTGTTTCTGCTACTCTGTATGTCTGAGTCCTGGCTTGCCTTATCTGTTTTCCTCCATCTTAGCCATTACATAAATTATATTAGTGCTTTCTTGCTCTTTAGCAGACACCAGACAAGCAAAATATAGTGCATATAGTGCATAGGTCTGTTGTTTAATAAACACCTAGAAGTGCACCAGCAGAAATGTTTTAAAATGGTCCTCTATTATCAGTACAAATAACAAACTAAGGCTTCAACACAATCTATCTAATCCTATTCATTCAATCAGCCCATTTTAGTCCTCAGTCCTACGAATTTCACTCTGTTTATCCCGATTCATTTCAGGTTTAATATATCATTGCTGCAATAGAGTACTTTCTTTGAAGTGCAAGTATAAAACTGTTAAGCCCATAAAGTCAGCGAGTGTTATGTGGCCATTCTGTCATTCTGTGGTCATTTAGCTGAGGCTTCATCAAGAATTCACTTCAACCTTTTTTTTCAACTGGGACTGGGACAAGGCACTTGGTTTAACCTCCTAGGACCTGGCATCTACATATGTGGACATTGCATTTTGGGTTTTCTAGACCAAAATAATAAATATCCACTTACGAGGACATTATATTGCCACTGTTCTATCAAAATTTAAAGCTAATTTCCTCTGTTGTGGATCTCATTTTTCTTAGAAACAAAAATCAGGTAAAAATAATAAAAAAAAATCTCGCAATTCTTCGTTTTTACATTCATCAGGTCCCAATCAGCCCAAATAGCAAAGAGAAATTAAAAATGCATGCCATGAATGAGTTAAAAAGCAAAGCATTTATTTATAACACTCTAAAAATCTAATTAGTTCCCAGAACTTTAAAACATTATGCAAACTCGTTGCCTCAAATAAACAAAGTAGAGTGTACTTAAGAGGACTAAGTTACGACAACTTATTGTGAGTACACAGTACTAAGAATAACTTGATTTTTCTGAGTGAGCAATACTAAATGACAAAAATTTCAAGTTCAACTAACTTACTAAATTAAAACAAACTATTTTTTGCAACTTACCATTTTTTACTTTGATTACATATAAATTAAATGCAACTAAACCTTGAGCTTAAGTGTTTTCTGGTGCAACAGTACTCAATTAATATAAACACTGTATGTATAATAATAATAATAATAATAATAGTAATTAAAAACACTTCTTGTAACGGAGTTAAAATCAGCCCAACTTTATTTTCAAATGCAAAAACGTATATCAGTCAACATGCTGGACACTGTTCTGCTGAACAACAAAAAAGTATGTTGTAGCTGTTGTTATTCAATAATATTTTAAATATAATCAAATTTACAATTTATATTTGTTTGTTACACAGCTTACACCTTTAATAACCTTACCACAAAACAAAGATCAAATTATTCTGTAACTAAGTTTGAGCTTCCAATAACTTTGTATTGCAAGTTACATTACTGATATAATCAATATAAATTTTATTTATTGTTCAGCCACAACTCTTTAGCGCAAACAACACATTTGTTTTGCATTCAGACACAGAAGCTTGGTATGTTGTAATATTTTAAGAGTGGTTTGTTTCCCAGACCAGGCATTACCGCCTGAATGACTGTCATGGATTTAGGTGATCCAAAATGCAGTTGCCTCAAGAAAGTCTTTAACATTGTCCCAACTTCCCTTAAGTACAGTGGTAGTAGATGTTGATTGGAGAGGCAATGACCTTGATGCTGCAGGTGAACATCTTTACTGAAAACACCATCTGTGACGGAGCGCTCACCTCTCCTGGTGTCTTGGAAGGAAACAATCATAATCGAAAACACCAAGAGTTGAAGATCTCCTGAACCTGGCCTCTACCATGTGCCCCCAGTGCACCCTTCACATTTGGGTGTTTCAGGTCTGTCTGGCATCCTCCCCTGCCACTTGATCCAAGTCACCACCATGTGGTGATCAGCTGATAGCTCAGCTCCTCTCATCTCCCAAGTATGCAGAACATACAGCCACAGATACCTTACTGTCAGCATCTTTCAGCCTCACGCACTACCCAGTGCCCAGCTCCACTGGAAGACTTATTTGTATGTTTTATATACAAAATTACAACAGTAATATAAACTGTCAGATAATGAAGTAAAATATAAATTATAGTGAAGCAACAATAGACAGAGGCATAAAAGGGGAGCCAAAGCTCAGGTAATGCAGGCTACCTGAGTTTTAACCTATTTAAGTACAATATAGAGTAAATGCACTTAGTTACATTCCACCACAGAAAAGCAACATTTCCAGCTTACTTGTTTGTTTTTTTTATAATTTAAGCCAACTCAAATAAACTGAGTTCATCAGCTTTTTGAAGAAAAATTACTGGTAACTTACTTAAAATGAGTGCTGATAACAAGTTCATAAAAAGAGTCTACTTAATATTTTTTATTAAGCACAATATTAGGCTTTACAGTAAATGAGCCAATTAACTTACAATTAATTGAGTTGTTTATTTTAAACCTTTTCTTCTATTATTAGAAATAGTAAATGTAATATGCCACTACAAATGGAAGATTTTTGTATTGGCACAAACACAAAGAAAAAAACATATTTCCCCATTTCTAAGATTTTCCACAAATCTTAGAGCAAATGTTCACTTTAATTCAACAGGCATTTCTTCTTAAATATAAATCTAACATAAATCTCTTACATAAAGACACTGCAAAGAATACCAGATCGCATGAATTCCTACCAATTCTGGAATTCTGGAACCATCCCATACAATGGTTGTGTATAGAATACCAATAATAAAAGCTATTGAAAATGTAACATCTATGAACAACGATAGTACTGTATGAGGTGTCCAAATTTTTTAAGACTGACAAATATCGACAGCTGCTGACTTTTTTATGTATCAAGTTCCCTGTAGAATTTCACAAACAGTACATTCTTGATAGGAACATACTGTGATAAAAGATTGAACTGCTCATCTGGATGAGTTGTCTTTTTGAACAGGACAGATAGCTAGATCGGCTGAACTACTGATCTGTGTTGAGGGACTTATCTGCATATAGTGGCAGTGATATAAAGTGATGTGCTAGCACGCTGAATTGTCACAGAGAATATTTTTTGATGCCACTACAAAGTGATAAACTAGATCGTAAAGACAGTTCAAACATGAAAATGGCACTTTTTTGCATGAAAGCCTACACATATGGTAATAGACTATGACAGATTAATCTCTGCATATTGTCAGCATCCTGAAGAAAAGATCCACTTTCTTGTATCTTTTTTTCCTTTTAATTGTACTTCACGGTAGACCTTGTCTACAGTTTAGAGTCATGTAATATGTGATCAACTAAAGCAAAGACTGAGAAAACTGCATGAGCATCAGTGAGGTACATCATTGCACTATTTATTGTACTCTGCATTTAAAATCAATCCATGTATAAAGGCTACAGCAGTGGCTGCCAAGACAGCATATATTATTAACTTGCTGGAGGCACACAGTAAATATTGGATGACTATTAGACATGAGAGTAGTTGGGAATATGCTGAGATGTTGTAAAATGTGAATGTTTGACTGGACAAAAAGATTGCATTGTACAACATGTCAGGCTGATATAGAATAATGTCCTTTAGAAATCTTGTACCTGTGTGATTTCCTCATTTTCTGAAACCTAAAAGAAATAGGGCATAACATGGTAGTTGAAATAGTTATGAACTAATGATCCTCAATTTGTTCACATTGTGACCTACACAAATCAGTCTACACAGAAAAATACACCAGAATTTGGGGATATGTTAAAGGGTATGTAACATAACAGCATTTAGAAAATTGCAGGTGGTATAGATGGTAGGGTTACTGCTGCAAAATAACCTTGGTACATGTTGGGTTGTTTGTTGAAATGCCACCCTTAAAAACACAGCATGCATTCTCAGCATCATTTGTCCCATCTAAGCAGGCACAGCCGCACAGTGGGATAGCAATGTCACAATGCAGATGACTTTGTTATCAAAGTGTCGACATGATGTGATGCGGTGCGACTGTCTATCAATAAACTGTTTCTGTGCCTGGGCAGAAATGAATCACAGCTAGAGACGAGCCCAGCAGTTGGTGTCCACAGATGCAGCGTGGATGGTACTTAATGACTGTACTGTATGTATTATCCAAGTTGGTGCACAAAATAACAACAGCTGGTTACACTGGTTGGGATAGTAAGAAAAAATGTTGGTGTAACTGAGGTGTTGATTTTCTTTTATAGTCTTTTTTGAGGCTTTTAATGTTATTACATTCCATTGGATGATATTACTTGTGCTTATAATTTAGCTCATGCTCTGTGGATAAAAATGCAGCTGACTGTACTTGGTGGATGCATCACTGAAATAACTTGAAAAGGAAAAAAATTGAAAGGTTTCAATATTACATTTTTTTTACATAGAAAATTGGAACAATCAACCCACATGTGTAGGTAATATATATGCAATCCAACCGTGCAGGGGCCTCCTTACACTCCGGACTCTGCGTTGTGTAATTTTTGTGTTGGATTGGGGTGCAGAGTAGAGAGACCAGTCGGACACAGGCGTTGAATTTGTGGCTCGGACCGCGCCATTATTTAGACACTGGGGCATAAACCCCTCCAACTCTCGTGTTAGCCCTTGCAAAGCAATAACAGTAAACACTGCCTAAGTGCAACAACAAAACAACAACAACAACAACAACAACAACAACAAAAACCCATATTGTGTAAACATGTAATTAATTCACCTTTACAACATTCCTTGGTTTCATGTATCGCATTTGACATGAAAATAACATAACAAGACTACTACCAAACTCTAGCTGAATAGCTAATGCTTTGTCTTACAATACTTTGCCTGCATAAGTGCTCTGATAACAAGCGGAAATGTAGGCCATAAACACAAACTCCTCACACTCTAATCGGACAGTACATGAACATATCAATAAACGCAATATATACATAGTTTGACTGGACAATCGCCATCTTACAAAGTAGAATACTTATTTTTAAACAAAACCCATGCGGGATGTCAGTGATGATGCTTACCAAACACTGAGCCAATATGGTGCTCGCGCGAGAAACTTGAACAACGGTGTCCTGTAGAGGACAAATATTCGAAATTGCACAAATCTACAGTGTATATGCAGTTCATCAGCGACACCCTGTGATTTATTTAAGTTATTACCTTACATATACAAAGTAAAAAAAAAGAAAGGGCAGAACTGCTCACTACCACGTAGTTTTGTATGATCTTCAAGATGTCCAAATCAGGCATAATAATATAATGATCTGCCTAATATTGTCTTTGCCCTATTTCGCTAATAAAACAGCCCTTATGCATTGAGGCATAAAATTCAATAGACACCTGAAGGTACTGTGTGCTGTTGTATCTGACACTAAGATGGCATCAACAGATTTAAGTCCTGTAACATGCGAGGTTGAGCCTTCCATGGATGGGAGTTCTTTGTAAAGCACATCCCACAGATGCACGATTGTATTGAGATCTGGGGAATTTGGCCTGTTGAACACCTCAAACTCGTTGTTGTGCCTATCAAACCACTCCTGAATCTCTCTTGCTATGTGGCAGGGGGCATTATCCTGCTGGAAGAGGCCACAGCTGTCAGGAAACACGGTTTCCTCGAAAGGGTGTGCATGATCTGCAAAAATACTTAGGTGGTATATGTCAAAGTAACATCCATATGGCAGGACCCAAGGTTTCCCAGCAGAACATTGACCAAAAGCATGTTATTGCAAGCATGTTGACGCTCGGGTGCCCATTGTTGGCACATTTGGCACAATGGCCTCCAACTTTGCAGCCCCATACATAACAAACTGTGATGCACTGTGTATTTTGAGACCTTTCCATCAGAACCAGCATTAGATTTTTTGACAATTTGAGCTACAGTAGCTCATCTGTTGGATCAGATCACACGGGCCACCCTTCAATCTCTACGTGCATCAATGAACCTTGGCTGTCACCCATGACCCTGTCTCTGGTTCATCAGTGTTCCTTCCTTGGCCATTTTTTTTTAAACTGTCCATGGCAGACCGGGAGCCTCCCACAAAAACCTCCAAAGGTGATTGACATATATATATATATATATATATATAGATATATATAGATATATATATATTAGGGGAGCAACAATACTCGTATCGATATTGAACCGTTCGATACAGTGCTTTCGGTTTGGTGCGCATATGTATCGAACAATACAAAATTTCTTATTTATTTTATCGCCTAGACTGCATTGTCAAGCACAAACTTCACCCGAGTTATTTAGACAGCCGTTAGCACATGATTCTCCTTATGGGGACCTGATATGTTTAATATGCTGCTGAGAATATAGCCCAGAAGAAGCATATTGTATAGCTTTTATTTTGGAAAGAGCCATTTCTCTGTAATAAACTCTCTTTTTCCAAAGATGAGTGATTTCTCGATCAGATAGATTAATTTTTTTATTACTTTTTTGTTTCAGCAAAATGTAATTTAAAAACTGTACTTTTGAGTTAAAATATATATTTATAATTTTGATAAATGACAAATTATCGAAAAAATATCGAACCGTGACACCAAAGTATTGAACCGAACCGTGAATTTTGTGTATCGTTGCACCCCTAATATATATATATATATATATATATATATATATATATATATATATATATATATATATATATATATAACAGATCACATGGTGAAGCTTTTTTATAGCTTCAACATATGCCAGTCTCTCAGCGTCACTAAACCAATCATTAAAGCGGCCTGATAGCCAGATAACCCTTTTCCTTTTCTAGTAATAATCAGTAGTTTTAGTTATTCAGCTTTATTACTAATAAACTAAAAGATCACCAGTAAAACTACCGCTGGCTTTCTTGATGAGCAGTTGCAGAAATGCCAGTGGACCAGTATTTGTTACTGTAGGAAACACTGTCAGGATCTGTTGTTATTTGCAGTGCTGTGGTGCCTGTTTAAATCATTCTGCTGTGCAGATTTTGGATGTTTCTCAGAAGTGATTCAGTCTCGTCCCTGTGAGAGTGCTAGATTGCATGAGCAAACAGTCCCGTTAGGCAAGATGAGCACCAGCTACTGAACAATTCCCAAAAAAATGAAAGAAAATGATAGCAGAGTAAAAATAGCATGATCACATTAGATGATGTAACTGTGCTTTTTAACACCAATACCCACACTCATTTAACACAAGGGCACACACCTGGTAACAGCCACAAAATTGTTGTGGAAAGCTGATTACTTGTTTTGCTGTATCCTTACCTCTAAGAAAGGCAAACAGCTTTATGCTAGTTAAACTGGAACAAATCACCCTTTGACCAGTGCTCATCAGAATGGATCCACACAGTTAAACCTCCTCTTTTGTCCCTTTGGCACAGTGCGTTGACAGTCCAATTATTTAGCAGGGCAGTTGGCAGTGGTGCCCAAAATCAGGATAAGACTGCCTGTTCTCCATCTGGCTTTTCACATATTACTATTTATTGTAATTCCTTTGACTCCAGCTGTGAAAAATTAGCATAAAGATATTGCAAAATATTTTCTGTATTGCATGAAAAAGTACGAATAAAGAGAGAGAGAGAGAGAAAAAGAGTGAGTGAATGTTTGAAGTATTTTGGGGGATTTGGCTTGGATACAAAATTGGAGAGAGGAATTTCTCAGAGGAATGACTCTTTTAATGATTTTTGCATCTTCTCAGATTATTCAGTTAGACACCACAGACACAGTCCTGGTGTTCATATGTCTACATAATACATGAACTTAGACACACAGACACGTGCACACACACCACACTGAGCTTAGGGAATCTCTTTCATTAAAAAGATTGACTGTTAAACACTTGAATGTGAAAAATAAAATAAATATGTTTTGATCATTTAGCTTTGTGTAACTGTAAATTTCCATCTACAATGACAAAATAGTTATTTTTAACACTTTGATTAATTCACTTAAATTGAATTTAATTTTATTATATAGTGCCAAATCACAGCAGAGGTCACATCGAGGTGCTTTATATTGTAAGTCCCAAAAAGTGGATTCTGTTCATCTGGACGTAGTGTTTTCAATGCGAGCTGAAGGCAGGACAAAAGACAAACTTTGGAAGAGAGCCAGAATGTCTTGGAACAGGCATGTTGCAGACAGAAGCAGGACCCAAGATGCCGGACTCATCACACAAAAGTCAACTCAAAATGATTTCTTTATTATCATTAGTTTAATGCATATCCAGATATTGTTGTTTTTTACGGAGGACTAAATATGTAAAGTAAGTAATCAAATTAAAAATAAATAATTAAATGTGTCATAAATTAATTAAGATTGGAAAAAAATAATTAATCAAATACATAATTAATTAAATGTAAATTGATTTTTTTTAAACAGTGCATCATAAATTCATTTTACTTCATTTACTGTCAGCCTCACCCATCACATTATTAAAATACCGTATCAATTATTTAATTATTTATACAATAATTTACTTAAACATTTTTTTTGGGGGGGGGGGGGGGGGGGGCATTTTTTTTTACCTTCAAAGTTAAGCTTCCACCCAAAAGGCACAGGAAAACCATCCACAGCAATATTAGTTAAATCCACAGCAGATCCGGATGTACATTCATGCTTTGTCGCATCTTTATTCAACCACTTTTCCCACACATGGTTGCTGTAACAGTACACTCAACAGCTGCAGCTCTCCCGCAGCCATGCACATCACCATCAACAACACCCACATACTCAGGACCCAGTACCGTGTATGCAGGGCGGGGTGATGAGCCGATGCAGCTCCGGTGCGTCTGCTTCCACTGCAGCCGTGCCACAACCACGCCCGCCACATAGATAATTCAATGTTTTTAGTAAATACAGTGTTTACATTTAATTGAAACCATCTTAAGTCTACAAGGTCACTAAACTTAATATACTGTAGAGGGCAAAGGACTTATATTATAGAACAGTATAGAACAGTACCCCATGTTCTTATTCCCTTTTATTTATTAATTTTCCTAGATATTTTTATACACTCTAAAATACTGCAAAAAAAAAAGTATCACAAAATAATGACATATGCTATACAGTGGGGCAAAAAAGTATTTAGTCAGCCACCGATTGTGCAAGTTCCCCCACTTAAAATGATGACAGAGGTCAGTAATTTGCACCAGAGGTACACTTCAACTGTGAGAGACAGAATGTGAAAAAAAAATCCATGAATTCACATGGTAGGATTTGTAAAGAATTTATTCGTAAATCAGGGTGGAAAATAAGTATTTGGTCACCTCAAACAAGGAAAACCTCTGGCTCTCACAGACCTGTAACATCTTCTGTAAGAAGCTTTTCTGTCCCCCACTCGTTACCTGTATGAATGGCACCTGTTTGAACTCATCTGTATAAAAGACACCTGTCCACAGCCTCAAACAGTCAGACTCCAAACTCCGCCATGGCCAAGACCAAAGAGCTTTCGACGGACACCAGGAAAAGTATTGTAGACCTGCACCAGACTGGGAAGAGTGAATCTACAATAGGCAAGCAGCATGGTGTGAAAAAATCAACTGTGGGAGCAATCATCAGAAAATGGAAGACATACAAGACCACTGATAATCTCCCTCGATCTGGGGCTCCACGCAAGATCTCATCCCGTGGGGTCAAAATGATCATGAGAACGGTGAGCAAAGATCCCAGAACCACACGGGGGGACCTGGTGAATGACCTGCAGAGAGCTGGGACCAAAGTAACAAAGGTCACCATCAGTAACACACTACAACGGCAGGGAATCAAATCCCACAGTGCCAGACGTGTTCCGCTGCTGAAGCCAGTGCATGTCCAGGCCCGTCTGAAGTTTGCCAGAGAGCACATGGATGATACAGCAGAGGATTGGGAGAATGTCATGTGGTCAGATGAAACCAAAGTAGAACTTTTTGGTATAAACTCAACTCGTCGTGTTTGGAGGACGAAGAATACTGAGTTGCATCCCAAGAACACCATACCTACTGTGAAGCATGGGGGTGGAAACATCATGCTATGGGGCTGTTTTTCTGCCAAGGGGACAGGACGACTGATCCGTGTTAAGGACAGAATGAATGGGGCCATGTATCGTGAGATTTTGAGCCAAAACCTCCTTCCATCAGTGAGAACTTTGAAGATGAAACGAGGCTGGGTCTTCCAACATGACAATGATCCAAAACACACCGCCCGGGCAACAAAGGAGTGGCTCCGTAAGAAGCATTTGAAAGTCCTGGAGTGGCCTAGCCAGTCTCCAGACCTCAACCCCATAGAAAATCTGTGGCGGGAGTTGAAAGTCCGTGTTGCTCGGCGACAGCCCCAAAACATCACTGCTCTCGAGAAGATCTGCATGGATGGGCCAAAATACCAGCTACTGTGTGTGCAAACCTGTTAAAGACCTATAGTAAACGTTTGACCTCTGTTATTGCCAACAAAGGTTATGTTACAAAGTATTGAGTTGTATTTATGTTATTGACCAAATACTTATTTTCCACCCTGATTTACGAATAAATTCTTTACAAATCCTACCATGTGAATTCATGGATTTTTTTTTTCACATTCTGTCTCTCACAGTTGAAGTGTACCTCTGGTGCAAATTACTGACCTCTGTCATCATTTTAGGTGGGGGAACTTGCACAATCGGTGGCTGACTAAATACTTTTTTGCCCCACTGTAAGTCTACATGATGTATCTTTAATATTTAAATACACGTACCTACACACATCGTTTACTGTTTACAGTACATGAGTTAATGTTTCAGATATTCATGTTGGTATGGTTAAAAGTTTGGAGTGAATTTAAAATTGTACTTATGCAAAGCAGATTTAATCACAAACTGTTGTAAATACCAGACTAATTAAAAATTGATGGAATTAGTAATTAGAAATGGCTTATCCAATGCAATGGAATCTATTAATCTACTCATGCTAGTCTAGTAATAAAAGGACCATTTTCAGAAATCTCTGAAACTATCTTTGCATTGGGGAATGGTTCCCAAATGCAAGTTTATCAAAATGAGATCACTGCTAATTTCAGAAGGAATAGAATTAGATGATATAATGTCTAAACTGTCAGCATCTGTTATTGGATTATAGTCTCACACGATACAGTTTTGAAAATAAAATAAGTGAAACAAATATAACAAAAAAACAAATCACAGAACAAGATTTAATACAACAAAGTGTACTACTCTCTGGAGTGATTGTTTTTGACAACTGGTCTCTGTATACCTATGCAGATGTAATCTGTAATCTGATCAATTTAAATCCAGTTTAAAATCTTTTTCTCTTTAAAATCTTTTACTTTTCATCTGTTGTTAAGATTACTTTTCTATTGGGAAAACACACACACATGCAAAACCCATGACTCACATGACGCACACATGACTCATATATTAAACATGTACAGTCATCTCTGCTGACCCACATGGATAGTTGTTTGGGGAACGTCTCCATTCAGCACCCTACCACTGTATATAAATAAAACATAATTCATATTTACACACACACACACACACACACACACACACACACACACACACACACACACACACACACACACACACAGTTTTGTCCCTGTGTTTTGTGTGCTGCAGTTTCATAGGAAGACAAAATTAGTTGTGTGTGTGGTGCTTTGACACAGGTGATACAAATGAAAAATTAAAGACCTTTTGTAATTGTAATCTAGTAATTGCAACCTTGCTTTGGGGAAACACCTCAAATTACACACATTTTGCCTCTCTATGTCTTTCCCATTTTGTCAACAGTGCTGCTGGATCTTCATGACCTTTCAGTCTCCTGAATCTCTTTCTTTTTTTCTTCATAATCATCAGACACATTGACCATGTGTGCATATTGGCAATTTCTTATTCAAAACATGTTCCCATGCTTTTTCTTTCTTCCAAACATCCAAGAGAGTGACTATTCAAGTCTAGTTGCACTCCTAATTATCTGTTGATTAGAAGATCTAGTTTCACCAAAGTGCCACTTTACAAGGTGTCTGCTGTTCACATAATCTTGTGTGAAAAGGGAGACTTACTGTATGGAAAATCCGTGCATTACAAAATTTGATTTAATTTCACCTCATTTTTCCACTATGTCGCTGTAATGTGAGGCAAACAGCAGATGAGGCCCATAGAGATTAAGTCAAAAGTGCCTTTGTGTTGCTGCAACAAAACACTATTTGAGGTTTCAGCTGGAGTACTGTAACTAGTAGACAGCCTTAAATGATCTCAATCCACTCTGTCTGCTCTTATTTGCATTTGGTCTGAGCATGTTTTGATTTCCTTTGTGTTTTCCTGGGATGAAATGATTGAGCACAGATCAGTGAGTGACTGTGGCAGTGGATTTGACGTATTACCAATGGAATGCCATCACTCTCCTTAAAAACATGTCTTGGGTCAAATGAGTCCCCACTAAATCAATACAGTGGGGCTGTTATAGGTAATTATTGTACTGAAGTAAAAGCTCAAAGAATGTTTTGTGCTCTAGTGATTTGGTTTTGTGGTAGGAATAGTTCATTAAGACTTTTCTCGGAAAAGAAAAAATCTGGGGAAAAGGGATACAAATATTCCAGCTCTGTATTTTCACTTATATAAACTGCATTTTCATTGCAGGAGCTGCTATCAATTGCTTTATGTTTATGATCTCGCAACGTCTTATGAGTAGATAAATTAGATAAATCCATGGATTTATAAATTTAACATTAAATCCAGTAATGGCTCGAAATTTTAAAGACATATTTCCGAAATTCTTTGATACTACCTCTGTCTGTGTCCTTCATTATATGCAGAAAATGGTCCACTTCCATTTGCACTTTTACATTTTTCATGTGACTGGAACTGCCCAGAAGAGAAAAGCTTTTTCTCCCTTTCCCATCTCATCATTTCCCCCACCTCACTGTAAAGCTTGGTTAAAATATGTGTATGTGTGGTAATTTTTTCAGTAAACCTTAAGACTTTCTATGACTTCAGCCAAATTTGTGTTTAAATGCGGAAATTGATATGCAACAGGACATTAAAAAAGCTAAAATTGTTTTACATGCTGCAATTGTTTTACAACACTAAAATTTTCCTCCGGCAAATGGAACGTTACTCTTTCAGTTCGAATAGTCATTGGCTGAAATATCATGTACCACTGAGCCCATTCCATTTACATCCAAGTCTTCACAGATGACAGTATTTTTGACAGATAACATTGTGTGGTTTGGTTTCAAGCTCAAATTCCGCTTTTTTTCTTTGCACTTTCCTTTTTTCCATCATAGCTAAAGCTGAAATCTCCATTTGTAGTAGATATCTGTTTATTTAATTTAGAATATGTTGCAGCACATAGCCCCTCCAAAAATGCATACATTTCCAACTACTGGCAGTCTATAGTGTGAATAACCTAGTGCACACACGAGCACACACACTACACAGACACTGTAGCAGTCCTGCTGACATTGGTCATTAACAGGTGATGATCTCCTGCAGTGAGAGACGAAGCAGAAAAAAACCATATTTTTCTTTCTTTCAGAAACTGAGGGTCAAAACAAAGAGAAATGAATATTTCAGCTGCTCTGAATTCTCTTTACTTTGATGGTAGAATAATGAATAATTGCTCCAGAGGTTCTGCTCCCCTCTCGTTTGGGTGGTGTGCTTTCCAAGTATTAATTGGTTTTGTCGTATTTTGTCAATGGTTATTTTTATTTTTTCTTTCTTTCTTTCTTCCTTTTCGTTATTCCACATGTTAATCAAAAACATAAACAGGCAACATGCAAGCTGCTAATCAATTAGTGGCTATGTGAAACACCCTTGATGGTAACTGAAGCAAGCAAACAAACAAACAAACAAACAAACATAACCCCTAACGCATCCCATTCATTTTTTGAAATTTAAATGAAATTTCATAAGCCTCTTTATTTTTTAAACAAATGCAGTGCAATGTAAAATAGATCCTACTCCCTTACCAATAACTCTAAATCATGGAGTCTATAGAACAACTGAGAGGATAGCAGTGAAACTGAATAAAAGGCTGAGTCATTTATTTCATTCTTCACAGCTATTTTGAACTATTTTTGTCTTGAATATAGTAAATAGTACTACATTATAAAATGTTAAGACTTCAGGAGGAAGGTAACCTAAAAATGAACAAAATGAGCAGATTTTCACCCATACTTGCCCAAGCCAGATGGACCAACTTTTACCTAATATGGAGCAGATTACATACAATGACTGTGAAGAGACACTCCACATGGACACATATTTAGAAAACAACAACAACAAAAACCAACCAGTGATGACAAATGATTTTATGAATCCTTCTTTGTGTGGATTCAGAATCTCTTTAAATATGAAGTACTTAAATGTCTCTAACAGGTCACAGCTCATCTCTGCAAATTTTTGCTTGCCAACAATTTTTCTTTACTCAGTGTTATGCCAAATGACATTGCTGTGATTGGTTGATCTGTACCTGTTCATACCTGTGAAACTGAGAAGGAAGTGAGCGGTTCCAGGCTAAGGTTGTCCATTACAATGGCCACTGTGTTCAGGAGTTCAAGAGTTGAACATTACTGAACTTGAAACATTCAGAACACTGTCCTTAATACAAAACTACACTGGTAGCATGAAGAAGCCTCCCATGAATATTACACGCTTTGCAGCCTGTAAAAAAAAGTCCTAAGAAAAAATGTTGGGAACTAAGTAATAGTCAGACATAAAAAGGGGGAGGAAAAGGTGACAAAGTAAACAAGAGAACTAGAGACACAAGGCCTTGCAAATATAGTGATTAAGAATAGTCACCTAAGATATGAGTCTCTCAGTATCTCAGCTGGATGGCACATAAAATTGCCTTTATTCCCCTTTAAAAGTAAAACCTAGGCAGTCCTTTTAACTTACTTGTAGTTCTCTGTCTTACCGTCTATATCTGCCACTTTCTGTCGTCATCCACAAACACGTTTTTTGTCTCCACCCTCTTCTGCTTCTGTGTGCCCCTCTTCATTACATTCTGATACAATCTGCCAGTCTTTTGGGCTCTTCAACCCCCAATTGCTCTTCTTTCTTCTGGTGAACAGGAACTTATCATCTTTAAGGTGAGAAAGGTGCAGAACAGAAATGGGTAAGTCCAGTTACCAGGGAATAAGGTGCAAAGAAAAGAGGTAGGGGTGAAAGGAAAAGAACAAGTAAAGAAAGGGAAGTAAAGGTTGAGGAAGTCTTCAAATAATGTAAGAGCAGAGGGAAATATTTGGCAAAGCTTCTGAGAACTGAAGTATTGATTCTACCTCACATCATTCTTTTTCTGTTTTACCACAAGTTATCCATACGTAGACATTAAGGATATTTTCAGCATTTCATAGATGCCTCTGGGAAAGTGTTTTGATCTGGCAGTTGGCTGAATAGTTAAATCCCTGTGCATTGAATTTGGCTCTTAGTACACAAATAGCTCTCAGTGATGTGCCATAGAATTGTCACAGGTTCTGCAAGTTTGTGTGTGTGTGTATGTGTGTGTGTATGTAAGCTCGTAAGCTGTCAGATTGATGCAGGGGTAATCAGCCTGGCTAATGAAGTCCTCAGGCAATTAATGAGTGTCTTAAGTCCACCTAAGATGAGACATATAGAACGCACACACACACACACACACACACACACACACACACACACACACACACACACACACACACACACACACACACACACACAGACAAATAAGCAGAAACATTGCTACACTATTTATACACAAAGCAGCACGCACACACACGGTAACCTCTGTGCTAATGCAGTAAACTTCTCAAACCACCCAAGTCAGCTTTTCCATTTAAAACCAATTACTGAAGGCATATTTCATTTTCTAGTAGATCTCCACTTGCTACACAGAACAAGAGAGCAAGTCATTGCAGCCATCAGTTATCAGTGACAATTAATCAATTCAATAATGCAGCTCAGTACAGGGAGTCAGTGAATGTGTCCACGGGGAACACACAGATGCACAGTAATACACAAATAAACACGCAGATGAATTAATTCACTCAAAAGTCTGATAGAAAATACACAGTCATTTTTAAGGGCACACCTGCTTTGTGTATGTGAGATGCATTAAAGTAAGTTTCAAAAACATCTATGACTGCTATACAGGATGTAAAACATCTCGTACTCTATGACTGTTGGGATGGCTCCAGCCAATCCAAGGCCCCTTGCTTAGATAAGAAAATGGAAGAATGGGTAGACTCCTAAAGTCCATTAGTGTTGTTTCTTTCTATTTCACCTTTTCTCCCACTCTTTCCTTCAATTCCATTATCAATGGTAGCTACTTTTGTAATTACTTTCCCTGACTTTTTGATAGCCACACTTGTACATTTTGTTTCTGGCGAAATTGCCAGCTCTTTTAATTATCTGTGCTTGTTTGAAAAGAAATGCAAATATAAATAAAATTCAAATTTATTTCAGAAAAATTGGATAATGTGGAAAAAAACTTTGCCAAAAACTTTGTATTGTCGTCCATCCAGGTGTGACCATTATACCCACTAGCTGATATTACCCTACTCTTCACAACGGGTTAAGCTGATGTGAGCTATATTACTGTAGCAGGAATGTGATCACAAACCAAAATATTGGAAAGGAAAAAAGAAATAATGTTAGGTTTCACCCTGTGGGCTTAAGCTTTCAGTTTTTACCAAATAGTGGACAGGACTGACGGACAGGCATTGCCATCGCCTAGAGCTACAACACTAGTGTGGCTAAAATTCTATTTATATTCTAATTCTAAGTATTCTCTATATGGTTTGGATTACACAAACTGGAAGTCAAACAAATTTGTGCATGCATATTTCTGTGTTTAAATCAAATTTTCTCTGAAAAAAAAAGTCTTGTATCTAACACTGTGTCCTGAATCCAAATCCAATCATCTTTCTGCACATTACCTACAGATATAAACTGTTTTGCAAGCTTTGTGACTGAATGTCTCTGAAGTTTGCGTCACAGCTGTAGTCGGTGTCTTTTTGTCAAGGCAGTGATGGAATTAGATGAGCTGCAGCGTTAACAATCTGGTGTCAGATGCTTTTTAGCACAATGCAATTGTTTTATTTTCTACAAGGTACTTTTAGTACAGTTGAAACTGCAAAACTAGAGTGTGTTTCTGCCGACAAATAATCTCATCTTGAATACCCTTTTCTGAACTATTAGCATGAGCCTGAGCTTCCGTGAAAAAAAGAAAAGAAACCTGCATACATTTCAGCCATGTATGAAAGGCTTGGCATTATATAGTGAAACATCAATAGAGGAAACCCCTTTTATGAATCCTCTGGAGCATAAATATTAACCGATTATGCACAAGACATTATTTGAATTTTTGCTGATACATTGTTAGTTTTTTTCTGATGGCTCACATACACATTGTCATGTTAGCTTTTGTTCTCTATGCACTCTGCATCTCTAAACACACATAATGTGTGACATCCTAATTTTACACATTGAGGTAGTCATTATTTTCACTCATACTTTTACCCATGCTGATGCAGGCAGTCACCTGTTGCTTTTGACACCAACGAAATGCACAAATACGAATAAAATCCTCCTAATTTCATGGCAAATAATTTGAGACATAGTAAAATTTTATTGCACATGCCTTGTCACTATAGTGTAAAGCGCTATGAGGTTAAGTCTTACAGTTAAAGTTAGTGTTTTGCCATCAGTGAGTTTTATATTTGCTGAGAGCTCCCGCTTTGGTATGCAACAATAAATTGTTATTCTGTAATCAAGTGAGTAAGAGTGAATACTTCCATTCTGTATTCTTTAAGCAAATTTATAGCACAGAGTACAGCAAGATATTACCACTGCTCTTGTTACAAGGTCAATTTCCATTGGGTATCACCCATATTTAAATATAAGCTTTAATTGAATACAAATGTACAATAAATGGAAATCTGTCAGAACAAAGCTTGCTGCCTGCATTATTAAACATGTTTTATAAATTTAACATAATTCTTCCTGGTTTGTTTGCCATATTGCAAAAATTAAATTATGGGTCAAATGTCATGATCCTGGGTCTGTTGACCCAGCGTTTTGAGTTTTAGTTTATGTAAGCCCTTCAGGTTTCCTAAGTTCATTTGTTATCATGCCTAGGTGTTTCTAGTTCTTATTATTTCCCCCTCGTGTTTCCAACTATGTTAAATCTTCCCTGCTCTTCATGCGTTTCATGTCTGTGTCTTACGTTGTCAAGTTCGGGTTGTCATGTCTATGTCTCATTATGTTTCCTGTTTTATTGTGAAGAGGTCTGGTGTTTCTGTGTTCATCGTGTTCAGTCTTACTCTCCCACTGTGACGTCATTATGTTCATGTGTGCCAGCTGTTTCCCCATGTGTTCCCACTTCCCTCATCATCCTCCTGTGTGTATTTAGTCTGTGTGCTTTCAGTCATTTGTTGTCAGGTTGTCTGCTCATCCATGTCTCATCCCCAGGTACCCATGTCAGTTCACTATGGTTAAGCTTTTTCATGTTTTGTTATTAGTTCACCCAGTTTAGGTTATTGTTTAGTTTTCACCGATGCCCGATTATTTTTACCCTCATTGCTAGCCTCAATAAACGGCTTGTTTTGTTTATCCACACTACGTTTTGGTCTGCGTTTGAGTCCTCCTCTGCAACACATACGGTCTGCCCCAGCCAGACCGTGACACAAATAACGCTAGCCTGAATGTTTTCTTACTTAAAACCCCCACTACACATTCTTTCATAGACTTTCTGTGTCTTTAATGTGTATACATTCAAAATCCTACATGCTTTTTGTGTTTACTTGAATGCATGTTGTGTTAAAATATAAAAAGAATGGGGAAAAAATCACAGTAATTTCATTGTGCTTGCACAGTGGTTGTGTGTAAGCCTGTTTTTCTTTCATTAAGCAGACACACAGGTGTTCAAAATGAACAGAAAGCGTAATTTTTAATACTTCTGTTGTAAGAGTGTGGGAGCTTTTATTGACGAGAGAACAAATATTCTCCTTGCAAACAAGAAGATCATTTTTTAGTACATAAGTTTGCAAAGCGACATTCATGGTGGTGCTTATATTCAGTGATAACCCTCGGCATACGTTTTTGCATTCAGGTGAATATTGTGAATCCATACACCCTTATTACTTTCTATTGTGAGTGATGGCCTAGTCATCGGCAAGTGGTATGTATTTACCAAGAGCTATTATACATCCCTACTAGAGTGTGAATTTCACACCAACCGTGTGACTTGCTCACTGGTGGAGTAATTACTCATCGCATTCTCCATGAACTGAAGAGGATAATGAGATTTGTAAACAAAAGGCGGCCATTTTGGCAGCAGCCAACTCACTTACCATCCTCAATGGTCTCCTTTGACAGGTGTGTGTGAGCAGATGTGTGTTTGTGCATATATGTATTACCTGCAACAATAGATGGAGATAAAGAGCAATTTAGCAGTAAGAAGTTACCATTAATTCTCTTGTGTTCCCTTTTCTCTTTGATCAGATAAACTCACCAGTTAATCTGATTAAGAAAGAAAGATTCTGTAACTATGAAGCAAACAGTTGTTGAGGATGGAAGCCTGTCCAACAGGTATGCTGTTATGTGTGTGTGTGTTACCTTTTAGGATGTTAAAAGTTCCCATTCTCTGAAATGCAAATGCATGGATGTGTGTTGCATGCTAAATGTTGTCACTATTTAATTGTACTTTTCTGTTCATCTCTTTATATTATCACCCTGACAACTTGGTCTATCTTTTATGCTTTTATGCCATCCTGAGTTACTCCATTGTGAAAAAAAAAACATTGTCTGAGCAAAAATGGCCTTAAAAAAGCAAGAAATTAGAATAGAATAGAATAGAATTCAACTTTATTGTCATTGCACATGCACAGGTACAGGGCAACGAAATGCAGTTTGCATCCATCCAGAAGTGCTTTAGTGATATAGATATATTACAATATATATTAGCAATAATATAGATATGTGAGTATATTACAGAAATGGGTCTATTAAGGTATGTTATAATGTACACGGTATGAAGTATGTTGTGAATATTCTATAACTATAAGTATGTACAGGCTGTAGTGAGTACAAGCTATGTACAGGATATGGACAGGATATAAATATGAAAAACTATACAGAATATGAAATAAATAACTTTACAGAATCTGAGATATACAGCTATACAGAAATGGGAACTATGCAAGTTGTAAACAGTTGTAGGATTAAAGATTATCGAATGTACAGAATGATTATTTACACAGAGCTATACAGTAGTGCAGTTAAGATAAGTGAGGGTGTAGATAGTTTCTACAGAGGCTATATAAAGTGCTAGTGGTTGTGAGTGGTGGTTCAGTCCATGTTATTATTGTGTTTGAGGGTACAGTTGTCCATTGTGGGTGTGTGTATGTTCAGTCCATGAGTTAACGTGGGTCAGATGTCAGGAGGCAGAGTTCAGGAGTCTGACAGCTGTGGGGAAGAAGCTGTTCCGGTACCTGGTGGTCTTAGTCCGGAGGCTCCTGTGGCGCCTCCCAGAGGGCAGGAGGGTGAAGAGTCCATGTGATGGGTGACTGGGGTCTTTGATGATTTTCCCAGCCCTTTTCAGACACCGCTTCCTGTAGATGTCTTTTATGGCAGGAAGTGGTGCTCCGGCGATGCGCTGGGCAGTTTTCACGACCCTCTGCAACGCCTTCCGGTCCGAGGCAGAGCAGTTCCCGTACCAGACTGTTATACAGTTGGTCAGGATGCTCTCGATGGTGCAGCGATAGAAGTTCACCAGGATGTCTGAGGACAGGTGGTTCTTCCTCAGAGTCCTCAAGAAGAAGAGGCGCTGGTGAGCCTTCTTGACCAGCTTGGAGCAGTTGGTCGTCCAGGTGAGATCCTCGGAGATGTGGACTCCCAGGAACTTGAAGCTGCTCACACGCTCCACAGCTGTCCCCTTAATGTGGATGGGTGGATGTGGGTCAGCATTCCTCCTGTAGTCCACGATGAGCTCCTTGGTCTTCTCGGTGTTAAGCAGCAGGTTGTTTCTGTCGCACCACTCAGCCAGACGATCCACCTCCTCCCTGTAGGCGGCCTCATCGTTGTCACTGATGAGGCCAATCACCGTGGTGTCATCTGCAAACTTAATGATGGTGTTGGAACCATTAGCAGGTCTGCAGTCGTGGGTGAAGAGGGAGTAGAGGAAAGGTCTCATCACACAGCCTTGTGGTACACCGGTGTTCAAATTACTCCATAGTAGTGCCTCCATTTATGATGATTAGTTTCCTGTGAACTGGCTGACAGTAATCAGCACACTGGAAAGTGGAGAAGTATCACCTGGCATCAATAGGGACAACCAAGATAGTAAAAAAAAAAAAAAAGAAAGAGTTAGGACTTCTGATTAACAGGACAATTTAATGTAATTTGTTTTCAAATCTGTATGCAGATACATTTTCTTTTCTTTTATAGTGCTTTTATATATCAGTTCAAGTCCTGAGCTATTAAAACACTAAAAGAACCAACTAGAAAAAGGGACAAAAAAATCAAGAGGCAGACATTAATGAAACTCTAAATGACTCTTCAAAACTAGCAGCATTCAAGGAAATGGCTTTGTTCTGTCAGTTTGTGGCCTTAAAACTGAACAAAGGCATTTTTGCTCACTAGCAGTCATACCAGATCAAGAACGGATGGTTTTCCTGTATGATAATTTCAGCAAACTGTACAACAAAATGTTAGATTATAGCTCAAACAGTGTAAAATAAAGTAAAGGTTGAGCTTCCTGATTTGCACTCATGTAATTTGATTTTTAATCTTTAGTAGATGAAAATAAAATTGACATGTTTTAAAAATGAAACTGAATAGCACAGTAGACACTCTTTTTGCTGTTGATTTATAATGTATAGACAAATGCTCTTTTTAAAAAATAATATTCCCTCTGTGCACTCAGTGAGAGATAACTGGACCACATGTAAGAATGGCTGTAATTCTCAAAAATGAGTGAAATACTTTTGTTAAATCTTATAGATTAAAGTTGAAATTCTTCCCTTTAAACACAACTTGACTGTTTGACTTACAATCGACTGAGGTGATGTACAAATGTATACAAAAAGGTGCCGTTCTATACCTGGGAGCTTGAGGGTCCTGCGCAGTATCTTAGCTGTTCACAGGACTGCACTCTTCTGGACAGAGATCTCCGATGTTGTTCCTGGGAGATAGATAGATATATATATATATATATATATATATATATATATATATATATATATATATATATAACAAACAGTAATTATTTCTCAGTCATGGCAGCTGTTGGTGGGTGACATATAGTTTGACATGGGCGAAACTGTGATGGCTTCACAACTGGACTGGATCAGAGCATCTCCAAAACTGCAGCTCTTTCGTTCTCAGTGGTCGGTATCTATCAAAACAGCAGAATAGTTAGTGAACCAGCAACAGGATCATGTGTGCAGAAAAAATTGCAGAAAAAGTTCATGCTGATTCTAGTAGAAAGGTGACATTAAGTTTGACTCCCTCTTTTACTTTCCCTCTTTCAAAGCACATTTTTTCTTATATCTATGGTTTTAAAACATTGGATGAATGAAGCTTGGTTGCTCTCCACAGCATAAGAATAATGTGAAATAACATTGCTGGGGTTTAAGAATTTATTTCTAATGGATCTAATCCTTTTGTGATAGAATTCCTTTATTTTAGTGTGGGGTGAATAGTAATGCAAGTGCTATAAGCAAAAAAACACCTAACCTAACCTCACAAGTAATGCTGTTCTATAATCATATATCCCAACTGTATATTTCTGAGAGTAATTTTATGAAACAAAATAACAGTAACAGAATGCACAGTGTACAAAATCTGATTTACTGATCAAAAACCTAAACTAAAAGGAAGTAATTTTGTGGTAAGTTCCTTCTGGCCGAGATTTGGTCTGTTTTGTACACTTTTATCAGCATCTGTTCTTTCTCTTCTTATTGAACCGTATTGTACCACGACAGTGCAGCTGCGTTAGCCATCCTGACTAACTATTTCCAGGATACTGTCATGGATGTCATGGTCCTGAGTCTGATGACTCAGTGTTTTGTGTTTGTTTATATTATCTTATGTTCTTGTTTATTCTGGTTATGTCTTTTGTTTAGATTTGCTATTTGTTAGGTTTTGGTTCTGTACTCCCTCTGTTCCTGTTCAGTCAGTTTTGAGTCTGTCTCTGCATGTGTGTTGAGCTTCCTGTTTTACTTTGAAGGTCTGTGTCTTACGTCAGTGTTTTCAGTTTTGTGTGCTCCACCGTCTCATATGTGGCTTTACCACTGAGAAAAACAAGCATTTGCTGATAGCATGTGCTGACCCTCATTTAATTAAAATTCAACTTGGTTTATTTTTAATTGATCACGAGATAGATTGTGGCCATAAACTTGTTTCCAGGTTCTTAAGTAAGAAAAAATTAAATTGAGAACCCCCGGGTTAAGATTAGGGGAAACACAACTGAGGTGGTTCTGCTGGCTCAGCTGCCACATCTCCTTAAGAAACAAATATTATTTGAAGTAATGGATTCCACAAGTCCACCACATGCAAATGGTACTACTAGTTTTTTAGGCCTGGTAGAAAAGCAAGTAGATAAACTACAACTGTGTCACACAGACTTGACAGATGAAATGTATAATCAGTTTAGAAGCTGGATGCAGCTGTCATGACATCACCAACTGATTTCTGAAGTCTTCTTTTGGAGCCTTGAGGGTCTATAAGCCTTTCCACTGTTGCCATCTTGGTTGCCAAAAAACAGATGTGAGAAGGAAGGGCAGGTCTGATTGTGAAACCACATTCTTATTGGCTAATGACTGACAGCTCTTTAGCTAGTAAGTGTGTGGGTTCATAATACTGACCAAGATTTGAAAAATATATTTAACTTTTTTTTGCATTCAATGTGTCTCATAACAAGTGAGTGAGCCCATAAATTCACAATGAAAGTGTTTACGTAAGTCAAGGCAGAAAGCCATTTTCTCATAGACTTCTGTAGGACCAAAATAATTTTTGCAACCACAGATTTGGTATCTGGTAGACTCCAAGGTTTTAGTCATTCATGTTTTGGCTTAATTTTACTGAGCAGGACACCAGGCCCATGTGTTATATTGTCAATACTATAGAATAATGTACAAATGATTTATTCAGTAATTACTGTACGCTGTACAAAGACCATGGCTCTTTGGATACACCTTGTTTCAGTACATTTAGTCTAATCTATCTATGTTAGGTGCCAGGTTAAGCATGCTCAACTTGGTTTTTTTGAAAGTGTCTTTGTGTGCAAGAAAAATATAGTAGCAGTGAATGAGACAAAGTCAGTGGCGGGAGAGATAATGTTTCACTGTTCTGGAACATATCTGCATATCTGTGCCTCTTACAGGAAAAGAGAAATAGTCCAAGGCAGATGATGACAAAGTCGGAATCCAGGAGAATGAGAGATAAGAGAGGTCAAAGTTATTTTTTTAGAGAAGTAACTTCAAAGACCTTAATCTAAAAGTTTCCTTTGTCTTTCTGAAAGTCCTAATGGTAACAATTCAAACATACATCAAACTGCAGTTTGAGAGTTTTTGGGTTTTTTTTACTATTACTTTGTATTATTATTATTATTATTATTATTATTACTATTTTTTTTAAGTCTCATCTCTTGAACTTTGTCCTTTCCTTCAGTGTGTGCACTGTTGTGAGACAGCTGCAAAGCTGTGTGTCTGTGTGTGCCTTTTCATGGCACAGGTGGAGATGACAGCAGGTACTGGCAGAAAGACAAGGTTTAACAGTTGGAGAATCTGTACCGAACACTCACTGTGCTCTTAAGGAACACACATACCCGCACATTTGGATGCACCTTTTGTTGCACTAATGTCTGCTTGGGAATATTAACCAATATGCCTGTAATTTCCCACAGTAATGGCCGCACAATTTAAATAAACATGCTGCTGCCTCACAAGGGTTGTATCTCTGATTCTTTTTAAGGACTTTGGGGACTGACTACACTATATGTATTTTATAAGTAAATGTTGGTACATTTGTCTTATATTACCAAACATGTGTCCTTTACATATTCATACTTTTAATTTTACATATTCTTACATCCAGGCTAGACTTTTGTTTGTCCAGTGTGTATATTCTGTTTGAGTGGGACAACAGAGAATGACTATAAAACTCCTTATGGGATGGGAGAGCATTAGGTTTGTCTTACCTGTGCATTTTCTATGATGTATGGGCCCAATCTCTTCCCACACACTCCCACGCAGCAACTCAAGACCCCTATTTATTCTCTCTCTCTCTCTCTCTCTCTCTCTCTCTCTCTCTCTCTCTCTCTCTCTGTCTTTTTACTGTAGTGAAACAATGAGAGATGACTTGATTACAGTATCAGTCGACTATGATTCATAGAGAAAATAAGCATGCATGGAGCTGTAAAGGTGGCTGGACAACAGTAGATTGTTTTTGCTGCTGCGTGACTATTATACTGGATGTTAGATTAAGAGAATAAGTAAAAAGTATGACCTTTAACTAATGAGAGGTTTTATTTCGTAACTTTCCTATGTTTAGCTTCATATGTTTTGTAATAAATGTCTGTTCAGATGCCATTTCTGACTTCTCTTTAAGTTGTTAGTAGTATAAAATATATATTAACGTCATCCTCAGTCTTAGTTCTAATGCAATAGGCTGCTTCATAAGTCTTAAGTGTATGGGCAACTCAAAGGATTCATTTTACTTCAAATTATTTTGAAGTATCCAGAGTGTTGAGAATGTTTAAGTGAGAGTCCATTAAGTGTTTTAAATGGGCAGTGATCTACTGTGTTATAAATAGGCCAAATTAATTGATAGCTACAATTTGTAAGATTGCAATTTTAAAAAGAGTTTATTCATCATTCAAAATGATACTAAAATTATAAAGAGTCTTCTCATAGAATCTTTTTTTGAAGAATTAACTATGGTGCTATTTATTACTTCTGCCTCGCTTGTAAGACAATGACAGAAGGGGTGGGAGGTGGGGGGGGTGCACTCTTCGGCATTTATGAAGTGCATTTAACTAAACTAAATGAGGTGTGGGAATCAATAAGATCAGTGTTGTAGGGTGTAAAGGTGTGTATAGTTCTTGTAACTGCAATAAAGTTAACACACAGCATGAAGGCAGGGAAATATAGTAGGTGAGTGAAAGAGAGAATGAAGTGAGAGCCACAGCTTTACATTCTGTGAACGCGGGGCCCAGGTGTTCCCAGATAGCACTAAAGAATCCAGCTCCACCCACCAGGGACCTGGAACACATGCAGGTTGAGGGTATAGGTCATTGATTATCATATTATTAATCGAGCTGCAGAGATATTTGACGACTTTGGCAAACTATATGTCTAGTGTCCACCCACTATAAAACTGTATACCTCACAGTGGAGTTGTGAGTCAGTGTAACGTCAAATCTAGCCCTTGTCTAATATGAGTAGAAGAACAAGTTGCACTGCCCAGAGAGTCGATTTTCTTTTATATAGCGTGTGATTATCAAGTTTATGTTAATCCATGCTGATGGAGAGGTAGTCTTTTTTTTTTTCTTACCCAAGATTTGTTTGCCACAGTTGGTACGGCACAAATAGACTTCCTTATATGGACAACTATATGTCCTATACTGGACAACTTGATATCTATGCACTGTAGAAAGTACAACATAATCAAAAAATTAACTAAAAATCAGGGTATGCATACCCTGGCATAAAACAACATAGATCTCTGAAAGATAAAGATGTTTTACACATTCCACCCCTAAAGGTCTACGATAAACTTTTCAGACTCCATCTGTCACATTAAGCAAACTTTCAGGATCAGTCACACAGTTATAACTTACAATGTAGACACACACTCACTACTGCTCATCACAAGTTGCAGACTAGGATTTCATCAGAGACATCTCACTAAATTATGTCTTCTTTAACTCAGGCACTTAATTCAAACTACACCATAAAAGCGATTGTTTTTATTTTCTGTCATGTTTCACTTTATACATTTTATCTGTGAAAGCATAATGTCACTTTAAGGTGGCCTGTCTGGGTATTTTTGTAAGAAATCTCCAAATTGTCATTGATCCTACAACAAAGCTTCAAGCTAAATATGGATCTGTGCAGTTTTCCTTACTAATTTCCCAAAAGACAGCAGTGGATAAATTATTTAGAATTGATTTTCTGTAAAACACATTACAATATTTTCCCAGTCTTTCTGTCATAGTTTTGACATTTACTGACAATATGTATGCCACTTATTCACTGCATGCACTCATGTGTTTATGTCAGCATGTGTGAGTGTTAATAAACAGGCATAAATGAAATTGAATCCGCGGCTTATGTACATGAAAGCCATTATATCTCAGTGAGAGTGTATGACAATGTCCTCTCCATGGTGTGTGCCTTTTGATAGCTCATATCTATGGCTTATTCTGCTCTGATTGCTGCCTAATCACAACAGTGGCATCGTGGTGCAGTCCATTACTATAACACACACACACACACACCTGTGCATATAGAAGCAGTGTGTATGTAAACAGTCATTTATAGAAGAAACCTAACACAATATTATGCACACATGGTTAGTCATTTTGGCTAGCACTTATACACAGCTGCATGCACTTACACACAGACACATTTGCGCACCCCTTGTGGAAGTTGCTATTATGTCATATTACAGGTAATGAAGAAGCCCATATGCTCCTAGTCAGTTTCAAAGTGAGTGAGAGGGTAGATTGCTGCTGGTATCACTAACTTTTTTTGTTCTGTTTTAAACCCATATTTCTCCCTTTTATCGCTTCTGTGCATCGCATTTCTAATCATGGTTGCTCTGTCTGACTTTAAACTTTAAAAAGTTCAATCATTCAATCATCATGTGTTGCTTAGAAGCAAGATGGTTTGTTACTTTCTAGTTACTTTCTAATGTACTTAACACTAGCTTATCAACTGGTTGCTTTGAAGTATGAAAAGTTTAACTGAGGACCTAGTCACTGAATAATATTGACTTTCACTAGCTGGGCCCACATCCTCATTTTAGGTTTGACAGCATTTTAGTAGGTAAAGGTGAACACTTGGACATGAATTGAGCTGCGGTTTGGGGAAGGCCTCGAAGGGGACTGACGACAGCTCACGGGCCTGGCAGATTCCCGTGTACTACATAGGAGTGAAGAAATTAAAGAATTGAGAACAAGGAGGGAGCGACGGTGGGGCACATAAACGAGAATGAACAGCTTGCAGAACTGGGGGAACCTATATAGATGATAACCAGAAGGAGCATTTTTGGAGGCGTGGTCCTGCTCCGAAATTCCAATACATAATCTCCAATTAAAGGTTTCTAATAAGCACTTTACTGTGAATCACTTCTTGTGTTGACACTTGCATTCAAAGCTAAAGAATATCATCTTCAAGTACAGTACTTTCTTTTTTAATTGGTGCAACCCTACCAGAGCTAGATGCAGTTAATGGTGGACACACTCTTAAGCAACTTCAAGCATTTAAGATATTGTTTAGGCTTTTCTATAATAATAAAATATATATTTACACAACGTTATTCCATTACATGTTAACTGAAGCAGTGGAGGTTCCTAAGCTTCATAAATATGCATTTCAGCTTTAGGGTAATAGATATGCTTTATTTAGGCATGCCAGTTGAAAATTGCAGTATCATTCGGATATCGTTCATTCAACAGACAGATTAAATAAGAAGAAAATGACAGTAATGAAAGAATGTCAGATAATTACATAAATCTGTTGAATTAAAAAAAAATCTTTATGTAATTTTCCAAAAAACACACAAACATGAAAACCCGATGTTCATAATACTGTACACATAAGTGGACTAATCATTACTTTTGTAACTTTTAGGACCTTTTTATTTTTGGGATCCTCGAGCAGTTTCTACATTTCTTAAAATGCTCCACTCCTATAAGTGGATTACAACACTGGATACTGTTTCATCTATGATCATTTTACAGATTCTATGGTTATAGAGCATTTTAGTTTAAATGAGAGTCAGCAGTTATAAGAGTTATGTGATATGCCTTATTATTCAGATGTTTTTGGCCATGGTATTCAAACTGAGTCAAAACTTCCATGCAGTGATCATTGTTGAAAATGTTGAAACTGAATTAAAACGAACTTTTTCAGTTTCTTTTTCTTACAGACAATAAAATATGACTACATAGTTGCATTTTGATCCATGCCTGACTAGACTATAAAGTCTGGAAAATGCTTGCAAACACATAGACACAAATTTCAGCACGCTATTTGAGGTGCCACGAACATTGCCAATGCTTGTTAGGTATAGGTAATTAATCATGCAAATTACCTCCTCCTCTTTTGCCTCAGGGACAGATGGGGGGTCCTATGTTTGCATTTAAGTAGATGTTCACTATCACATTCCTCGTGATTAGCATATAGCTTGGCATATTAAAATGCAATGTACCCTAAATTAGAGACGCATAGGTTCTGCAGTGTGTGGTTTTTTTTTTTTAGGAAGAAAAAGTATCACTAGTGGGATTATCAACAGGAGGTTAAAATGTGTATGAGAGAACCATCTGTATACAATGCAAAGCAGTGTGGTCATATAGAACACAATTTTCTTCCGAGAGCACAGTGGTCAGGAGAAAAACAAGTGGCTATTGTACTAAAGCAGTTCCTTTAAATGCAGAAAGACTATATTTTGTTCTTGATATAAAATATATATATATATAATAAAACATAAATTTAATTAAACGTAAATTAAAACAAAGTGGTCTCTCTGTTTAACTTTTAATCTCAGACAGTGGTGTCAGAAAGCTCCTTTCCTGTTTACATCCATTCTTTATATTCCTTCCTTTTATTGGTTGCAGTTCACAATTGTCACTGAAATCTCAGCTTGTTTCGTGCCCATAAGAAGCTGTTGCTTTCTCCATTTCATGGGCGTGTCTATTTCCCATCAACAATGCCTTGGGCTGAGTAACCTGAGAGGCTAGCAGCTTTTTTCTGGTGGTTTGCACATTGTGGATAAACCTCTCATGTTTCATTGTAAACTAACAGGAAGACCAGTGTGAGAGGGAAGCTGTTGATGGCTCTGCTTTCATTGCAATCCGCACTTTGTGAAGATTTAAAAATAAAAAAGCAAAACATAACAAAAAAAAATGTGAATTAGGTGGAAACGTTTGTAATCAGATAATCTGCAGAGGGTCAGAAGTATACATACATTCACTTAAATTTTTTAGTAAGTGGCACTGAAGTTTCCACAGTGTATTTTAACTTGACAAGGACGAGGCCTATTAGCTTCTTCTTAGTGATCATGATTGAGAACAACTGGTAATTTCTCTCTGACATCACTAAACTATTGCAAACAACTTTACATCGGTGCAATGTATTTGGATGTGTTACCAAGGTCTGGAAAAAGACCTAAACTGTCACCCTCAGATTAGAGGAAACTGGTTCGGACATTTAGGAAAACCCAGGAACCCCCAAGGTTTAAGCCCGGAACAAGGTGGAGTTGTTAATACCTACTCTAGGACATTAACAAGGAAAGCTCTGACCATGATGGGAGGGAAAAGTAACTCTGAACACGTCCAGTCTAATAAAATAGGCAGGTTGACCAGGTGCAGGCTAAGCAGCACTTTCAGATTAGCATGTAATAAGTTTAATCAGCTGGTTTGCCAACATTTCTATTCATATTTTAATTCCCCTGTGAAAATTGACAGTTAACCATGTCACACATGGATCAACCATTTTAATCCAGCTGAATTCTTTGTTATTAATATTTGCTTTTAATATGCTTAAAAAATCAAGTTGTAGACCTGTTTCTAAGTGCATGAATAACTGTGTTTTTTTGTTTTTTTCAGAGATACGTATCCCTCACAGAACCGTCACCACAAACGTGATTTATAGAGTATGATGCTGAACCTTAAACACTAAAAAATAAATTATTTAAAATGGGCTTTGTCTTGTCACCTGAGCTTGGTGCATGCATCAGTCCATTTTCTGCTGTTCATCCAGGTCTATGTCACAGAAGCAGCAGTAACTGCATTTCACTGCTTCCACTTTTTCCAGCACAGGCCGAAGTCCTCCTAAGCCTTCCCAGAGACATGATCTTAGCAGCATGTCTTGTCCCAAAAGCATCCTCCCAAAACTTATCATGTAGGAGGTATCCAGGTGGCATCCCAGTCAAATGCCTGAACAACAGGATTGCTCCTTTTGATGCAGAACACCAACGGCTTTGACACACTCCTCAAAGACCGATTTGCCCATCCTGTCTCCGTTATCTTTCTCTTTCAGTCACTAGCCACAGCTCGTGGCCATATGTGAAGGTAGGAGCATAAATCATCCCGTAAATTGAAAGCTTGAGTAGCTCATTTAAAACATCTGATTTCCACATACCCGTTGAACTGCTTCCTCGTGGGAACTTTGGGTTTTCATCTTCATCTTTCTGTTGTTTTAAATGCAAAATCTCAACAGTGTTAGTGTTTTAGTATGAATAATATTCTAACTTTTAGTGAAAGGCTGAGTGCTTCACACATTTTCATTAGTCTCATAGCAACAGCAGAAGCTAGTACCAGCAATCTCGCTGAGCATCTGTTTAGTGCTGCTGGCTGAAAAGTGATACCTGGTGGGTACATAGGTTATCTCTGACATCCGTTCCAAAACATGAGAAAATATGAATAATTTGTTTTAAAGATGGTGTTTAATCAGGGAAGGATGAGCAAAGGAAGGAAGATACAGGGAGAAAAAGAGGAAGCAAAGAACTAAGGAAGGAAGGAGAGGATACAAAGGACATGTCTCAAGGCTTGCATCAGCATCCATGAGGGTGCTTTCCCTTCGCTCTGTTTTACAGCGCCAGATGGCCTTGGTCTTTAATCATGGTGTGTGTGTGTGTGTGTGTGTGTGTGTGTGTGTGTGTGTGTGTGTGTGTTGGGGGGGCATCTGTGCGTTTGTGTGTGTGACTGAGTGTGCGCCTGAAGCATTTTAGGATGTGTGCTGATGGAAAATGTGTGTCTACCTGGGTACAGATTGTGATTAAACTTATGTTTATGTGTCAAGACCGAGTTTAATGTTGTCATTTAAAACTTAAAAAAAAATCCCTTTTCACTAAAAAAGAGGGTTCTTTAACCTTTGTTGTAGTGAGTCAAAAAAATGAGGGTGCTATTAGATGGCTATGTGTGAAATTAACCTATAAAATGCTCCTTTGGTTGTCACATCAGTCAAACTTGATGGACTGATGATTCCAAGAACACTAATAAATTAGCATTTTGGAGTTTTTTTTATCCTTCTCTGAATAGTTACGAACACTGTGACACTGGTCGTTGTAGTTATTTATACATTGTTACCGCCTGAGGGTGATGACAGACTAGAATAAATGGGAGGCAGGGAGGGCAACCAACATAAAATCTTTGCCAAATAAAAATATGAATCCATCCACTGTGGTGACCTCTTGGAAATAAGGAAGCAACGGAAAGCACCTGCCTAACATACAGTGACGTTATTAAGAGCAAGTCAGTGAGCTAGCATGTGCTGTTTAAGTGGCAATCACGCTTTTAAAAGTTCTAACAATGAAGCTAACAAAACATGTTAAAAGTCACTTCCTTTGCTTCTATTAGGGCATAACCAAATTTCTTGGCATCCTACTTCCTCCAACTATTAAATACTGAAATGCTATTGGCAGGACTGCGTGTCATGTCACCTAATGATTACAACACTTATATACCATATATTAAAAGATTAAACGAACACCCCAAATGACACCTTTGAAGTATGTTTACATGATATTGTGCATAGAGAAACAACACACAAAATTTTAGACTGGTAAACACACACACACACACACACACACACACACACACACACACACACACACACACACACACACACATATACTGGTACCTCTTACACGGTTTATGAAGCTTTATATAAAATGGATGCAGAAGTAGCATACAGGACACTAGAGATGTTGACTCTGTAATAACGCACTAATTTTATCCAAAACACAAATGCATGCAAAAAACATGCATATGCACAGGCACACACTCACACTTGCACACAACTACCAATCCAGTGGATGACAGCATGTTTTAACCCCGGGGCTCTGCTGGCAAGTAGACAGAAAACAGAAGGAGAAGGTGAGAGAAAGATGGAGTAAAGCAAGAGAAGGTGGGAGGGAAGCCAATACAGGTTGAGTGAGGAAAAGAACAAGAGGGCAAGAAACACATGGTAAACCGAAAGAGATGATGGTGCAAAACAAGAAAAATTAAGAGCAGAGGCTAAGGCGTAAGAAAAGTGAGTCATGGAGGCAGAGAGGAAAGGAGGCGATGTAGAGCACGAAGTTCCCCCTGAGCTGGGCTGCATTTGTAGTCAGAGATAGTGAAAGGAGGAGACAGCCGCTGTACAAGATAGATGAAGGGGAGAGTACAGCCTGAAGAAGCACAGAGAGAGAGATAGCGAGAGGTCTGTGATGTATTGTATGTTGCTGACCCTGGAATTGGGTGAATCCAGTCCAGTCTGGCACATTTTGACCACAGAAAGACAGACGTCCAGGATGACAGCCAAACACATACAGCCAATATGACAGTGTGTGGCTCTTACAGCTTTTGGTGGTGGGTTTGAGGAAGAGGTGTATGGGTTTGGATGGGGTGGAATGTCCGAAAGTGAAAGTTAGATGTTTGTTTGAAATTATGATTTGATTCTGCAACTATTTGTCTGCTGGAGGTGTAATGAGCAACTACTGATAAACTAATTAGTTGATTTAGGTCTAAGCCATGATGAGGACACAGGTGTTAACCTGGAAAGATCCTTCAAAGTGTTACTGCATTGTTTGAATAGTAAGTAGCTGATTAATAAGCCCTTAGCACTCAGGAATAGTGAGTGAGGCAGACCAGGAATGTAGACAGATGGGTGGAGACAAGCTTTTCGTAATATTTCCAACAAAATCAAAATGTACCAAGGAAATAACAAAAGTACAGCCACAATTCTCACTTCTTGCTTCTTTATTTTGTCCATCTCTGTGCCTCTTTTTTGTGCCCAAAAATCTCTTTAATGAAAACCAAGTGGTCAGCTGAGAGTATTAGGGTGTACCCATCTGCTGCCCAACCTCTCTGTCTCGCTTTCTCTTCCTCTTTTCACCCTCCATAACTCTCTCAACCCAATCAGTTTCACTTCTATCCAGCCAGTAGCTCTATGCTGCCCAGCTGAAGTCTCATCATCATTATCTCTCTCTCCCTTTAGCCACTATTTCATTTTTCCCTCCATCTGTCCATCTCCAATTTCCATTCTTTCTCAATGTCCTTTCTCTCTCTATCTGCTCTTTTTTTTTGTCTTGCGCCAGGCCCTCATCCAGGGTACCAGCTGCAAGCCCTGCAGCCCTACCTTATCTCCTATCTGCCAAGCTTTTGCTATTTTTTAATGCAGGATGGAAAGACAGGGAGGGGGGGGGGGGACTAAAAACAGAGAGGAGGCGAATTAATTAAAAATCAAACATCCATTTGGTGACAGATACTTGTCACATTCTATGTTATCACTCTGAACCAAGCAATAGGGAAATTGAGACTCTTTGGATTGATAATTTCATGATAATTTGTTTATTTGTTTGACTGTTTTAACTGTAATTTCCCAACTTCTATGGTAGGATGCACATATACATGCTCTTCTTTCCTACCAATATTATGTTCTTTTTGATACATTGAGGGACAAACTTTTTTTTAAGGACAAAACAAAGAGGAAACAAAGAGAAAGAGAAACATAGAATTAGGGAATTGTGTACGTCATAGATGTAGCGCTTTAAAAAAAACATATGCAAATGGTAATGGAAACATATTATGTACGGCAAAGTGAAACAGTAAAGAGATTGAAAGTCAGTGTTTAGTTTGACCAGCTTTATTCTTTAGGACAGTCTGAACTATCTTGGGCAAGCTTTCTTGTAATTTCTTTAAGTAGTCTTCAGGAATAGTTCTCCAGGCTTCTTGTCTCTTTCAACACAGTCCTACACTGCTTCAATAATGTTGAGATCTGGGCTCTTCCACTATGTGTTATTTTATCTTCTTTTCTGCATTGCCAGTGTTTAGGATCTTTGTCATGCTGAAAAGTGAAAGTGATACCAATGGAATGCTTTAGAGATGGAATTGCACAGTGGATTAAATTGGATGGTTATTTGCTGCGTTCATCATTATTCCATCTGTTTTGATAGGGTCCCTAATGCCACTGGGTAAAATGCATCCCCAAACCATGACAGAACCTCTGCTGTGTTTTACAGTTCACTGTAGTCACTCACTGTTGCACCTCTCTACTGACCACTTCTGTGTTCTTTAATGAGAATTTCAAATTTGGATTTATTCTCCATAAGACATGCCGCCACTGATTGCCACTCATTTTTGGCCTAATTTGGCAAACCTCAGCATGTTCTCCTTGCGTCTCTCCCTTAAGAATGTCTTCTTGACAGCCACTCTTCCACTGACACCATTTCTGATGAGGCTCCAGTGAACAATAGATGCATCTCTCAGGTTCAGTGTCAGATTTTTGCTGAGTTTTTCCCCCTTCCTTAAAGGCATGAATTTCAGATACTCTTTATCTGCTGCAAATAGTTTTCAGACCGGCCATTCCTTCTTTTGTTCTGCTTTTCCAGTTGCCTTAGGTTTTTTATGTACAGACTGCGCACCAAGCTGAGATATGCCAAGATTTCAGCTAATAGCTCTTTAGGAATTACATTAATGTGGTAAAAGTACAATTTTATGCCTGTCAAACTGTGTTATCTTTGGCATTTTTTTGTAGATTCAATTAAAGAAATGTGAAAGAGTTATGCGTTTCAGTGGCTGCTAGTAACAAAGTGCCTAAAGATACAATTTAAAATTTGTTCTTTGAAAAGTAGCTTGTTATGTTTAGATAACTTTTTATACTTGAATGATTTATAGGTCAGTGTTAATAGGCTTAACAAACCTTAACAAAAATTTAAAAAATTGAATTAGTTTCTTTAAAAATGCTCAGGTACTGAGGTAAGACTGGACCTCTACAAAGGTTGGCGCATGATTCTTCAAAACCAATTAAAAATATCATAAAGTCTGGATCACTGAAATCAAATCATGTAGAAGTAAGGGGTGGCTCAAGAGTTTTGAACAGTACTTTAAGCAGTTATATATTAGTACCTCAAAAATATTTATTTTCACCAAAACATGTTTTTTTTAATATATTTTAGATGATACAGTTATAGTTTTCAAAACTGAAAAATGCTTCTTTATACACATTCATCGGTCTTTAATTATCATGTCACTATCATGTCTTTCGCAAGGAGTGTAAGCCAGTTTCACGTTTCTGCTATGTTTCAAAGAACAAACAGCCCTGAAAAGAAGTGTTAACTCATCCATTTGATTCCTACTGATGGTTGTATTTGTGCTCTCAGTGAGGTTACACACCTCTTTCATACACAGTAAAACCTCTGTAAACTGATCCATAACGTCAAAATCAGCAGCTTTTGCTACACATCATCTTCTCACTCAACATACAATCCTGTTAAACTAAAAAAAAATCAAAGGCCATATAAACAAGATCGTATTAATAATAAAAAGTGCTGATGTAAAAGAAAGGCAAGAAATACGTTTTTACTTCTTTTTTCTTTTTTGCAGGATAAGAAGCAATACAGGTGAAGTAAAGGAACTACTTTCAGTTATAATGAACATTGCAAGGAAATTAGAGCTAAAGGACCATGCATGGCTTCTCTAACCTGAAAAGATCATTACTTAAATTATAAGTATTATATTATATATTATATATATTATATTGTTTGGTTCTTTCGCACATAGGAAAGTTTATATTTGGCCAGTGTTGCAAGTGAATTGGCTTTTTGATTTTGTTTCCCATGGATGTGAAACCAGTGTGAGACCACATGCTTCTGGAGCCTCTCTGTTGTCAGAATGTACTGAAATGAGCTGGAACATTGGGGTACTCTGTGTGTGTTTGTGTGTGTGGGTGGGTGTGTTTGAGTTTGTGCCATGTGCGCTATATCTCTGTCCTCATCTAGCCCTGTTGTCATCTCCTTTCTGCCAGCTTTTTTATGCCCTCTTCTTTCATATGCTGTTTTTTCCTCTCCCTTGCAGTTTACACATATCTCCTTCATGCTTCCAATATATGCAAGAAATGAAAAAAGACAAACAAAAATGGAGTTAATGCACTGTCTATTCCATTAGGAAATTAAAGCTAAAATATTTGTGTGTTCATAATTTTAGTCAAATTTTATTCTTTCAGCATTGTTGCTTAAATAAAAACAAACATATATAAAAAACATATATGAGTACTACATTTTTTCCATCCCTGCTTCGATTAGTTGTGTCTGACAAATAAAGAGATCAGTATGAACAAAATAACAGGACGCTATTTTGCTTGCCGAACAGCAATATTTCCTCAAAATGTATTTCCACATTTAGCCTCACTAATAGTAGGACTGGTTTTTAATTCTTTATACTTTGTATTACATAATTATATGAAGGTGTTTCTGTTTAGCCAAGCATTTCAAAGTAGAGCTTATTTATCGCAGCAGCAAAACAACTTAGTATTTCATTGTTCATATTTGTTGTTTGTAATTTAGTGGTGTAATTCTAATGCACTGCTAAATTTGCTCAAATTTAGAGAAAACTGGGTATAGTTTGTTATAGCAATACCTATTTAATAGGAGCATATTTATAAATATTGGGATGAAGACCTGTTTTCCCAGGCATGAAAAATATAAATCAGTGCTCTGATGACAGTGACGGATGTGGATATTCCTACAAGAAAGCAAATGTTTCGTAGGTCCTCACATGCTCAGACACTCCTCAGAATTAGTTTGGTACTTCAGTGATCTCCAGAACTGGCAGAGAGAATGATTTTCATTACAGTCATCTCACCAATGCTAATTAGGCCAATAACTTGGATGATTATAGCCATGTGGCAGCATGCTGCTGAGCCAACATGTTTGATGAACATACCTAATCATTACATAAATTAGTAATTGTAACAGATGTAACAAAGGGTCATAGCCACTGTCCGACATTCAATATTAATTTTGCTAATAAATGAAGGGATACGGTTGCCTTCTTCTTGTGTGTAAGTGAACTGACAGTAATGTTCATCACACTGCTTTCATATTCATTGGTGAAAATACTCATGACTCATATAAAAATGCCTTTTAGAAAAAAGTCCTAACTAACAGCAAACTACACACAGACATAAAAAGCCACAGAGTGTTAGCTGCTACACACATTTTTTTGCTGAAAGCATAAGGCATGGACACATATTCTGTCTCGTCATGTTTAATGGGCAGACACGGAAATGTCCACCAGGGGAAAGTGTACTGACTTAATGCAATTTTGCCCGTTAGCTTTGTCAGATAGACTGCAGCAGTGAAGAGCTTAACTTGCCTGGAAGTGTCAAGATGGGCCAGTTTAAATGTAAAGTGGTGGGGTGTTTAAAATAGTCTTGCTGACATTACATGGTCTATTCCTTGTCTTGTAAAGCACCAACTAATAGAGCGAGTGTCTTTATGTTGTATCTCCATGACTCTGCCGGCTTAGTTGTCAGTCAAAAAATGTATACTTGCTTGAACCCTTCAGAAGGTTTTGTCACTTCGGTTTTTTCATATAATTAGATCCAGTAAAGCTTAACAATGTGGTCAACCTATATCTTTGCTGTCTTCCAGTTTTTGATTTTTGTGCTATTTTCCACAACAGCCTGGTGCTGTTTTTATTTCTGTGTGTGGCTTTTGTTTTGTATACATTTCATGTGTGTGTTTGAAAATTGGATGTAAATGTTCTTCTCTTGTGCCCGTCTATTTTACTGGTAGCCTCTTAGCAATAAACCAATGTTGTGTAAATGTGTGTGACTTTATGCTCTTATGCATGATTACTAGCTCTCGCTAGCTTTTAATTTTTTCATGTTTTCATACATACCTAATTGTTTCCATTATATACGTACTTTAAACGACTCACACAAGCATGTGAAAATGCTTGAAATGCTTCTAGGTCTTGAATTCACATGAACAGCACCATATTTGTTTTCATTAAAATGACTTGAAACTTAAAGATCTTCATATGAAACACAGTTAGACTCGGTTTGTGTATTTAGTTCATAGTTTCAGATTCATTGCTTTTGAATTGCCACAGTGTACATTTTTAAACATATTCCTGGATGGATAAAGGAAGACTGGACAATGACTGGACAATTTCGTTCATCTCAAAAAGGACTCATGAAATTGTTTACTTACACATCATACATGTAACAAAGTAGCCAGGTTTTTGTTCAATTCTCTTTTTTCTCTAACTAATTAGAACAAGGGTACAAGAATGCCATCGTTATCACCATATCACTATGTAAACATGAAATTGCCCCACCCTTGCATCTCGTGACCTTTATGTAACCACTGGTAATATTAAAAATTGTAAGATGCTGCATACCTAATCACCCAGGGCCAAACACATTTCAAATGTTAATCTCATTTTATCACTAAAAAAATACAAATGAGAAACAATGTATACGGTTATCTCATTAGGTTCATTCACGTATTGTGGATGTAAGAGTGGCATTTTCTTCCTAAATCACCAGTGACTGACACTGTTTTGACACCTGGGTTAGAAAAAAACACAGTAACAGTAACAAACATGTAAGCTGCTCCATCCTCTATTAGTATCATCAAGTGGTGTACAAGCAGATGTTCTTTTTTCGCTTGGTTTCTAGATAGCTGATCCCACAGCTAGGAAAATGACAAATTCACCTATAGGTTAATTAATGGCACACACCAAATAACTTCTTTGTTATAATTACAGTTTGAACTTTTAGTGTCTGGATCAAGCAGCTCTTTTGTGGCAAATTTTGAATTTTGACTCCTTCATTTCAGTGTGTCAAATACATTTTCAATTACCAAAAGTTAAACTTATCAATTTGACACATGCTGATATTTAGGGGTGTGAAAAAAAGTGGTTTTGCAGGCATCCCCGTAGCATCACAAAGGAAATTTGGGCCATAACTCAAAAATTCATATCCTAATGCTTAAAAAAATCACCCCAAATAATTAATTTATGACATTTTACATCCAAAGGGTTGATGGTCAGCTTCATATTGACACGATAATATTCTGCAAAAACACTTATTTAGTGCTATATTTTGGCAACAGGGGACATTGTGACAGTATTAAACATTTAGCTAGATGGCACCTGAATATAAAGTCCTTCAAAATCTCCACTAATTATTACATATATAACAAGAGTTTGAGTAGACAGTAATGTTAAAATACTCCTTAACTCATTGCCATAGGAATAAACTCATAGAGGTATAGAGTAGAGGTGTATTTTTTTTTTGTATTGTCTTATATTAGCACTGGTTTCAGTTAGTTATGTGAATTCCTTACATATTGATCAGCGACAAACTTTCTTGTTTCTTCTATGTCTTATACATTATTTGACATTCAGTGTTTATCCTGTTAGGATTATGTGTCCTTTAGGCACAATACATGCACAAGTTCTTCCAAAAACAGACAGAGCTAATCATTTAAAAAACACTATTAGAAACTGGTAGGATATAATAGGTTTTCAAAAAAAATCTGCAGGGTATTTTTATTTATTTATTTAATTATTTTACCTTAAATATATTAATAACTCTTGGTTTTATTATTCTGAAATGATCATTTTTCATTTCCTTTTTCAGATATCCACCTGCCAAGAGCATGTGTTGTCAACTTTTTCAACTGAATTTATTTATGTGGTAATGCATGTTGTGCTCTGTCAGAAGATTATTGATGAAAAAATGGAGAAAAGCAGGCAGGTAAGATGAACAGGAAAGCTGGAAGGGATATTTTGGATGGATTGAGGAGGATGGAGGAAAAAAAAGTCACAGGAGGACATTAAAAACGAAGGAAAGAAAAGTAACGGAGAGAAAAGCAAGAAATACCAAAAAAAAAAAAGATCAACAAAGAGAGCATAGGGGATAAATGGCACAAAGCGGCAAAGAGAAGAAATTTAGGAAGTAGTTTGTGTGGCTGTTTTTCCCTGTGCTTGCATGCGTGTGATTACATGTGTGTATGTGTGTGTGTGTGTTATTGCAAGGGCACCAGATGCTCAGATGATGAATGGGTTGCTATCACAGAAACGGCAGTGTAGTGACACTGAAGACCTTAGATCACATGGCTGACATATACACACACACACACAAAAACAGCCATGTGCATTTTCTGCCATGACAGCGCTGCAGTAGAGCTGAAGAGTTATCTTTCACGTTGCAATACTCACTACTTTTTTTGTTTTTTATATTTTTATTTTCCCCATATTCTGTATGCAGTTTAGTTAAATAAATAAATAAATAAATAAATAAATAAATAAATATATATATATATATATATTGTCAGGGTTCGAATTTGAGGAAGAGACAAACGACTGCATGGTCTCAGTAGATGTCAGAATAGTGATTTTTATTATACATATGTACATATGGGGAAGATGAGCATCACAAGCCTTTTAGAGCCGATCTCCCCCGAGCAAGCATCTCACAAAGCTTTTATTACAATGATGACGTCAAGTCACATGATAAGTATCGGTCAGTTCTCAGAACTCAGGAAGTTCCCCTCACTCCACAAGTTCTCCTTATAAGGCCTCCAGATGTTTCCACTCAGCCCAGCACTCAGAGAAAACCAGTGTGTGTTGTGTGTATGTGTGTATATCTATTCGTGTCTACTGTGAAAGTATATCTATCAGAAAACTGTCCTCAGACAACCCTCCTATTCTTACTAAGGGTGTGTGTACACATTCATGTGTTGTATAAGAGCGTGCATGTACTTTCAAGGCCTGTGTACGTGCAGAACTGAACATAGAACCAAGGCAGGGTCCAGCAGGCCCCACAGGCTTCTGAGTGATTACAGAACTGTGAAACAGCTTTAAGCAAATAACATGAATAGTACAGAACAACAATAGACTGATTAGAGTACTGATAATCTGTGTAGATTAATGTTAACCTAGATATGGTTCAAAGATTATTCTGTCAACTGGTTCAACAATGGTAAATGATTAATGATTGATACTTCTGATTATAACTGTGATCACAAGAATACAAAATAAAATATCTCCTGGTCACATTCCTCCTCTTTGGGCTGGCTTGCCAGCCCAACTCACACCAGGATTTATTTCCAAACCAAACAAACACGTTATGACACTTATCAATTCCAACGCCTCCGTTGTTTTCCAATTTTCCCACAACCCAGCTGTTCTTTTAGCTTCGGACTCGAGTTTCAGCCTGACACGCTTCAGGCCCCTTTACCACCTCCTCTTGGAGTGAAGAAACGCCCTCGGATTCTTCTTTCTTCGACTTCCGGGGTTAGACCACCCTTCAGTCGCTACACAGATCTGTGTGTTTGTTGTCCGTTGTCACCGCCGTGTCCCCCTTTTTGCCAAAAGCCTCTCGAACCACGTTGGTCTCTGGTGTTCCTAGTTTTAGCCAACCCCTTCCTGGTTATCGCTGTGGTTATGGGATCCATCTTATCAAGGAGCCCCAAGGCCATGACACTTGACCCCAGTTGCTGTGAAGGGTCCCCATATCTCCGTGTCCCCGTCTGGCGTCTGTTCCCTTCTCTGCAAGAGACAGAAAGCCAACACCTCTCCTGCGCTGGCTCTCCTAACCTAATGTCGTTGACTTTGTTTATTCCAATCCTATGCCATGCTTATGTGTGTAAGCGTGCATGCATTTAACCCTCTGCACGTGAAGTCAATAGCACCAATATATCAATCCGATCCGTTGTCGGATGAAGCTTTTGACCTTCACAGACTAAGTGCCAGCTCCTTATAAGCACATTTGCAATGTGTGTATAAAAATGAACAACAGACCTCAAACAAATTGGGCATTCTTAATTCTAACTGGAGTGTAGTACTCAGTTTCTGATCATCTAATTATGCTTCTCACTCGTTCCCTAAATTGTCTAGAAACCTTTAATTTTGCCATACCTAAATTATTAAAACACAGACCAAATGATAGACCCCCTATATAGCTTTTACCTTTATGAGCACACTTCAATAATGAGCAACAACCTGCAATCTGTACCAAAAAATCTTCATGGTCCCACCTGCAATTAAAGATCAGATGCATTTTATACCTGTTTTAATTCCTCCTTATATAGAACCTCCTCAGTTTCAGGTTAGTAGCGATTAGTCTCAATTAATCGTTCTAGTTGTATTTTGTAATTCAGCTAAAAAGCAAACCTGTTAAAGTAAACAGCTTATTACAACCACCTGCAAATCATAAGAGTAATAAACGATTCAGCACAACAGACAAGTATCATGTTCAGGATTTCTCCAATCATTAAATCACTATTATTGCCACAATTTGCTTTATTCACCCTTTGGGCAATGTTACTCCAAGAGAGAGAAAGAGAGAGAGAGAGAGCGAGAGCCCCTAATGGCCAGTTAGTGGGCTCTAGGTTAAACTGTCCCCAAATTAGTTATTTGTTATTATTACTTGTTTTCATGTCACTTGTCTGTTTTCTACTGCACCCTTCTCACCAAAGCAAAGCAAACATTAGCAGCACATTGACCGTAATCAGCCATCCTCATTCCATAAGTGCTATAAAAACATTTCCTGTAAAAGAATCACAGTTTTCAAGACAGGGTGTGTCTCCCCCAACACTCTCACCAGAATACAGTGTAATAGCATCACCAACTCCTAACCCATAAACACCGTTTCTTCACACATCCGCCCAGAAATCCTGTAATAGAAAAACATTAAAACTGTAACCCTGTAGGGAAGAAAATGTAAATGGTAACGCTGCGCAGTTACCTCTGTAAGCAACACAAGACACAAAAATGGCATTTACAGGTTCACTCATCCTCGAATATTTTGTCATCCTTCTACTCCTGTAAAAAGAAACACACATAAATTCATCCACCCTTTTATCCTATCTAGGTGGAGGTGGTTAACCTTGAGTCATGGTCAAGTCTTGTCATCTTTTACCAGTCAGTCCGTTTGTTTTTATTCCCAGTCTTTCATCCATTCATCCGTTCTTTGCTGATAGTGAAACCTGTCGTCGCATTTAGTTTCCACACTCAGCAAAATGACGTCATCTCAAAAAGAAAACAAGAACTTGAATTTGGATTACCTCGCTGAATCCTTTTTTAAACAGGGACTCTCGTTTCTAATTGTCCCCACAAGTGTTTCCTCCAGAACCCATTTCAATGCGGAGAAACTCACTTACAACAATTTTCTCGCCGACGTGTAATGCTTGTAATTTCCGATGTGCAGATCTGCTTAAAGAAAAGATTCACAAACAAAATCAGTAAAAACAAAATAAAATGAAAAATAACAAAAACAAAATCCAGACGCCCGGGTCTTAGGACTTGTCACTGAATATTCCTCCCATCAATAAAAATACCAACCTAAACCTACACAGAGTCAAATCAACACCACCTCAACCTTTTCATATTCATAAACCTATATGTTTTGCGTTCGTGAAACAAAATTGAACCATTAAGTAATTTGAGCTCTTGAAATGTTTTAATTCTCTTAATTCTGCCAGTTTATTTCAACACTTATTCAATGACTTTTATTCAACTGCTACTTGGTCACTCGAATTTTACCTGTTCAAATTGCCTAGGGTTCAACAAAGTCTAGATCCCCGTTATCATGAAACTTGAACGGTGTACGATGATTTACTTACAGTAATTTAGAATCATCACTCAACCTAGCTCTACTACTGGCACTGCGTGACTTTTCTCACACTGGAAACCAGAATTTAGTACAGAACTTTAATGCCTCTGGCAATCGCGTTCAAGGGCTGCCCCCCCTTTCTCTTCTTCTTTGTCCGTGTGTTCCTCCTTTATTAAATCTCCATCACAATGATGTGGCGCTCTGAAATAAAACTCACACTGTTAATTCCTCGTTTTCACTCTGCACCACTGCTCAGAGTGTTTTCTTTTCTTTTTAGTGTACAGTAAACAATTGAGTCGAGGCCTTAAGCCCCAGATATCTTGCACAGGCATCGTTTTCATAACCAAACCGCTCCGGACTCTGCTCCCCAGACCACACAAATGCCCTCTGGGCTTATTATTATAGCAAATTCTGTATTTGACGTTGTCGTGTGCAGCATTGAGCCTTTGTCAGTAAAGCATTCTTCATTGCAGCAGCTGGGGCATTGTGTGTCACTTCTTAGTAAATTAAATCAACATTTTGATTTTAGTGCATGGGTATGTATCAGTTTTCACTCCCTCAACGAGTGCATAAGTGTTCATGTGTGTGTTTCTCTTCATTCTAAGTCGGCGCATGCAGAAGTGTGTATTCGTGTGTTGGTGTATGTTTGTGTTCATCACCTTCCTGTTCTGTAGTTTAGGTAAACCAGCGGCCTGAAGGATGGCCTAGGGTCCTCCCCTCCTCTTTGGGTCTGTTTTCATCCGTTGTTGCAGCTGCCTGCATCTTCTCCTTGTACCTTGACCCTTTTGCTTCTGTATGGTCTTTCAGGGTTTACTCCTGCTGTTGGAGCTTTGCGTCAAGTCTGACGACCTCCTGCTCCAGCAAGCTTCCGCCTGATTACAAGTCCTGTACGTGAAACTCCAAGTCTGACTGATGAGTTCAATTAGCAGCCAGCTCCTCCGGAGCCATGCTCAATTTCTGTTCTGATGCCTTGAGCTCTTACTGAGGGCAAACACCTCAGAGTCTTTTCCTTCCACGTCAGATTGGAGTCTGTTTATGTTGTCCTTACTCTGCTCCACGGCCTTCTGCAGCTCTTCTGTTCGGCTCTTCTCAGAGGTCAGCATTCTTTTGCTCACCCTCCCTTTTCCTCCGGGCTTAATGCGCGTCTCGTCCCAGCTCTGTCAGCTGACGCAGCCTGGGAATTTCCCCCGTGTAGTGAAACGGGCGTTAGGTTTTAGTGCTCTCCGTCTCTGCTGCATGAGATCGCTCTTTTGCAGCACTGTTGACATCCTCAAGTTGTTGTTGTGAGTCCAGCTGCTGTGGCCTTCAGGGGTCAAAGGGTCAAAGATGGTCGCGGAGAGGGCAACGATGGTAGAGGGGAGGGTAGGAGTCCAGGTCAGCTTCGGCTTTCAGAAAAAACAAAAACAAAACAAAACAGGCGAACAGGAAAATGATGTTGTGTTGGCTGTGTTGTGTTGGCTGTGTTATCCAGAGAGGGGAGAAACAACGAGATCTCGTCTCCCCCCTTTTTGTTTTTTTGTTTTTTCTCACCATATGATCAACTCATAACCCCTCAAGTTGACAGGACAACACAGGTACGTGTTAAAATTCTTAAGATCCTGTTTAGAAACCCAAAAAAGGAATTTCCTATCATTCAGTAGTCATTTGTCTTAAACAATCAACAAAAACATGTCCCAAGTCGACCCTTTTAACCACTAAATTTGTCGTGTCCTCACTTAATCATCAGACCAGTGTCTTTGTCTTTTGACGTTACGTTGTTGTCCTGCAACCCAAAGAGTTTATTTGTCAGTAGTGTATATACTATATCATTTAAAAACAGGTGTATGTTAAGTGTCGCTACTTTAACCTTGCATGTACGTGCACATGTATGTAAGCTGTTTCTTCATTGCATGTATGGGTGCGTCTGTATATGGGTTAATTTAACTTTTTCTCAAACGAGGCATTTCTCTAACACGCACATGTGTCTGTTCCACACACTTCTCATACCTTTCTCTGGTTGTGTGTGGTTTTATTTGTTTCAGTGATTTACCAGGAACATCTCTTCCTTTTCCCCATGTCTTCCGCCAGAGGTTAACACTGGTGAGATTCAGGGACACAGCACCCAGAGCAGTTCAGCGAGAAAACCCGCCTAAAACTACATTCTCTCTTTTTCGTTTTTCCGGGAGGGGTGAGGACAACTCTGGTGTCCAACCGTGAATTTTAGCCAAAGCTTGGCCTGTCTTCTGCTGCCGTACTCAGGTTTCCAGGTTAAGAAAAAACACCTGTATGAAGACACTAACCATACATTTAGTATTTGTATAAACATAACTGCCTAAATCATTGAACTCTTGAGGAGGGTGGATTTCAGAATCAGAATCAAAATCAAAAACTTTATTGTCATTATCATGAGACCGACGACATTAAGAATGGTCCCCGATCATTGCATCATCCCTAGTAATATCAAAATATAAACAAAACAATAAAATTCAATAAATAAAATAGATAGAATACTTAACATACTAAGTATTCCCACAGTCATGCTTCAGACCGTGCATAGAGTAACACAAGAGTGGCATGGTGGACATTTTGTAGTATTCAGATGTGTTATTGCAGTTGGATAACAGCTGTGTTTGAGTCTATTAGTCCTTGCTCTGATTGCCCTGTACCGTCTGTCTTAGGGCAACAGTTCGAACAGGGAGTGGCCAGGATGTGAGGTGTCTTTCATGACGTTTTGGGCCTTTTTAAAACAGTGGGCGTTGTTTGACTCTTTACTAACTTTAAACCCCACCATAACAATTTCTCACTGAGAGACTTCTATGCATCCATTTAAACATGCGAAGCCAGCACAAAATCACACACATACCCCTACAGCAAAGCTTTAGCATAACCACAATGCAACTCCTCCCTTAAACGGGAGAAATCACCCTGATTCAACCAACTCTATATAAAACGTCAAACAAAGATAAACCACAAACATTTCTACACTTCTGTGTCTTCCACGCAGCACAATAGGCAGAAAAACACCGATTACTCACAGTCTACAACAAAAGAAAAACCTGCTCTTTTCACAACTCTCACAGCTAAAGTCAAAACTCTTACCCAGTGCCTCTGAAATAATAAAAAATCACCAAATATTCGGTTACTCTTTTCACTCGCTCCCTCTCACTCCCTTCTTCCTCATACAGCATACACGCTCGCTCCCGCGGACCCGCTCGGCCCCCACCTTTTTTCTCTCACAGAGACAGAGAGAGACCCTTTTCCTTTTTTTTTTTTTTACTTCGGTCTATCTGCACAGAGTTTACCTCATCTCTTTCCTTCTATGGGCATGCACACTTCCTGTCTCACACACACAGCCCCTCTCTCAGAGAGAGCAGAAAAGAGTTTTTCCTTTTTTCAACACTCAGGAGAAATTCAACAGACAGTTTATACCACTATTTTACACTTTATTTACACACACCGGTAATTTATGTTCTATTTACACACGGGCCCGCATAGACATATGCCAGAAGAGGTTACACCTAACTTTTTTGACTAATTTAAAAGCACCTATAGCCCAGGCCTAGCCTTGCTGATCAATACACACCTCGGGAACGCCCTCCCGATAGCGCTCGAATTCCTAAGAAAACACCATATGCCAGAACAACTTTATCTCACTTCTCTATTTCTCTGCTGGTGTTGCTAAATTTTTGACTAATTTAAAAGCATCTTTCAGCCCAGAGCCCGGCTCTTGCTGATCAATTACCGTTTCAAGTACGCCGCCTTGAAAACGGCCTCATTACTAAGTTCTAGTACTTTAAAACTGCTTCCCCGCCCGGACACCCGGAACTCCACCAGCTGCGTGAAAGGCAATGAAATCCTGGCTCACGCTTTTGGCTATACTTAAAGTTCACAAGCTCCTGACGTTTAAATAGGAGGCAGCCAGGTCTAACCTTCTTAATCAATCAATGCAGTAGAAGGCAATCACTCATAGATTACCTGGCCAATTAACCGGGAGTCCCAAGTCCCCAGCGGGAGGCCAAAACCGGGCTAGAACCTAACCACGCGTCCGGGGTCAGGGGTCAGCGCCACCTGCTGAACAAACTGCATTCTTAGAGAGCCTAGCTTCTCAGTCCTAAACGAATTTACTTGTTTAAAAGCCTCACGGTGAGCTCTGAGCCCCCCCGTTTAATTATCTGAAGCCCGAGACCGTCTCTGCTACCCTATTAAAACCAAATTAACCCTACACTACCGATTGACTGGCTGGCATCCCAGTCAACCCACAGATAAACCTCTTAAACCGTATTTATTTGTTTCCACACACCTTAAACCGTATTAACTTAAACACATAACTTCTTAACTCAAAATTCACCCCCAAAATGAACAACAATAAATTTAGTCAGACTACTATGCCCTATTTTAAAACTAATTACTCAAGATCACCCCGGACAGAACAGAAGCCCCACTGAGTGAACCTTTAATTTAGCGCTCCATTTCCAATTCGGCACCTTTGGAGATCCGTCAACAGGCGGTGCTTACCTCTCATATTTCGGGGCCCATCACTCAGTGTAGCTCCTGGCCGTCCGTCTGACACCACTAGACCGTCAGCCAGGCTCCTTAAAATATCCCTCCTCAAACCGGTGTTTCGGCACCAGATTGTCAGGGTTCGAATTTGAGGAAGAGACAAACGACTGCATGGTCTCAGTAGATGTCAGAATAGTGATTTTTATTATACATATGTACATATGGGGAAGATGAGCATCACAAGCCTTTTAGAGCCGATCTCCCCCGAGCAAGCATCTCACAAAGCTTTTATTACAATGATGACGTCAAGTCACATGATAAGTATCGGTCAGTTCTCAGAACTCAGGAAGTTCCCCTCACTCCACAAGTTCTCCTTATAAGGCCTCCAGATGTTTCCACTCAGCCCAGCACTCAGAGAAAACCAGTGTGTGTTGTGTGTATGTGTGTATATCTATTCGTGTCTACTGTGAAAGTATATCTATCAGAAAACTGTCCTCAGACAACCCTCCTATTCTTACTAAGGGTGTGTGTACACATTCATGTGTTGTATAAGAGCGTGCATGTACTTTCAAGGCCTGTGTACGTGCAGAACTGAACATAGAACCAAGGCAGGGTCCAGCAGGCCCCACAGGCTTCTGAGTGATTACAGAACTGTGAAACAGCTTTAAGCAAATAACATGAATAGTACAGAACAACAATAGACTGATTAGAGTACTGATAATCTGTGTAGATTAATGTTAACCTAGATATGGTTCAAAGATTATTCTGTCAACTGGTTCAACAATGGTAAATGATTAATGATTGATACTTCTGATTATAACTGTGATCACAAGAATACAAAATAAAATATCTCCTGGTCACATTATATATATATATATATATATATATATATATATATATATATATATATATATATATATATATATATATATATATTCTAAGAGCAGATTTAGAAGTGATACAGCTCATATATGTGGATGACATCAAGCTGTATGCCAGGCATGAGTTTGTCATGAACTCACTGATCGACCAGGATCTACAGTGAAGATATCGGGATGTCGTCCAGACTGGAAAAGTATGGCTGAATTGTTGCAGAACAGAGGGAAGGTGATCCAGATTGAAGGGATGGAGTTGCCAAAAGGCAGAATAGCAGATATGCAGGACAGCTACAAGTACCTGGATATCCCACAGGCCAATGTGAACAACAAGAAGAGATGTATGCCACTTATATTAAGACATGAAAACTCTTCAAAATGCACACAAGTCATCACCTACCAGCATCCTGAGAAACAGAAAGAGAGAGGGTAAGAATTAACAAGTGGCAAAACCACAATCCAGATTGAGACTTCAAGTATCCACATATACATCAAGAATATGGCCCACTGAAAACCAGACACTGTGGTGGTTAAGAAGGGGCAGAAAATTGCAGTTGTGATAGTTGAGGTGATCCCAGAGGACATCAACATCAGGTAGAAGGAGCACAAAAAAAAGTGCCGGGGGCTGAAGGAACAATTGAGTAGATGTGAAAGGTGAAGTCCAAAGTGGTCCCAGTGGTAATAGGAGCATTAGGAGTAGTAACCTTAAAACTGGAAGAGTGGCTTTAGCAGATTTTAGGTACAACATCAGAGCTCTATGCCAAGAAGAGTGCAGTCCTTAGAACACCTAAGATACTGCGCAGGACCAAACTCCCAGACTGCACACATACTACCCCAGGATGTGAAAGGGAGATTTTTCTTTTTTCACAGCATCTTTGTATGTTCCTCCTTTACATTCTCCTCTTTTTTACTTACCCTGATGCTTTTAGATTATCCTAAGTATATTCATACCACCTACATGTTTTTCCACAATAGATTGCCGAAGGGAAAAAATAAAATGTCAGAAGGTTTATTTTATGCCAATCCTGGGACATCTCTCTGATGCTTAACATTGTCTAGTATTTTTGATACTCACTCAAGTACAATGATACTTACTGAGATATGATTCAATGATTTTTGCACATGTGTCTTGGTATCATTGTGTGTATGTTTCTGTATATACTGTATACAAGCAGCAAAAAAAAGTCTTCTTTTCAAGATAGTTCTGATTTACTCCGACCTTTACCTGCCCCTTCCTATCCAAATTCACTAAAAGGTGAAATGTTTTTAAACACTTTTCATCTGTAATATAAGTCAAGCATTTATATAATTGCACATTTCATGTAAAGAGTAGGCATCTACAGTTTACTGCTTGTTGCAAATAGGTCACATGAGTGTGAGCTTTTTTTTTACTTTTGGCAATGCAACTTAATTCATTTACATATTTCATATATTATTAAGCTCTTTAGGAATTTTTTGTGGATTTGTCATTTCAAATATGGTCTGAAATGAATTGGTGTATTGGTTCAGCTTTAAGATGCCACTCAATAAGCATGGCCATTTATGAATTAATCACACACATTATTAGTATATTATTAATTAAGAAAAAAAGCATGTGCCAGCTTGCCATGTATTATTAAACTTATTAAACTTTCATTCATCCATTTTCTTCCTATCCAATACAGTGGCAACTGGCTGGAGCCTGTCCCAGCTACTGACAGGCAGTGAGAGCCACAGTAGTCCCTATAGATATGTTGACAGGCCATCACAGGACTAACACAGTGAGACAGACAACCACAGACTCTTACATTCACACCTATGACCAATTTAATCACCAATTATCCTAACAAACAGCAGAGAGCCTGGAGGCACAAGGAGAACATGCAAACACAGACAGAGCCCAGACAACCAGGAACTTCAAAATAGTAACCTTCTTGCTGTGTGGCCACTGCACCAATGTGTAACTCTGCTCTGACAAAAAACAAAACAAAAAAACAGCGTTGTTACATTTGGAGATTTAACAGTTCTTCTAATTTTTCTTCTCCTGCAGTTAATCACAACTCACTGCTTTTCTCCGCCACACTTCACTGTTTAGTTCTATTTAAACTGCTGTGCTCTGGATGCGAGATCCTGCTGTAGTAGACGGGAACCTGGTTCATGCGCAGTGAACCCAGACGCAAACAAGAACACCTTGCCGGAGTACAAGGTTAACACTCTTTAAGTGTCGTGTGTGCGATTTTTTGTGTCCGTGTTCATGTCTGTGAGCAAAGATTATCTCAACTGTGTGTTTTTGTGTGAAGGTGATTGGCATCAGCGATAAATCACTTCCACCTCTCTCATTTACAAGCACCTCATTAGATTTGTCCTTTAACAAGCCAATCAAACAGTACTCTAATTAATAAATCATATCACCACGGTAACAGCAGCCACAGGTCAATGCATCCTGGGAAAGAGGCATCTGTTTGCTGCTTTTAGAAACAAGTGTGTGTGTGTGTGTGTGTGTGTGTGTGTGTGTGTGTGTGTGTGTGTGTGTGTGTGTGTGTGTGTGTGTGTGTGTGTTCCTATTTGTGTCGCTAAGAAAACTTTATTTTTATTTTATTTTAGTTGATATAGGTGCAGATTAAATGTAGATATAATGCCATATGTCTATGCATTGATTAATGAATTAATTAGTTACAGTGGGGCAAAAAAGTATTTAGTCAGCCACCGATTGTGCAAGTTCCCCCACTTAAAATGATGACAGAGGTCAGTAATTTGCACCAGAGGTACACTTCAACTGTGAGAGACAGAATGTGAAAAAAAAAATCCATGAATTCACATGGTAGGATTTGTAAAGAATTTATTCGTAAATCAGGGTGGAAAATAAGTATTTGGTCAATAACAAAAATACAACTCAATACTTTGTAACATAACCTTTGTTGGCAATAACAGAGGTCAAACGTTTACTATAGGTCTTTACCAGGTTTGCACACACAGTAGCTGGTATTTTGGCCCATTCCTCCATGCAGATCTTCTCGAGAGCAGTGATGTTTTGGGGTTGTCGCCGAGCAACACGGACTTTCAACTCCCGCCACAGATTTTCTATGGGGTTGAGGTCTGGAGACTGGCTAGGCCACTCCAGGACTTTCAAATGCTTCTTACGGAGCCACTCCTTTGTTGCCCGGGCGGTGTGTTTTGGATCATTGTCATGTTGGAAGACCCAGCCTCGTTTCATCTTCAAAGTTCTCACTGATGGAAGGAGGTTTTGGCTCAAAATCTCACGATACATGGCCCCATTCATTCTGTCCTTAACACGGATCAGTCGTCCTGTCCCCTTGGCAGAAAAACAGCCCCATAGCATGATGTTTCCACCCCCATGCTTCACAGTAGGTATGGTGTTCTTGGGATGCAACTCAGTATTCTTCTTCCTCCAAACACGACGAGTTGAGTTTATACCAAAAAGTTCTACTTTGGTTTCATCTGACCACATGACATTCTCCCAATCCTCTGCTGTATCATCCATGTGCTCTCTGGCAAACTTCAGACGGGCCTGGACATGCACTGGCTTCAGCAGCGGAACACGTCTGGCACTGCGGGATTTGATTCCCTGCCGTTGTAGTGTGTTACTGATGGTGACCTTTGTTACTTTGGTCCCAGCTCTCTGCAGGTCATTCACCAGGTCCCCCCGTGTGGTTCTGGGATCTTTGCTCACCGTTCTCATGATCATTTTGACCCCACGGGATGAGATCTTGCGTGGAGCCCCAGATCGAGGGAGATTATCAGTGGTCTTGTATGTCTTCCATTTTCCGATGATTGCTCCCACAGTTGATTTTTTCACACCAAGCTGCTTGCCTATTGTAGAGCAGCTTCAAGTTCCTGGGAGTCCACATCTCCGAGGATCTCACCTGGACGACCAACTGCTCCAAGCTGGTCAAGAAGGCTCACCAGCGCCTCTTCTTCTTGAGGACTCTGAGGAAGAACCACCTGTCCTCAGACATCCTGGTGAACTTCTATCGCTGCACCATCGAGAGCATCCTGACCAACTGTATAACAGTCTGGTACGGGAACTGCTCTGCCTCGGACCGGAAGGCGTTGCAGAGGGTCGTGAAAACTGCCCAGCGCATCGCCGGAGCACCACTTCCTGCCATAAAAGACATCTACAGGAAGCGGTGTCTGAAAAGGGCTGGGAAAATCATCAAAGACCCCAGTCACCCATCACATGGACTCTTCACCCTCCTGCCCTCTGGGAGGCGCCACAGGAGCCTCCGGACTAAGACCACCAGGTACCGGAACAGCTTCTTCCCCACAGCTGTCAGACTCCTGAACTCTGCCTCCTGACATCTGACCCACGTTAAACTCATGGACTGAACATACACACACCCACAATGGACAACTGTACCCTCAAACACAATAATAACATGGACTGAACCACCACTCACAACCACTAGCACTTTATATAGCCTCTGTAGAAACTATCTACACCCTCACTTATCTTAACTGCACTACTGTATAGCTCTGTGTAAATAATCATTCTGTACATTCGATAATCTTTAATCCTACAACTGTTTACAACTTGCATAGTTCCCATTTCTGTATAGCTGTATATCCCAGATTCTGTAAAGTTATTTATTTCATATTCTGTATAGTTTTTCATATTTATATCCTGTTCATATCCTGTACATAGCTTGTACTCACTACAGCCTGTACATACTTATAGTTATAGAATATTCACAACATACTTCATACCGTGTACATTATAACATACCATAATAGACCCATTTCTGTAATATACTCACATATCTATATTATTGCTAATATATATTGTAATATATCTATATCACTAAAGCACTTCTGGATGGATGCAAACTGCATTTCGTTGCCCTGTACCTGTGCATGTGCAATGACAATAAAGTTGAATTCTATTCTATTCTATTCTATTCTATTCTATTCTATTCACTCTTCCCAGTCTGGTGCAGGTCTACAATACTTTTCCTGGTGTCCTTCGAAAGCTCTTTGGTCTTGGCCATGGCGGAGTTTGGAGTCTGACTGTTTGAGGCTGTGGACAGGTGTCTTTTATACAGATGATGAGTTCAAACAGGTGCCATTCATACAGGTAACGAGTGGGGGACAGAAAAGCTTCTTACAGAAGACCTTACAGGTCTGTGAGAGCCAGAGATTTTCCTTGTTTGAGGTGACCAAATACTTATTTTCCACCCTGATTTACGAATAAATTCTTTACAAATCCTACCATGTGAATTCATGGATTTTTTTTTCACATTCTGTCTCTCACAGTTGAAGTGTACCTCTGGTGCAAATTACTGACCTCTGTCATCATTTTAAGTGGGGGAACTTGCACAATCGGTGGCTGACTAAATACTTTTTTGCCCCACTGTAGCTAAATATTTTCACTTCGTCCAGTAATCACATTTTCATGCACTATTTCAATCATGTCTGACTATTTTTATCTTACAAAAGATGGTTAGTATTAACACAGATTGAGATTTCATACATTCATGCTTACAGCGCTGTACTTGCACTGCTGTGGACTTTATTTTTGTACTGTGATGTGTAAATAATTTTTATCCAAGCTTCCACTGAATTAGGATTTAACTGTATGTCATTATGGAAAGGTTCTTATTTAAATGGTTCATGTTAATTAAATTCATGTATGTCCCAAACAAAACTACTGTATAACATTAACTTTTACTGTAGAAGGACCGATGACCATCTTACAAAACTAGGTCTGAACAACTTAATGAGATCTTTATCTAATTAAATAAAGTGGTATAACACTTTATTTGGGGAATGGGTGTGTAAAACAATGATATAATAAGATTAGGCAACAATATTTATTATATTATTTTCATTTAATATACACTATTCTGCAAAAGTCTTGAGCCACCTCTCATTAATATTTTTCTAGGAAAATTGAAAATAAGCTTTACATGGTGGATCAAAATCTGACCATACTTTTCTGCATTTGTAATTCTGTCAATTTTGACAAGATCCATGGCATCACTGGCTGAAATGAAGTCCCAAACCACGACAGAGCCTTCACTGCTTTTAAATCAGTGGCTGTAGATGCTCACTGTTTTACCTCTCTCCTTATACTGATGATGATTTGATCCAAAAATCTCTGTCACAGTCTGCCACTGATTTTCAGTCCAGTTCTTGTCTAATTTGACATAGGTCTACCTCACCCTTTATACCCTGTTTCCATTCTTTAACAATGGCTTCTTGACAGCAACCCTTCCACTGAGATCATTACTGATGAAGCTACTGCAAATCAAAGTATCCAGGCCAGATGCATCTCTCAGGTCTTGTGTCAGGTCTTTGCTGGAAAAATGTTCCCCTATTTCTTAATAACATAACTTTCAGATACAGTTCATCGACTGTTGGCAGATTTTTTCCTCCACTTCTCCAGTTTCCTAAAAGTTTTTAAGGACATACGTCCCACCATGCAAAAATATGTCAAGATTTTGGCTATTAACATCTTAGGAATCACCTTACTGATGCATATTTTAGTGATAAGTTTTTGACCCCAATACAGGAAGTTGATAAAAAAAAAAGTCCTAATCCCAATCCTGTTAATCTTACCCAATAGGCACGGTCAGTGTGAGCCAATGTGGGTGAGGGGACTCCTTCAGTACTAACCACCTAGAAATCATCTGGGCAAAAAAGCACAAGGAAATTATAAAAATCACAAAACAATCATCAAATCACTTAAACGATACTCATCTAATGAACTTACTTTGAGCTAATGCTGAGTTTGTTCTTGTCTTTAGTCAGAAAAGGTTTGAGAAAGGATGAGCATATCTGGATCCAAAGATGCACTTATCCCTGTGTTCCGAGTTGATGATAATCACCGAACACGAAAGCAGCTGGGCATCCAGTGGAAGTATGATGTAAATCAAAATCCTTCTGAATTAACCATCTAACACGGCATAAAATGAGCAGATGAAAGCAATAAATTCCAAACTCAATTTACAGGTTGGACTTCTGTTCCCCCTCTAGCGTCTCTGCTGGAATTTTCAGCTGTGAACCTCTTAGATCCAATCTTCTGAAACACTCATCTTGCAGAGGATAAAAGGGAAGAATCCCAAATCTCTTTTATACCCCACTTTATACCTGCTCACCCATTCTTCCCCTTCCTTCACTGGATGTCACATCTTCACATTTTGGACATTTTTACATCAACATTTATTATAACATAATCCCTTTGCAATTCAAATACTGAGGAATACTTTTATTTTTTTTAAACTTTGTGTTTGTCAGTCATCATTTATTTATTTATATATTTTATAGATATATAAATGTATATATTTATTTTTGCATTTTATGAAACTTGTATTAAATCATACATTGTGTAGGTCAAACATTCTCTGCAGTTAGTGGCTCCAGTGTGTCACTTTCATGCCCATCCTGCACCACACGTTTCACTACTCAAAGTACTTTTCTCATTTATATATTGATGAAACTTATATTTTTATTTTTCTTTGATTAAGAATAAAAATGCTTTATTATTAGATAATATAGTAAAGCTCTGTTTTAGCACTCTGGTCAGTTTTACTCACATAAAACTTGATATTAAGACATTTTAACCTTTCTTTGCTATGTTGTAGAGGCAACCAGGGGGAACTTACTCAGTCTCTTCCTACCCCAGGTCACACAGTTTCTAGTTCCTAACATGAACAGCTTCTTTGCTAAGTTACCCACGAAGCTGCTCTTGAGTTTGGTGTCTTTTTCATGATTCACTGATTCATAGGTCAATATTAAACAACAAACTGAACTGAAAATGTTCTTGTACTGGACTGAAAATGAGTGGAAAAAACAGCCAATGTCCTTTGAAAAACTTTGAAAGACCTTCAGAAAGCCTGGAGAACTGTTGCTCAAGGCCTCTTTCTGGCTCCTTAGAAGCAAATTATAAAGAAATGAGGCATGGTTCCAAACTTTTATAAAGTACTGGAGATTTATGGCAAAGTAACACATCTTAACAAAGTGCTCAGGGGTTTAGCTCTGTTCTTATTTCTTTTTTATTTCTTATTCCTGTGTGGTTTATGTATGTATGCACTTTTGTACACTACTGTATGTGTGAAGAGTATTGACTTAATTATTGAGTTAAAGTGGTCATAAGTTTTATTTAAATTACCATTAAATCCATTGAAAACTCACAAAAATAATACATTTTCATACAGTTTCAGAAGCAGAAGGAGAGACCTTTTCAAAGACAAGTCAGTACGAGATTGAAAGGGTAAACAGGGATTTGATGTTCACACGCTGTCAAAGCATCAGAAAGCAACAAAGTCTGACTTTGTGTCAAAAAATACCAGAGAAAAGTATGTACCTGTTCAAGAATGAATTTTTAATTAATATGTCTTGTGATTTTCTCTGAAAAGAGGGGAGTGAGAAAGAGTAACATGATTTTCTTCCACTTATGCAATTCAGGGTGGCAGGGGCACTAGAGCTACTTCAGCCACCATAGGGTGAGAGGCAAGGTACTCCCTGGACAGATTGCCACTCTGTCGCAGAGCTAACACAGAGTGACAGACCACCATTCACATCTAAATTCACACCTGCTCCCAATGTAGAATCACCAATTAACTTAAGCCCACTAACTGCACGTGTTTAGACTGTTGGAGGAAGCCGACTACGCCTGCAGTCGTGTGAAGAACACACATATTCCACGCAAAAAGGCCCTGGCGAAATGGGAAATCACATCCAGATTTGTGCAGTGCTAACCACCATGTTACCGTGCTGCCTGAAAAAAAGGCTATTAAGTTGATGGAGACTAGACCGGGTAATCCAATAAAGATTAAAAACTTGGGAAAAGAAAATGACTAACAGCATTTAGCCCTTTAGAAATGAAAGAGTTGAAAGTGCTGTGTAAAGTACTTGAACAGTGTCTAAAGATGTTTTTTTTAGACAATAAAACAAAAGATAAAGAAATGAAAGAGAAGGAATCGTACAGTCAATTGCCTGTCTCCCTCTCACTAAATTCCATATCACCAAACTCTTTTCTCATTCTCCTTTTCATCCCCACTTTGTAAGCCAGTCTGTCCTCATTCCATTATATGGTGCAGGGGCTCAGAGGTTGATGTATGAGTGCTCCATAGAGGGACTTGGACATGAGAGACTGCTGGACATTCATCACATACATCAGTCACACATACACTCTTTGGTCAAAAGCATCAAAGGGAGCTTTGAGTGGAGCTGCTTGGCTGACAACACACAACTCAATTAAGATAGAAGGCATAAAGAAATGCAAGTACTGTAATACAGTGAACGGAGATGTGTGTGTGTGTGTGTGTGGTGTGTGTTTGTGGGGGGTTATTGCAGCTGGTGTTCAAAGAAGAATGAGGTTTAAGTGATGGTGCGACCAGCGTAGAAGAACAAGATGGAGTGAATTATGCTTCATGCTAATACTAAACATGTCTAGTACTTTTACATTTTATGGTCTAACTACTACTGTAGGTAACATGCAAGGGATAAATTTGTACAGTTTAAAGTTGTGAGTTCAAAGACATTAACACTGTAATGCAACAATGCCCTTGCCTTATAATTTATGGCAGTTTCAAATCAAACTCATCAATTATTATTTTTTTTGAGTTACTAATTTGAAAGTTTTTTGGAAACGGGCAAAAATCCAAAAAACAAAACAAAATCCAATGAAATGAAATGATAGAATAAAAAGTAGCTACTAGGACATAGTAGTTTAAAAAAATGATGTCATCAGTGACCCTTGCATGCATCATAAAGAATAATCAGATGCATTTTGTGTTGTTCCCTTTTTTATTGTTTATATGCCTCTTTGCTGTTTTGGCCTGTATTTATTTTTGCTTTTCTATCAAAGGCATGATGAAATTGACAAAAATCATTGAATTATTGTGCTCTTTTAAAAGGAACATTCTTAACGTAAAAGCTGGGGCGAAAGCTTGCTGAAAGTTCCAAAAGCATGACGGCTGGGCAATATGAGGGACGTGTGTGTGAGTATGTGCTAATGTGTAGTGGGGGTGGGTGGTGGGGTAATGATAGAGGAGGCCCTGAACGGGGTCATAAAGCCTGTGTGCTGATTCTGTCACCAGAAGATTTACACACACACACACACACACACACACACACACACACACACACACACACACACACACACACACACACACACACACAAGCATGTGATGTACTTACAGAAGGCGTCCATCACATCTCTCAGAGTATGACTCCCCTTGGAAATTGTCTTTCTCTCCCTCTTGTTATTCCTCGTTGTATTTTTATTCTCTAAGTGTCGCTATCTCAATCACACAGAGTGGTCTACACCATTGTTATACCCCCTCTTAGTAATAACACAGTGGGAAACAGAAACAGTTTTTTGGTTTTTTTTAGTCCCTTTCTCAAAGTCACAGCGATTATCTTCTCGACTGTAATGCCACACACAGACACACACACAGACACCAGCCAATGGACACTGACACACCATCACTAGGTTTCCTTACATGGTAGAAGGGACTCGTTTAGCGTTTTGTCATTGACGTATATAAATATGAGATCATGACTGTGTGACAGTGATAATGTGAGTTGACTTGTTTCTGTGGTGGTAAACTAGCTTGCAGGACGGATGACTACTTGCTATTTTTTTTCTTCATTTATTTATGTTTGATCAAGAAATAAATGTTAATAATAAATGTCAACTATGTTAATACTGGTGGTATTTTCTACTTCTACCCTCATAAAAAATGCAACATTTTTATGCAACTTATTGCTCACAAAAAACATATGACAGGGTTAGGGTTAAACACTGAAATATATATTTGGCAAATCACAGCCAATCATAATGATTTCCTTATGTTGTGTACTGTGCTACCGAGCTAAAAAGCATCCCAGAAAACAGTTTAGTCTCTCACCATCTTTTTTGGTGGTTTTCAAAGAGTTTTAAAAAAAGAGGCCACATTGCCAGCAAAGTCTCTTTCCATGAGGCTTTCCATCTATCTCCTCGTGATGAGAGAGCACAAGAGAGAGAGAGAGAGAGGATTTTAAGTCTGCTGTTGGTGTTGGCGGTGTTTAACAGTGTCGGCTTCTTGATTGACAGATACTGACTCAGCGGGAAGGGAAGAGAGGGAGGAAGGGAAAAAAGAAATCAACAATATTGGAAGAGCAAGAAGGGGGCTGGAAGACAATTTAAGCGGAGAGAGAGGCAAACATAATGACAGAGAAAGAAACAAAAGGGAAACCGCAATGTGCTTTACAGATCTTACTCACAAAGATGCACACATAATGACAACCAAAATAACATTACTCTTTGGAGAGCACTGCATTTACACATTTTGCATATGGGACTATGTGGATTCTGTCTCGGTGTTATATCTGTCTCAGTACAGCATTCAGCTTCTAAATAACTACATAAACGGAGCTGTATGTTAAAACCAAATCATCATATTATTAGAAAAGTAGATTCTATTTCAGGACGTCGGTGACATCTTCGTGACAGAGCTGCTCAAGCCTTTGAAATACTAATGGACAAACTCTACAGAATTCTGTGTGGGGTGTTTTGTTCAGAGTTAAGAAAGATATACTGTAATAATAAAAATTGTTCAACTTGAATATTGAACATCTGAAAAGTCATGGGGTGTCATGAATCAGTGTGTGGGAATCTTTGCCAGCTGTCAGTGAGTAAGTGAGATGAGCGATGATTGTTGAGCCTCTAAACTACAGCTCATAGCTACTGTCTAACCAGCTATCAATCATATTTTACTCCTATTATTATTACAAAGCTGTCATCCCTTAATAATTTACAGATACTGGAGGTTTGAGCAGATACTGTAGAACAGAAAGCATTAAGTCAGTTTGTAAGACTTTAAATATAAGGGTATCGCTGTTTGCACAATGCAGAAAAAAAAGTGTTGTATCCATTCAAATATTTAAGTGAGAATATGTCTTCTTAATATAGATGATAAGTTGGTGGGCAAGAACATTATAACTCAAGCCTCATGTAATGTTGCCTGTCTTAGCGCTACCTCTAAAATGAAACTAAAATTGATTCTGAAACAGTACAGTGTCTTTTTGGTGTAAGCATGCAGTTCAGGTCTGCTGTGAGTGTGTGGCAAAAAGATAACATTTTTCTAACCATTATTTAACAATTTTGAGTAGCCAAGCAGTGTAAAAAGACCTTCTTCAATCATCTACCTGCTAGCAGCACATGATTATATAATAGCATGAGAGGACACCTGCTCCATAGTGGGGAAACATCCCAGTGGGGGGAGTAAACTTGCCAATCAGAACACAATGCAGATTTCTTTTTTTAATTCTCTGCCTGCTGTTTTTTTTTTAGCTCTTTTTCAAAATTGAATTTTTTTTCTGGTTTTTCCCATTTTCCTTCTCCATTTTAATCACCCACTAATTAGTCTCGTGGGCCCCGAACAAACGAAAGACCTCATTCGAGGTAGATAAATCTAGACAGAGACAAATCTCTGTCTAGAGACAGTTTCGTTTCTATAAATAGAGATGACTGTAAAACATCCCTTTAGCTCCAAAGCAGGGTTTCAAAAAGCATAAACATCAGAACAACAGGATAAACAAAAATGAAGGAGGGTAGAAAAGAAAAGGCTTGTTTCTTTATAGTTTGCTGACAATCCAACATTGTTATAAACTATGGCTTGAATGTTTTAATTTGGTGCCAAGTGGTGAAGTTGAACAAGTATGGTAATGTGGTGGGTTGATACGTGTGTTAACCATTTACTTTGAGCTCTGATCTTAACCAGTGAGTAGATGCCATTATTTAGGAGCTGGACTTCTCAGTGATAGTGCTATCATGTTGTCTTGTTTCTCTGTCCATCATAAGAAGGGTAGATGAGGACACCTGTTTGTGCTTTTACTTAAGAATGTGTTTGACCAGGAGAACAAGACCTGTCCTTTTTAGTCTTCCCTTTTTACACTCGGCCTACAGCAGAACCTCTTGAATCTGTTGGAATACTGAACGGCTCACTGCAAAGGAGCCCCGTTTGTGTGTCTGAATATATTTAGGTGTGAACACATTGTTTATATTTGAATACATCCCTGTGTGTTTGCTGGTGCATGTAGCTGCAGTGTGATTTTGTGATTGTGTTTACTTGTTTGTGTGGATTTATTTATTTATTTTTTGGTGTATACATGTGTGTGTGTGTGGTAGAGGTGGTGTGTGTGTGTGTGTTGTCCATTCCAGTGGCTGAACACCTGAATGCCCACAGTGACAGAGAGGAATGGCAGGCTGTCCAAACCAACAACCAACAGCCAACAGCGAGTGCTCCCAATTCAGTTGGCTTAGTGTTTTATCACACTAGTGCAAACACACTCACACAAACACATGAAAACAAAAACAAAAAACAAATGTAGCATTGCGACATCAATAGTATTTTGCATGCGTAAGCGTTCAATCCCCTGTTATAATGACCAGCACACATCATAACAACTGATGCCTACAGTGCTGCTACTGATTTTGTTTGTGTATCCTTAGTTAACAAGGAGAATGGTCTTCCTAAAAGGCAAATAAGTCTGATATTTTTTAGCTATCATAGTGAATAATGAAACGATAATGGATGGTGAGAAAACTGGTTGCTTTGGGTATGAAATCAAAACAGACTTTGATAGAGTGAAGAAATGTATACATGCTTTAAAGTTAAATTTTACCTGGGCTAACTTTTATAAAATGGAAGAGGGTTTAAAAAAACAAAACAAAATAAAAATAAATTAAAAAAGCAAAAAAAACAAACAAACCCTGGGTTCACTGTGCCTTTTATTATGTACAGTAACATATCATTTCTTCGGAGAATCTGGTCAAATCTTTGTTTGCAAGAGAAATCGATGAATTCCAGATTGAATGGTTGATCCCATTTAGAAATTCCTTTTTTTTTTGAAACCATGGACACTCTCCTTTTCAGGGTAAAGTGATAATGTAAAGTTCAACTTAGTATGAATGACCGTTTCAAAAACCAGCATCCATCATGGTACACAAGTGCAAGTGGTTTATCACATGTAGTAGAAGCACAATGCCAAACCATATTGTTTTCACATGTTTCTATAATTAAAGACTTTGTGTGCTTAGCTAACCTTTCTACATTTGTTGGAATAATTGTTGCATCTTCCATTTTTTAAGACCACAAAATTTGAAAACCTTGGTAATTAGTAATACATTTTGCTTTAATGATAAAACAATTTGTTCAATTCAATTCAATTCAATTTTATTTATATAGCGCCAAATCACAACATAAGTCGCCTCAAGGCGCTTCATAGATACAGAGAAAAACCCAACAATCATATGACCCCCTATGAGCAAGCACTTTGGCAACAGTGGGAAGGAAAAACTCCCTTTTAACAGGAAGAAACCTCCGGCAGAACCAGGCTCAGGGAGGGGCGGCCATCTGCTGCGACCGGTTGGGGTGAGAGAAGGAAGACAGGATAAAAGACATGCTGTGGAAGAGAGACAGAGGTTAATAACAGATATGATTCAATGCAGAGAGGTCTGTTAATACATAGTGAGCGAGAAAGGTGACTGGAAAGGAAAAACTCAATGCATCATGGGAATCCCCCGGCAGCCTATGTCTATTGCAGCATAACTAAGGGAGGATTCAGGGTCACCTGGTCCAGCCCTAACTATATGCTTTAGCAAAAAGGAAAGTTTTAAGGCTAATCTTAAAATTAGAGATAGTGTCTGTCTCCTGAATCCAAACTGGAAGCTGGTTCCACAGAAGAGGGGCCTGAAAACTTTGTCTCCTCAGAACTCTAAAATGTAATGGTAAACATGGCCCTGTCCTGCCTGTTTCATTCATTGCTCTCTGACAGATACAGTGGCATGCCCACAGCACTTGAAATTCCACAGCAGCAGTACCAATCAGCTATGCATGCATGTTAAATTACGCTTTGATCTGGATTTCAGCTGTGAACCAAAATTCCCAAGTTTCCTGATTTTCTTTTGGCAAGTCCATTCACTCTTCTATTTATTATCCACCCTTGCACCACCCCACCCCACTGGAAAACGTTCTACCTGGCACACTGCAGTGAGAATGCGTGTTCATACGCTGCCAGAAAAATATGGCGACAGTGTGAGTTGCAGACGAGGAAGGGAATGAGACTCGCTGTCGTTTCGATTTCACAAGGAGGATGTCGAACAAAATGCGGTAATTTGCAAAACATGCCGTAAAACTATTGCTGCAAAAGGTAGCAGTACCACGAATTTATTCCACTAGCTGAAAAGTCATCCACTGCACAATTAAGACTATTTTAAACTCCACATGTCAACGTCTAACCACGCACCAAAGAAAACGCTAAATAAACCAGCTATGATACCTGTGACTGTTTTTATAGACACTATCTGGACTTCTGTTTCTGTCATTTGCAGGCATTAGGGCTGGGCCATATCATACCGTTCACGGTAATACCGGTATAATGTCGGGCAACGATAAGAAAATGAAATATCGCGATAGAATATGGGTAAAACGCGCATGCGTACCTTTGTTTTCATACGCACATGGCGGAAAAAGCATGGCGGCAACAGAGAACGAGAAGGGCGAAAGCGGATCGGTGAATGAAACAGATGAACCAGAATTGGTTTGTAAAAATGCTGCAACTTCAGTGGTGTGGAACTGGTTTAGCTTTCGTCCGTCAGATACACAACAAAGCACTATTTTTGGTAGCGCATGCTAGCAGGCCGTCGTTATTACCGTGTTGTTTGGAAAATACGGCACACTTAAAATCAATCCTTTGATTTTTCTGAAAATCGACAGTGCCCCTTAAAATCCTGTGTGCCTTATGTATGAATTCTGGTTGTGTTTACTGACCTCGAAACGATTTTGTCGTACACGGCGCTCGAAAATCTGTCAAATGTTTTAGTACGACTTTGCTAAGCTACGAAGCCGCATCACTTGATGGATTGTTGGAGCATTACGGCTATCGTAGGCAGGAGCCTCGCGGAGTGATACGTATTGTGCTTCAACATAATATTACCGTATATTGTGTGTATAACCTCTTTTTAAGCATGGTTATGCTGAGGATATGTTGGCCAATTTCCACTGGAAATGCCTTTTGGTTAAACTTGTCAGCAAGGAATTTGCATTTGCACTGTTACATTTTTATATAACTTTAATGCACATAAGTGTTTAAGTGAAAATACGTTGATTTTTTTTTTTTTTTTGCATCAATAAAGTTGTGGAGTTGTAAAGTATTTTGTCTAGTGTCAATTATATCGTCGGTTATATCGTTATCGCAAATTTTCAAATGTATATCGTGATAAATATTTTTGGTCATATCGCTCTGCTCTAGCAGGCATCACATTTTTTACTTTACAATTTCATATGTAATAAGCACAAAAGAACACCTTTTTAATTTCGGTTGTTTTGTTTTGTCTCGTCAATTGTTGCTTGATGTTGTTTTTTGTTACTATGATCTTTTGTTAGAGGTCAAGTGTTGACCACAGAGAGACAGATACTGTGACAGTATTGTCATCTGTGAAACACCTCTGTGTGCAACTGATATTGTACAAATAAAACATTTCAATTCATTTAGATTTTTTGTTTTCAAAGTAGAAAAAAATATTAATTATTGGGACTATAAAACACAACTTTACTGAAGGCTATTTTTGCCATTATTAAAATAATATTTTCTATGACATTGCTTTCAGTCTGTACTGAACTATAATCTGGTATCTGCAAGGAACCCACAAGACCTCCATATGAAGACAAATTTGCGATTTCTCATGTCATAATGGATTTTGAATGTCTCTTTTTATGCAAAATGTCACTGCTTGAAAGATGAACTACAATATAATGGAAAGATTTTTTTCTAGTACTATCTCCTGTCCTATAATTCTCATTATTAGCTTTTTGTAAACTAATGTTGTTCATTTTGGGCTGCTTCTTCTGGGAGGTTGTGGGGGTGGAGATGTCACATGGATGGATCACAATCATATTTTTCTCCTGTTCATTTTTCTCATTTGTCGTCTCTTCTCCCCACTGTTCATATCCACGTGTCATCTCCTATCAGCTTTTTCTCGTATTTTGTCTTCTCTTGCTTAAAAAGATAGATAATATGATGGCGCTATCGTAGTATGTACTTAGGTTTGTCATATACACCACATCCACACCAACCTCATCATGCTGGCAGTTTTGTTCATAAGTGTGCAACCTCTAATTTCTATAGTTGAACTTATATTTTTGAATATTTGTCAATTGTAAAAGTCAAAGTGTTGTTTACGCACCTCTACAACACATACAACAGAGAAAATGAAGCAGACTAACTGAATTGAAAGAAATCACTGTTATGGAGCTGATAGTGAGCTATAATGGTATCACTTGCAATATAGCTATAGTGCCTCTTGTTTTTACAGCTGTCATGGCATTATGATATTAATAAAGTTAGGTCTCACAGTGCAAGGCCTCTAGGCTGTGGTACACTATAGGATTGATTGATGGCTCTCTTGTCAGTTCAATCTACAAAATGCATTAGAAGAGAAGAAGGGACGAGTGTAGGGCAGAAGATGTGAGGGGGAGAAAGGGGAGAACAAAATTGATTGATTAGCAACAACGAAAATAGAAGAAAAAATGCAGTGAGGAAGAAAAGAAGGAAAATTTAAAATAATCTGCTAAAAAGGAAAATAAAAAATAGTTTTATATATAGCACAAGCTTATTTTATGTTATTTTGCTCAATTTATGTTACTTGATAAGAAAGGAAATGTGCGTTAGCAAGGATAACTGAAAGAGATAAGTGAAGGAGAGGTGAACAGGAGAATAATAAAAAAAAGAAAAGATTAAGCAACAATTTGTTTTTCTTTTGGCTTTTCTGTAGCAAAGGGCCTAGTGGGCGGACAGACAATATTTTGTCAGACTGCCGAGTTAGACTGATAACCTTGGATATCTCTGAGTGAAATGAGACATAAATACACTTGCAAGACAATGAGTGTGTCAGTGAAAGAGTGTAATGTGGGGTGTTCACAGGAAAATACACAGTGACAAATGGCACAGTCACAAAACTGACCACACGCAATTAAGCAGTGACATTATGCATCTGACTGCCACCTGTGGAATTTAAGAAAAAACAAAAACACATCTGACGTTCATTTTACCAAGTGACAGTGTGGCCCCAGTGAAACATGCAAAGATGATATATACACATCGACGAACAAGAATATCTATTGATTCCCATTCTTGATGCATGCATGGAGAAAAACGATAAGCACTCTTGGTCAGTACAGACTTCATTAAAGTTCAGTACACACATATCAGCACAGAGCTACACACGGTGTGCTATCGATTAAGTGTGGACTCTGAATTCAGAGATAAAATCATCAGCAGCCCATTTCTCTGTCCTATTCTACAGCGATGCTGTGCTATTGATTCATATGCATTGTGTCTGCACACACTGAACAGATGCACCCAAAAAGAGAAATAGCTGAAACTGCTGTGTCTGTTGCAGGAGATTTCTTTTCACTGTGAAAAGGCAAAAAATATTGTAATCCATTAGCCCATTTGACAGATATTAAGCCCTCATTGCACTTGGCATTAATATGTGTTGCATACCCAAATTACGCTTGGATATAAATCAGTTGGGTTACATTTTGATAGAAGGTTGAATGCTTGTTTTTTTATGCACATCTAAAGTAGCCTCAGCTTTTCTTTTGCCAAAAAAAAGCAGATTGCAATATCTATCACATCCTTTCATCACCTCATTTAAATCTGGTATTCAAAAGTGTTTTTTTCTTCCTCCATTTAAACAAATATTGGCCTTAAAACTGACATGATTGCTACAGATGCTAATGGTAATGTTGATCTGCTCTTGACTCAGTCTTGGGCACAATTCTGCCTCATATTGATGTACTTCTGCTTTCTCTTGTCACAGTTTATTCATCCAGTATTTTTGTTAATTTAGTTGGAAAAGGGTTCCTGCCATGTAAAGGAAAGTACAGTAATACTGCCGTGTGATGACGCTATTAGATTATAGTTAATTAGAGTAAGATTTTGGATTAGATTAGTTAATATTGGTTTGGTTAAAAAGTTCTACTGATATCCTAAAATTCTGGCCAAGGGCTGAGGACTTTGGAAACACAATAGCTGTGTATGAGTTCAGGGGCTGCATCCTTCCGCATCCCGGCCCATGTAGACTGCGAAGGCCGGGTCCTCCGAAGACCGAGAAGGCTGGAAGTGCAAAGCTGTGAAATGGGATGGTCTAGCCTTCAGATTTGCGTCACAAGCAGTCTCGGTGGAATTTAATAAACTCAGCCGTCTGCTCCTTGCTATGTAAAGTATAACTGGACACTGGAGTAAATTCCCTACCATCCCACACTTCTGTTCAATCTGTTTTCTTTTTGACGTCTGTACAACTGTGTGAAAACTATAACTTTAATCTCAGCCACACCGATTTACTCAGGAACAAATAAAACATGTGTGTAAATGGTTTGGTCAAACCACTATAAAGGTTACCCTCCTGTGTCTTTGTGTTTAGGTCAGTTTGTAAGTTAGGTCGTGTCTACTTTGTGTGATTAGGTTTCTGGAAGTTACTTTTGAGTAGCGTTATATTTAGTTGACCTCTTTTATGGGCCCGATTATTATATTTAGAATTTTATCTTTTTAAACTTTTTGGGGTTAAAAAAAACATTCTGAAGATATTTTTCCTGTGTCCTCTTTGTATTTGCTGCTTGGTACACTGGATACACTGGATTTAACTGAATCCAATAAAAAATACTATGTAATGAATAATTTAAATTAAAATTTATCTTATGCCTCATCTTATACTTAGTAATCTTCATCAGTTTGAGGGGCAAGACCATCTAAGAACTGGAGTTTAATCCTTAATGGAAAGAGGAAGAAAACAGTGCTGTTTCCCAAGACATCAAAGTAAATCTTCAGCCACAACATGTTGTTATTCTGACTCATAAATATTAAAGAGTCATTTTTTACATTATTACATTATTTTCAGTGCTAAAACTCATGGGTCAGACAGCCCTAGCCTTAAGGAGACAGAGGAGCTGAGGCCCCACTATCAATCCTCCTCAAGGTTAAGCTGTTAGCTTTAAAAGCTTGTTAATGTTTTTTTTAGACTTCCATGGTGTTTCAGAATCAGAATCAGAATCAGAATACTTTATTGATCCCTGGGGGAAATTATTATTTTTTATACACTGTCATGGCATGAATAACTCAAGCAGACCTTGGGGTTTGCCTCTTACGTATAAGAAACAGGACCCCTGTGGAGACACCAATCACAAGCTGATAGTTGTTTTAGACGCTCCTCTCCCCAAAATGAAACAATAAAACTTAGACAAGCAAAGCCTGCATTTCTTTTTTTTCTGCAGGCTAAGGCAAAAGTCAGCATTTTTTGTTTATCATCAAGGCTTGTTGGGTATCATCATGTGAGACTATATAGAGAAAAGGCATTGCAGGGGGGAAGAAAAATCAACAGTCACTGAGGTGTTAAGGTCATGCAGTCTCAGCAAATAAAGACTTAATGTGTGTTTGTGTGTGTATGTGTGTGTTTGTGTCGTGTGTACGTAAAGAGAGAGACTGATAAAGAGGAAGAGAGAGAGAGATGTGCAAAAGTGAGATAGGAGGTGAATTAGGGAGAAAGCATGAAGGAACCAAGAGGGAATCTGAGGTATAGCGAGTGGGGTAAAAGAGTGAAAGAGAGTTAGGGAGTCAGATGGACAGAGATAATAGTGCCTTGCAGCCAGTGTCCATATCTCTTGCCACCAATGACTCCAATTGCTGCACCACAACTAATGGACTCTGTCCTCCTCTACCATCTTATCTGCCCTCTCTCTCTTTCTCCAGCCTCCCTTCCTATCTCTCAGTACTCAATGCTGTGCTATCTTTCCACTTTACAGCTCCACCTCTATCTCATTTTTATCATGCTTTGGTCTTACTCTTTCTCTCTCCTGTTATCTCACTCTCAAAACTCTAAAATGCTTCCATTCTTCCTCTTTTTTGCTATCTTATGTTTTTTGTATTTTCTGTTCTTCCTTCCTCCAAAATGCTGAAAGTTTAGCCTCTCCTCTTCCTGTTGTTGCTTATGCTGCATACAGAGACATTTCTGAACAATTTGATGCCCTACACAACTTTTTAATGTAACACTTCCTAATAACGACTAAGACTTTCTTTTAGTCATTTCCAAGTTATCATTGAGTTTTATTATGATAAGGTCTAATGCTGGAGTTTTTTTTGTTTTTTTTTTGATGTATCCACATCTCAGGGTAACTTATTTCTAGTTTTCTTTTTAATGAGCTGCAGTTATAATCAGTATGAGATTGGCCCGGATCTAGCGCCTGTGGATCAGCTCCAAAAACTCTTATTTTGGATGCAAAATGTAGAGACCATTTATCTTATGCGTTGGCTAGATCTGACTGTATTTTAGTACACACCTGCAAATAAAAGACAAATCACAGTTATATGGTGTAATAGCTAATACCGATTGTACATTAACAGTGTTCCTCCAACTGGAGGCATCTGGTACAGGCTTACCTATGCCTTAAAATGGCCACAACACTGACTGAAAGGGAGAAATAAGATTCCATTAATTGCTTGTTTTTGAATTTGTTTCTTCACAGTCATAACATTTCTCCACATTTGTTTATCATCCTTGTATAACTAAATGAATACAAACATTCACAATAATAGACAACATATGTTCAGTATTTTACTAGGGCATCTACAGCTGACAAACAGGGATAATAAACCCTCTGCATTTCCATTTCTTAAAAAAAATGTCAGTATATAGATATTCTTCAAATAAAATTGAAGAATGAGAGAAATTTCTCAAAAAAAAATGTTACATCTTACATGTAACATTATATTTGTGTCTCCCTCAGATGACCCAGGAGCAGTATATCCTTGCAGCACAGCCCAACCCCCTCCACCAGAGAGGGGCTTCAGTTTGTGGTGCGCAGGTTTATCCAGCAGTGGGAATCTATGGCTGGAGAAAGAGATGCTTGTACTTTTTCATCCTCCTCCTCCTCGTCACCATGATTGTCAACCTGGCACTGACCATCTGGATTCTCAAAGTCATGAACTTCACTCCGGTAAGAAGCGTGTGTGTGTGTTTATATCATTAAAGTGCCAGAATGTTATATGGGCTTGTGTTTATGTGGGGGTTTATGTGAAAAATCTGAGAGAGTGCATTTAAAAGGGCTTCTGTAATGTAATGGAACATGGGAGTGATGATAATTTATGTGTGTGTGTGTGTGTGTGTGTGTGTGTGTGTGTGTGTGTGTGTGTGTGTGTGTGTGTGTGTGTGTGTTTGGGGGGAGGGTTCTTTCTTCAAATTAAATCTTAATCAGTTGTCTTCACTCTATATGAAGTTTGTTTAGTCAAACATATATTATTACGGTTACTGATTCCACTTCATTGTCGTTCACATGAACACATTGTTCATATCTTTGTCCACATCTCTTGGACCTAAGCAAATACCTGCATAGTGGCTGACATTGAAACTATAAACTCTAGATTCATGTTCACTGTGGGAGGACACAATAAAGTAATCCAGGAGAATCAACAAAGACATTGAAGGCTCATCCCCAAACCTGTTTTTCTTCATTGTGTATTCAGTATAGGTGGTATTAGACTTTGCTCCTCTGTTCCATCATCACTGTAATTTTAACTATGTCCTTATTTTTTGTGTGTTTTATTAATCCTGTTAATATATACACACCAAGGCTCATGTCCTGCTTTGTAAACACTTTCTAAGGCTTACATCATACACACATGCAATATCCATTATTGCCCCGGGGCCTAAGAACCTACACTGTGATAGTAGAATGTGAATGAGGCAGAATTTGACCCCTGTAAACCTCTAGTAAAGTCTTTCCACATAATGCCTTATGTTTCAGTAAGCAACTTCAGAATATTAAGATGGGAGAAAAAGGGTCCGAGAGGTGGATGGGTAAATGCCTCAGGGAAGACACAGCAAGCAAGAAGTATAAAAGAGATGAAGATATGGCATAGGCCATGCCGTTTGTGTGAAAATAACAGAGGCAGATACAAATATTTTTCACAGACAATCCTCAAAGAATTCTATATATCAAAATAAATACATTTATAGTCTTGTAAAAAAGTAGTTCGTTCAAACTGCCTGTTAGAGGTGTGACTGGTGTTATGTGATAGGTGGGTGCTAAGGAAGCTATTCAGTAAACTCGACTCAGGTGGTTAATTGTACTAAAAGCCATCTATGTTATGTATTGTTTATATGTGGCACCAATTATCAGCTATGTCTATGAATGATGCATATGATACACATGATGTTGTTTTTGCTGCTGCAGAAAGACAATAATTAATTTTTCTATTTTAAATGGACGATTCTTCAGGGCCTGGAAGCATGGCTATTTCAGTGTCTCATGGAGGGAGGTGGGTGGTGGATGAGCTGACATATAGTCTGACATTCAGTCACTGGTGCAAAAACTTGTTACCAAAGTATACACTAACACATTCCAGCCTGAAAGTAGTTCAGGTCAGATTTTAGCAAAAAGCAATAAGCGAAATGCTAAGTCAAGAAGACACAGACGTAATATTGGAAAGGAGTTACTTATATCTGTGATAGATAAATAAATCAGACATGGGTTTATCTAGCATCCAGACTAAAACATAGTGACTGTATACCACATTAGGATCTGTTTAAATAAATAACAGGAGATGGAGCAACACACCTTATACACAGTATTATATTATTTTATCTTTTTAAAACTGTCACAGTAAACATGAATCTCATGTCAGAAAGAAGACATATTAACGTGTTACTTGTTAACCCACTGCTGGCTGCTGCACGTTTCTTTCACAGAAAAGTAAGTTTAGTGAGTTTGTGATTGACCTATGGAGAAAGAGAAAGCAAGCAATGGTGGGAATTTACTCAGAAAAAAAAGGGTGGTAGCAACTGGAGCAGAGGAAAGTTACAATTAGCAATTTAGACTATGAAGTGCCAGTGTAATAGCTGCATGATTTCCCTGCCAGCTTTAAGCCTGTTTCTTCAGTTGGTTTAGAGATAGAGATCAACAGATGAGATCACAGTTGGAGCAGAGCAAAGTTATAGTTTAGACTGTGAAGTATTAGTATTGACTGCAGTTTTGAAGCAGAAGACCTCGGGCGCTTACTAATTTCCTCCAAAAAAAAAAAACATTATAGTGCATAAAAGAGTGAACAGTGTAGAATTTCGCCTTCTAAAAATTCCAGGAGAGGATTGTTGCTCACTGGAGAAATCTGAATATTTTTTTGGAATTTCTTATGATTTACTAATTTCCCTTCTAACAGCCAGCTCTGAGTCTTCAGCTGGTTCAGAGATATGGATCGACTTATCTGAGAGGAGTAGTTTGTTAGTTTATGAAATCAATGAATAATTGAAAAAATAAGCAGCAACATGGTCACGCAGCACCCTTTTTCTTGATGACTATAACTTGTTTACAGAAAAATGCAACCATCAAGTATATTGCTTAAAATGCGCAGTGCATGATTTAGACCTCAAATCATGGTGCGAATAGCTAAATGGAAAAGACTGAATTTATAAGTGATGCAATTCTCCATCATAGTTCTTTGCTTATTTGAAGATGTGTATTTATATTTACTGGAGCACAGCTGTGTGACAAATTAAGTCTGCCAGCAGAGAAATTTGGCAATATGAGTTTTTAGTAATTTAGCTGCAATCTGGCACAAAGTGTACTTTAAAAAGTGTTCATGCTCTGCTTACCAGGGAGCCTCCATTGTATTCCAAAAAAAAGCTGCATGTAGTGCAGTTACTGTATTAGTGAGCAATTCAAATACAATGGCTTTAAAAATTCCATTAAAATCAAATGTTTGCGATAAATTATTGAAACTTTGCTAAAGAAGTAAAAAAACAACACTATTTTCATCATGTAAATAATGTGCCTGTACTGTATCATTGTAATCACAGCAAAGTAAGTTCAGAGGTAGCTAATATATACCATTCAGCCACAACTTTGAAATCACTGGTTTATTCTTACATAGGTCCCCTTTGTGACAAAGGGGACCTATGTGACAAAGGTCACAAAGGGGCTCTGCAGGTATTTTGTGGTATCTGTCAGTGGATGTTAGCAGAAGATTCTCTGGGGTGTATTATGTTGACTGATTTTGCAAGCACAGTTATCTGCTATTATTTTATAAGGCATATGCCATAAGAATAGAAACTCTTTAACTTACAAGCTCAGAAACACCAATGCACAACTAAATTTCCCTTCATAATTCCTAAATTTCTCTTCCAAATTTGGCTAGTGGGAGTTGGCATCATGTGTGGCCCAGTGATTGTCATTTTCATCATCACAATTCAAATCACATCTAGCTGGCCACAGTATAATGATGGCCTTTCTCAAACTTGTTTTGTTTGGAGCTGCCAGATGTGATTGCCATTGTGATGTTTTGGGAAGAGAAAAAAAAAAAGAGATTTGCTTTTGAAGAGACAGCTTTGGCAGTAAATTGGAGAGCAGGGACTGGTGGGGATATAAGTTTATATGTGTGTGTGTGTTTGTATTTGTATTTGTTCAAGAGAAAGAGAACAAGAGAGAAAGCGAAGCTGAGGGAGAAAGAATATGTGCGTGTATTTGTGTGTGTGCCAGCAATTATTCAGCAATTGTTCATGCTGACGTGTGTATATGTCTGACGTGTGTGTGCCTTTTCATGCCTGTGTGTACCGATACTCACATGTGATTGTGTTTATGTTCTCCCCTGAGTCCTTTGGGCCTTCACAGCAGAGAAATTCAATTTCAGTTGTCACTCACCAATCAGCCTGCCTAATTCCTGTCTGGACTTGAGCGTGGTGTGTTTGTGTGCATGTGTGTGTCTTAGAGTGTGCACTGTGTAGAGTGAGTGTTTTCTTTTTTACCTGCTTATTCTTTTTGGCTAAGCATAATGTAATTTGTAATGTGCTGCCTTGTGTGCTTCCATAATGACCTCTTTTAATATGTGCGTAAATTATTAAAATACTTCTGCTACAACATTAAGCCATAAACCAGATGCGATTTTACAACACTGAGAATTGCATTTCAACTTTGGCCTTACAAAACCATTGTCCAGTTTTGCTAAGTGTGTATGTTAAAACAGCAGAATTCGTTTTTATAGTGTGGTTGAAACTCCTGAGTTGAAACATTTATGTGTAACTTTGTGCAGAAGCTTTATTAATTCACCACACCGAAGCGATAAATAGTCTATGAATAACTATAAAACTGTCAGAGGTCTGCAGTGTGTTTCAGCATTCATACACACACACACTCACACACACACACACACACACACACACACACACACACACACACACACACACACACACACACACACACAGCTTTTATGCTGATAAAAATTTTACTGGCAGTGAGTGCAGTGGGCTTTTATTGTTTTTAAGTCCTGATTGGCTGCCAATCAGTGGGGTCATAAAATAAAATCGTATTCTTGTGGTACTTCTCAGATCAGTGTCACAAAAGGTTTTAAAACAACAATTGGAAAATCTATAAAAATCGCCATCATTAATTAGCAATGTGGTTATAGCTACATAAATAGTTTGAAACAAAAAAATACGACAGGGTATAAAAGAGGCCAAAACAATTCTAGCTCATGTATCTCATAAAACTAAGGGAACAGACAGACAAAGACAGCAATGACTACAGGTCAGGGTCATCAGCTTTGATTGTCGTATTCTGGGCTGACGTGACTCCCGTTAATGGCTTAATTTTGCTGTAAACTCAGCCAATTTACTTTAACCCCCTGAAACCCACCAAGATCCCAGCCAGGCACTCCACATTTCTCCTTAAAGGCCTGTGACTGAAAGTTTCTAATACTGTCTTTTGGATAAAAGCATTTTTGTACATACTATATTTTAACATACTTGAATATCAATACTTAGCAATGAATCAGGAATTTAAAAATGGGCCTGTGTCAATAAGATATTTTGCAGTAATTTATATTTTTACCTCCTAGTCACCACAAATGCTCTGGGTGGCATTCATCTGAATTAATTACTCCTCTGCTTACCTTTATTATTACCATGCACAGTGCAGAGTGTAAATGTTTATTTACTCTTTGATGATGGTGATACTGAGTTGAGTTGTTGAGGATATCGTGAGTTTTCAGTAAGTGCTGCCGTTTTTGCCAGAGTTGACGACTGTTCATGGGTGTTACTGAAACTTTCTTTGAAGTGGATCTAACATAGTCAGACTTGGAAAATTAGTTTATAAAGTCTCATATGATGCGATATAATTAAATGTTGATGCACATTTTCCTGTTTATGAGCCCTGACTTCAGTATTTTATCTGCATTCCATCTTTTCTTTGTATGTGAATACTCACTACAAAACTAAGTTGAGATTTTGGGCCTTAACGTCACCCTTCATGAATGTGCGCTGTACACTGTTTCAGCATGAATTCCAGAGTAAACATTTGAGCAAGCATCTTCATTGACTTGAGATTGCTTTCATTTCCAAGATATGTATACTAGCTGCCTACCAAGAAAAATGTTTAACCAATCATGTTTGATGCTCACATCTCCACAATGAGTTACTGAGATGCAAGACAGTTTCAGAAGATCTGATGTGCAGTAAGCATTGGGTCCTTTAAATGTTTATGCCTTCATTTTTTGTCTAAAAAATCTTTATTATTGGCAAATTATTTCAAAATGTTTACTTCAATTACTTCAACTAAAGGAAAATTAGACTTACCTCATTGAAAATGAGGTACCAGTGCTTATATGTAAATAAAGATGTGTTGTTCTATGCCAAATTAGATTAAAGGGACGAGAAAGAGTGGAAAGCATTCTCTGTCTGAAGCTTTTAGTCAGTGCTGTTTAGCAGAATGTTTGTCATTTCCTTCAGGCAAACAGAGCAATAGGCACATGATCTCAATTAGTGGATGGATTGGTCTTTGCTGTCACAGCTGCATTGCAGTTTATGTTGATCAGATGTGCGTGTGTGTGTATGTGTGTTTCATACTAGACTTGATATTGAAAGCTTAATTTCTTTACCAAAGGAAAAAAAACTAATCTGAGTGATTAGTGTGGTAAAGAGAGACGAGCGATGGAAACAAAGGGAGGTTTGAGTGAGAGAGGCAAGCAGAGGAGATGGTGAGTGATGTATCGAAGAAGACGGGAAAAGGAAGGAGAGGGAGTGAAAGGAGGAAGTATGTGTTCGTGTCGTTTAAATATCGTCCCATCATCCATTCTCAGCCTCTCTCTCCTATTGGCAGACTCTGGGGTCCTTTGGGACTTGGAGAGGTGTGTATTTCACCATCTCATGAAATGGAAGGGAGCGGATGATGGGCTGACAAAGACAAGTGTGTGAAGCTTGATGTGTGGCTGTTAAAGTGTGGCATATATATATATATATATATATATATATATATATATATATATATATATATATATATATATATATATATTAGGGGTGCAACGATACACAAAATTCACGGTTCGGTTCGGTTCGATACTTTGGTGTCACGGTTCGATATTTTTTCGATACAAAAAAAAATGTTCATGCCTTTTTAATTTGTCATTTATTAAAGTTATAAATATATATTTTAACACAAAAGTACAGTTTTTAAATTTAACCCTAACCCTTGTGCGTGTTGTTTTTTAGCTCGTCATATTGCAGCCACAGAAATTCTTTTGTCCATGAAACCATAAAGCTGCACTTTCTTTTTGCCTTATAGTCTGATTTGTCATAACTTCTCCGTTTTGTGGTAAGCTTTTCTTTGGCTGTCACTTCTTCACCCTGACCTGTCTTATTTGGCTCAGCAGAACTAAAATATATATCTGTCTGTGAAGGTTCTCAGTCATCCAGGTCATCGTAGTGAAATATATATCCTGCCGCACTCACATAAGCTCAGCGATTCTCTGCGCGATCAACCTCTCACATGTTTAAGCTGCGGGAGATTTCACTTGTCATGTTTGCATAGTAAGCTAACAATTAATAAGACGATGTCAGAGGAATTGGTGCACAAATTATCATCACTCACAGATCAGTGCTGTCGCTCTCTATACACAGTTCGCGCGATTGCAAAGTGAAAGCAAAAAAACAAGCGCAAATTCAAACACGATTTCAATATGTCACATATTGACAGTGGCTCACCCAATGACATAATTACCCAGCTACATTTCTGAAAGAATGCAAAAGCATTGACATATATTTTTCCTTCCTACAATAAGCCCGACAGGCAGGGCAGAGATAGCCCCGGGACGTCGGGCTAGCGATATTGCGAGCCCTGTATCTGATTGAGGAATCACTCATCTTTGGAAAAGAGAGTTTATTACAGAGAAATGTCTCTTTCCAAAATAAAAGCTATACTATCCGCTTCTTCTGGGCTATATTCTCAGCAGCATATTAAACATATCAGGTCTCCATAAGGAGAATCCTGTGCTAACAGCTGTCTAAATGACTCGGCTAAAGTTTGTAGCATGCATGCTTGTTGTTTTTGTCTTTGCACTAGGATGATGTCGGTGTAAATGTGCAGTCATATTCGTTGTGTTCCCACTAGTGCTTTCAGGTTAATCTCGTTGAAATAACCTTAACGCCACAACACGGCAAATCTCCGTTAACGAGCTACCCTATACAGAGGGGCTAGACGGCCAACACGTTAACGAGCTAACTGCGCTAACACACTAGCTCCCACCCATGTAATTGAGCATTGCATGGCACATCCAACATACTGTTTTACTTTAGTCCATGACTCGCTTACCTTCAGGGTCATACGTCACATGAAAACCAAAATAATTCCAAACGCCAGATCTGAATGAGGGTGGGGAGGTCCACTTCTGTCTCGCTAGCTTGCCCTGCGCTCTTCCTTCTGACCATGCTGTCTGTGTTGAGTGCTCAGTGAATCTGCGTTCGACTACTCCGCCTAGGCTGCACTCTCGAGCCTAGGCGGAGTAGTCAAATGCAGATTCACTGAGCGCTCAACACAGACAGCATCGTCAGAAGGAAAGTTGATAAAATAAATTACAAATTTTGTATTGTTCTTTTTTTTTTCTCCCCTTTGGTTTTCTTTCTTTCTCTCCCCCTCTTTCTTTCATTCTTTCCCCCTGTCCTATCCCACAGTCATGTCTGTCCCGTTTGCAACTGAAAATAAAATAAATTCATAATTATAATAAAGGTCAATCAAATGGACCAATATGATGATCCACTTAAAATAAATCCTCTTGGCATCTTTCTTGGCCTCAAGACAACAATTCTGATGGCTATAGATCCAAACGGGACACAAAAAAAAAAAAAAAAAAAAATTATAATTTATTATTATAATTATATATATATATATATATATATATATATATATATATATATATATATATATATATACATATATAGGAGAATGACCGAGCTAAGATCCCGTGGGACTTCCAGATACAGACGGACAAAATGGTGGTGGGTAACCAACCGGACATAGTGGTGGTAGACAAACAGAAGAAGACGGCCGTAGTGATCGATGTAGCGGTTCCGAATGACAGCAATATCAGGAAGAAGGAACACGAGAAGCTGGAGAAATCCCAAGGGCTCAGAGAAGAGCTCGAGAGAATGTGGAGGGTGAAGGTAACGGTGGTCCCCGTGGTAATCGGAGCACTAGCTGCGGTGACTTCCAAGCTAGGCGAGTGGCTCCAGCAGATCCCGGGAACAACAGCGGAGATCTCTGTCCAGAAGAGCGCAGTCCTGGGAACAGCTAAGATACTGCGCAGGACCCTCAAGCTCCCAGGCCTCTGGTAGAGGACCCGAGCTTGAAGGATAAACCGCCCGCAGGGGCGTGCTGGGTGTTTTTTTTAATATATATATATATATAGCATATATATATATATATATTAGGGGTGCAACGATATTCGTATCGATATTGAACCGTTCGATACAGTGCTTTCGGTTCGGTACGCATATGTATCGAACAATACAACATTTGTAATTTATTTTATCAATTTTCCTTCTGACGATGCTGTCTGTGTTGAGCGCTTAGTGAATCTGTGTTCGACTACTCCGCCTAGGCTGCACTGTCCAGCGCAGATCCACTGAGCGCTCAACACAGACAGCATCGTCAGAAGGAAGAGCGCAGGGCAAGCTAGTGAGACAGAAGTTAAGCTCTCCTTTTAACATGGACCTCCCCCACTCTCATTCAGATCTGGCGTTTGGAATTATTTTGGTTTTCATGTGACGTATGACCCTGAAGGTAAGCGAGTCATGGACTAAAGTAAAACAGTATGTTGGATGTGCCATGCAATGCTCAATTACATTGGTGTGAACTAGTGTGTTAGCGCAGTTAGCTCGTTAACGTGTTGGCCGTCTAGCCCCATGCACGGGGCGATCGGCGGTAGCTCGTTAACGGAGATTTGCCGTGTTGTGGCGTTAAGGTCATTTCAACGAGATTAACCTGAAAGCACTAGTGGGAACACAACGAATATGACTGCACATTTACGCCGACATCATCCTAGTGCAAAGACAAGTGGAAGCAGACAAAAAAAAGCAAGCATGCTACTAACTTTAGCCGAGTCATTTAGACAGCTGTTAGCACATGATTCTCCTCATGCTGCTGAGAATATAGCCCAGAAGAAGCGGATAGTATAGCTTTTATTTTGGAAAGAGCCATTTCTCTGTAATAAACTCTCTTTTCCAAAGATGAGTGATTCCTCAATCAGATACAGGGCTTGCAATATCGCTAGCCCGACGTCCCGGAGCTAGCGATTTTTTTCAGACGGGCTACCAAAATTCTCTCTCTTCCCTGCCCGTCGGGCTATTGTAGGAAAAATATATGTCAATGCTTTTGCATTCTTTCAGAAATGTAGCTGGGTAATTATGTCATTGGCATCGGTGAGCCACTGTCAATATGTGACATATTGAAGTCGCGTTTGAATTTGCGCTTGTTTTTTTGCTTTCACTTTGCAATCGTGCGAACTGTGTATAGAGAGCGACAGCACTGATCTGTGAGTCATGATAATTTGTGCACCAATTCCTCTGACATCGTCTTATTAATCGTTAGCTTACTATGGAAACATGACAAGTGAAATCTCCCGCAGCAAGCTTAAACATGTGAGAGGTTGATCGCGCAGAGAATCGCTGAGCTTATGTGAGTGCGTGTGTGAAAGCATTTCAGTTCTGCTGAGCCAAATAAGACAGGTCAGGGTGAAGAAGTGACAGCCAAAGAAAAGCTTACCACAAAACGGGGAAGTTATGACAAATCAGACTATAAGGCAAAAAGAAAGTGCAGCTTTATGGTTTCATGGACAAAATAATTTCTGTGGCTGCAATATGACGAGCTAAATAACCAGGGCTGCACATAAGTGGTCCGCAGGTGTGCATTCGCTGTCAAAATAAAAAACACGCACAAGGGTTAGGGTTAAATTTAAAAACTGTACTTTTGAGTTAAAATATATATTTATAATTTTAATAAATGACAAATTAAAAATGCTTGAACATTTTTTTGTATCGCCAGTGCCACAAATGTTGAAAAAAAAAAAAAGTTGGTACTATTATTTCTAAATACAAAAAATAATCCCACGTTAATTAAAATGCAAAGTAAAGCTCATTTAATAGAAATATTATTTGTTACAACATTACACTACACTGCTGATGTAGGGGGGCGCCACCTAAAATCTTGCCTAGGGCGCCAGATTGGTTAGGGCCGTTTCTGCCCATAAGACTTGTGTCTGGGTACTGGACCACCTCCATTTTGACAAAATCATGGTCCCTCAACTTGAGTTACTTTTTTTGGGACAGAGGATGAATTCACTAGGAGACATATGATGGGTGAAGAATGTTTTTATGACCAAAAACCTCCTGTATTTTTAATGTTCTCTCAGGTAGCTCAAGATGGTATGCTGGCATGCACCACAGTTAATATCGTTTACACTGAATGTTTTCCCTAAGTCTAGTCTCACCCTTGGAGACCACTTCATGATGCACAACCCAGCAAATGGTGAAGAATATAATGAGCACTCTCCTGGTCTCACTCCTCACCTGAGGCACTGCCTTTAGCTTTGGAAACTGTGGACTCTATAAGAGAAAACTGCTTAAAACTATTTGAATGTAACTTCCACACAAAAAGTCGACTTAGTAGGAACCAGAAGTTGCTTCTTTTCTGCAATCACAGTACACAGAGAGATCTAAAAATAGCAGCTAGGTATGCACCTGTCTGGACATGCCCAAACAGTTGCCCGTGAATGGTAAAGGCTTTAGGTTGTTAGGACCCTCCTGTGTGCGGGAGGTTAGAGTGAACTCCCATGACCCCAGACCAGCTGTACTCAGCTCCTGGTTTAGACCAGCCACTGTCACCGTGGCTCTTCACACCTGCACTGTGCAGTTTATTGCTCACACACATACAGACACACATGCATGCACACATTTTTCTCACTTTGTCAGTAACAGTGCTGACCTCAGGTAATGGAAGAGTCTAGCATGAAATACCTTGTCTTCTGGTGTCACAAACACCCACACACACAAACAAAAACTAGAGTTAATGTGACATATCCATCAGACTGCTGACATATCTGATGTTAATCTCTCGAATGGCCAGTAAACACCCAAACTCACATACTGTGCACATTCTTACATGAAAGAAATATAAGTAAGGTTTGATATTTTTCCCATTTGAAGTAAATTTTATGTCAATATAAATTACTGTAAAAAAGTGATTAGTGTGGTAAAGAGAGAAGAGAGAGCTAAACAAGTTATATTGTTTCTTTTGCTCAAAGTAGGCCTTTTGGAAGATTTGGAAGACTAACATAAATGTGATTTACTCTCACAGATAACTTACTTCGAAGGATACTGTACATTTTCTGTCATTTCTAGCCATTTAATAAACAAAATGGTTGAAATGTCCAATTTAAGGTACAACACAATGTTGCAAAATGTCTGCCTCAGCAGGTCAGTGTCACCTCATGCAATATACAAAAACTTGCCAGATCCTAATTTGATCGAGTATTCCCAGGGTACAACAGATCAAGACCAGTCCACCGTGGCCCGATCCCTGCAACCTACATGACCTCAGTGATCACCTCCTAACATCCTGGTGCCAGACATTATGTAAATACCACTTCATTTGCAATAATCGGGGGGGCTGCACAATATTAGACAGGTGGTTTTAATATTCCAATGTTGCACTGATAAATGAAGCTTATAATACAAGTGGTGAGATTCCATGAGCACTGTGAGCCACTGTGAACACAGAATACTGAAGCTCATCAAGCTCATCGAAGCACTGTCGCCACACAGTTTGACAGACAATTTTCTGAGAAAACCACTCCAACAAAGAATGCACAGCACCAGGGAGAGGGGGAGGAAAAGAAGGAGAATCTCCTTGATTACCACTTTGGACAGAACAAAGACATCTTTTTATAGAGTCAGCAACATTTTAAGTTTAAACTTAGAGAGAGACAAGAAATATAACATTGAATCACTGTGATGTGTATTTTTATGCATAGACCCAAGAGTATTTTTGGCTCTGTAAGACAACCATGGAGTTTCTGCATCTTTATGTAATGTATAAATGTGAATCAGTCAGCAGTTTAGTCCTGGTATTTCCAGTAGCAATATTTAAAATAATAATAAAAAAAAAACCAACAACGAATATGCAGACATAATCACAGGAGACTTCTTTGTTTTCTGTCCAGCTCTGTAAATTCAGTACGTGAGTGCTTGAACAAAGAAACCGGATTGTTCAATTTAGTGTGTAAGTGTGTGAAAGCAAATTACCCAACAGTCAGCAGTTTTAGCCTTGTTATCTTAGCTGGCATTCAACCAAAGATATAAACAATGATAAATAATGAACACACACTCATGTTAATGGACTTTGTTTGCGTGTGCGCGTTTGTGTGTGTGTTCGATGGAGATACTCTGAAATGGCACATTTGTTTGTGTGTATGCATCTTCAGGGAAATAGAGGTTTGCTGTTAACGTTTATGCTGACGTCCTAGGTTGTTTGCTTAGATGTTTGTATTTTTAACATCACATGGAAAGTTTAAAAATAAACTACAATCCCTACATTTATTGTGAACATTACCTTACCTTGATTATTGAGAGATGAAAGAGTATTTTTAAATTTGGCATTGCAAACAGGCAGCAGTCAAATATAAAAGGATAAAATGGCTGAGAACATTTAAAATTTTTTCTTTTACATTGTGTTGATAATTATTGCAGAAAATGCATAGGCATGCCTGGGCATGTTGTATTGGTCTCCAAACTGACGTTCTGTAAAGATGCTAACCAACACTCACTTTCAAACAGGCACTCACTGTGACTGTGGCACTGCTGTCGTACAGCTGTTACTCTGATTCTGCTCCCAGATTTAAAATTCCCATCTGAGTAAAAGCAGAAAAGTTAAAAAACAAACAGAGAAACAACAGTTGAAATATGTATCATGTTTTGCAATGCCTTATGACTGGGAAAAATATCTTAAACTTGATATAAAATATATATATAAATAGACAGAGAGATCTCTACTTTCAATGAAAATAATATTTATTTAAAGAGAAACAGATGACCATATGAAGTAAATGTACTAAGACTGAGTGTACCTGGAAGGGAGCTAAACTTCAGCTGACACTTTGCATTAAATTCCTTAGTTGAACCATCATATGTCTTATTTATCCATTAGTAGAAAATATACAGATGTGATATAACCGGTATGGCCTTGTAGCGAGAGCTATCATGAATTGGTGTCAGATGTATTCCACATAGACTGAACAGATGCATTCTCTGTTCCATTGTGCATTAAATGATTTCTAGAGGAGATGAAACTTTGAAAATCCCCAAGGGGAAATTGGATCATTGCAGCGGCAAATGAGATACAGCGAAGGAAAAATAGGGTTATAAATAAGAATAGAGCCAATTACAAGATTTCAAGTATAAGAAAGCAGATAAATACAGTGTGTCAGCATATTCAGCAGGTATAATAATGCTGTATGAGTTATGGTGTAACCAAAATCTCCTACCATAAAACCAAAAAAAGTCTCTCTCTCCCTCTCTCTCTCTCTCTCTCTCTCTCTCTCTCTCTCTCTCACACACACACACACACACACACACACACACACACACACACACACACACACACACACACACACACACACACACAATATGGAGGACTAGGTGGAGTGACTTCCAAGTTAGGTGAGTGGCTACAGTAGATCCCAGCAACAATATCTGAGATCTCTGTCCAGAAGAGCGCAGTACTAGGAGCAGGAAAGATACTGCACAAGACCCTTAAGCTCCCAGGCCTCTGGCAGACAACCCGAGCTTGAAGGATAGACAGCCTGCAGGGCCAAGAGGGGAATTTATGCAAGCAAGTTATATGGAATTATGTAGCAAAGTCACCCTTCGCTTTGGCCTTCTCTCGGAGAGCTTCATGATGTAGTCACCTGAAATGTTTTGCACGTCACAGGGCCTTTTCAGGGTTCATACGTGGAATTTCTTGCCTTCTTAATGGGGTTGGGACAATCAGTTGTGTTGTGCAGAGGTCCGCCAGCTTCAGAAATCACAAGTTAACAGCACCTCAGATTAAATCCCAGATGAATGCCACAGTTGCAGTAGCAGATGTGTCTTTACATTAACTGTTCAATCAGGTCTTTATGGTCATTTAGCTGCTAAGAAACCACAAAAGCAACAAGCAGATGAGAGTTGTGTGGGCCAAGAAATAGAAGGAATGGACATTAGACCAGTGGAAATCTGTGCTTTGGTCAGAGTCACAATCTGAGATCTTTGGTTCCACTTGTAGTGTCTTTGTGTGAAACAGAAAAGGTGAACGGATGGTCTTTACATGCATGGCTCCCACTGTGAAGCATGGAGGAGGGGGTGTGATGATGTGGGGGTGCTTCTCTCGTGACACTGTTGGGGATTTATCTAAAATTTAAGGCACACTGAACCAGCAGGCCTACCGCAGCATCCTGCAGTGACGTGTCGTCCCCTCAGCTTTGCATTTAGTTGGACCATCATTTATTTTTCAACAGGACAATGTCCCAAAACACACCTCCAGTCTGTGTAAGGGCTATTTGGCCCAGACCTCCACAGTCACCTGATCTAAACCCAACTGAGATGCTTTGGGATGAGATGGACCGCAGAGTGAAGGCAAAAGAGACAACAAGTGCTCAGCATCTCTGGGAAAACCATTTCAGGTGACTGCCTCATGAAGCTCATCGAGGGAATGCCAAGAGTGTGCAAAGCAGTAATCAAAGCAAAGGATGGCTATTTTGCAGAATCTAAAATATAATACATGTTTTGAGTTATTTAACATGTTTTTGTTCACTAGACAATCCCATATGTGGTCATTCATAGTTTTGGTGCCTTCAGTGAGAATCTACAATTTAGTAAAATTGTAAAAAATTAAAATAGTCATGAAACTAAAGAAAAAACATTAAATGAAATGGTGTATCCAAACTTTTGACTGGTAGTGTGTGTGTCTGTCAAAACATCTCCAGCACTGAATATTCTCACTAATATTGGGCACTAATATATGCGTCGATCAAACATGGTCAGAACTGATTACCAGAGTACACCAGGGAAAAGAGGATTTTATGATCTAGGTTTCCAAGCTTGTATTTGTTTTTGGGGGTTTTTTTTGTTTTTGTTTTTTTTAAGATCTTCATGTTCATTGTTAATCCTAAAAACAATATAGTATTTTAAAGTGCATGGTCATCACTATCATCTACCATATTTGTTCTCCAGTGATCAAAGTCTGGACAACAAAGTTTGTACTTTCAAATGTACTATTTTATTCCTTAGTTGATATGAACCTTTTCTGCATTTGTACTCTCAGTGGCGCTGGTGGAGGATCAAAGTGTGGACTTTGGATTACTAAAATCAATGCACAAGTTAACACACGTTCTCATTCTGTATTTTGATATTTCTTTCATCTCTCACCCTGTATGATTTCTTATTCATGATGTCCTTTGATTTCTCTCTTTGTTCTTGCGCAATAAGGTGACTTAGAATGATCTTTGAAAAAAAAGGTTAGACTTTCTGGCAAGTTTAAATGATTAGTAATCTTTTTTAACTTTCTTTTTCCCTTTCTTCTTTTCTTTTTCTAAGTGAACTAGGATGTGAGCTTCTTTTCAGTCATGGTACTTTGTTTGTTTGGTGAAGCACATGGTGACAGAATTATATTCAAGTTGAAAAAAACAACAACATCTAAGCAAGTCAAGAACACTTCTGAGTAGGTTGATGTATCATTGTCAAGGTCTGCGACGAAAAGCCTCCAGGAATATAAATGCAGAAGCTTTACAGCAAGGTGAAAAACTGTTCGCCCTCAAGAACAGGAAGACTAGCTTAGACTTATCCAGAAAACTTTTAAAAGAGGCTGTTCTAAAGATGTTTTTCTTTGCTCAGATGAAACCAAGATTAACATGTACCAGAATCATGAGAAGAAAAGAAAATATGTAAAAGGGAAAAATTGAGCATGATCTCAAGTATACCATATTATTTGTCAAACATGTTGGAGGCATTGTTATGGCATGGACTTGTATAGGTGCCAGTCGAACCAGGTTACTAGTGTTTATGATGATGTGAGTGCTGATAGAAGTAGCAGTATGAATTCTGAGTTGTACAGGGTTCAGACCTAATCAGACAACACTTCACAGTGCAAATGGATAATGACCAAATCCTACTGTAGAAGCAACCCAAGAGTTTCCCATGGTAAAGAAATGAGATATTCCTTAATGGATAAGTCAGTAACCTGAAGTTTGCGCAACAGAGCATGCCTTTCAATTATTAAATACAAAACTGAATGCAGAGAGACTCATAAACAAGCAGCAACTGAAGGCTGCTACAGTAAAGACCTGGCAGAGGTTCTCCAGGGAGATTTTTTGGTTTTGTTAAGCATCTCACTGCATGTAGTGCCAACTAAGGACCCTCTGTCCATGACTCTTACCCTAACCATTCAGTCATTTCGGAGTGTTGAATGACCTAAAATGTGCCTGAAATGTCAAGCTAGTTAGACCAAATTTATATCACATCTGCTGAAGTTTATTAAGGTGTTATCAATTTATTTATAAACCAAAGTGAAACTATTCCTTTACATTAAAATCTTACATCTCAAATTAAATTAAACCAGTTCTCATTGGCCACCAATCATAATGATTGTGATTTGCCTATCCATTTATATCATTTCTTCTCATCATCTAAAATTTATACTGCAGAGATTAGACATAGTAACTAAGAACATAAAATGTGTAGGTTAAAAAAAGAAAATTATTGCAACAATGAAGCGTGTAAAGTTAAGAATATTAATACAAATACAATTTTGACCAGTAACCTGTTCAAAAATCATCGCAGTTAACATCACTGTTAACCATAAATCATGTATATAGTCCATTAAGCGAGGCTGAACCTCAACTCATTAGCACAAAAAAATGACATGAGATGCTTACCATAAGCAAAATGAACACCCAAACTCATATGCTGGTGCATTTCATGGGTGCTTATACTTGCTCTAGGTCTCACATTTTTCACACTTGGCAAACATATTATACACTGACTTATAAAATAATATCTGACCAGGGTGTCACTAAGCACTCATCATAAAATGGTGATCTTTAATGTCAATAGTACACTGCCATCATTTCATTTATATGTGTAAATAGAAAACCATTTTATAATAGGTTAAAGCTGTGCGAATTAAAAAACAGTTATCACCTGTGGTCATAATGTTTATGTACTTTCGCTGTCTGTTATTTCATCATTTCTCCTCTTGCCCGAAATACCTTACTCAGCCGTAACTCATTGCAAACACCCCTCCCGCTACTCCTTTCCTCCCTCCTTTTTCTGGGGCTCCTGATTCCCATCTTTTTCTTTCATGCTTAATCTTTACTTGTCTTTTATCCATATCCCTGGCTGCCTTTCTCTCCATTTACGTTATTGTCTTTGGAAGCTCAAAAGTCTACGGTCTTTGTGGGAAATCTGTCAGTGTCTGTGTGTGTGTGTGTGTGTCTATATAGGACAGATTGCCAGACTTCCTGCCTGAAAACAGCGGAGATCAAAATAGATCAGTGATTTTTTTTCAGTCCTCCTTTTTTTCCACCTCTACAAAGAAGATGATTGGAGAGTGTTTTATATTCTTTGTGAGATGCCCTCTTCTGGTAGAAGACAAAAGTGGAAGAAGAAAATATGCAACGAGGGTTTATGTTTAAAACACAATAAAAATAAATCAAAATTGTTGAAAAGGGAAAGTGAGGAATGAAAATGAGGACACAGGGAACCAGAAGATGATATCAAAAAATACAGAACGGGCAAGTGAAAAGAACAAATGATAATTGGTGGTTGAGGAGAGAAAAGTAGATGAAGTTACATTATAAGAGGAAATGATGAGGGGAAGAGGAAAAGTTATAAAAGTGATCTGATTGCATCTATTGTATCAGCGGAACAAACCCGGTGCGAAGATTTCAAAGCATTTGATTTGAACTGGTTCTGTAGTCAATTTCCTCTGTGTTCCTTTTGTCTTGCTCACACAGAAATACACACACGCAAATGCAGCACCCTTGATAGATCATTGCTGATGACTAGCAAATTATTGCCATTATTGTGTTTTCACACTGTGGGAAATTAATTTTTACTGGGGAAGTAGTATCGTATTGGCTACTGTGTAAATCAAATAAATAGACAGACACACGGCCTTTAACATGACAATGTTGTCCACAGTAGAAACAAAGTATTAAACACTACAAACAATAGTCTCCACCAAATGTTTGATTATTGTGATTATGTGGTTCTCTTGAGTAGTCTTTATTTATTACAACATTTTCCTAACAGAACCGTAGAGTAGTTTGTGTGTCCCACCTTTCCTTTAATTTGCATACCAGCTAACATGTACACAACATAAAAAATATCAGCAAATATATGAAATACATTAAAGTAAAGAAAAACAATCTCAGTTTTCTTATCTGTGCTAGTGAAAACAGAAGACTCATGATTAGGGTTTACTGAACTGCACACTCGGACCAACCTGCTTTCGATGCCTTCCAACTACTTCAACATGAGCTGGGGGTTATCAAAACCTTAGAAAATCAAGGCATTTCCCTGCCCCTGCAGAAGGAAACAAAAGCAGTACGCACAGGTATTAATGTGGTTCTCCCAACAGAGCCTTCATTATGTGCATAGAATTAGAAAAGTGAAAGAAAGACACCACCCCCTCAATAAAAAAAGAACAAAAAATACTTTTGAGGTATACCAGGCTTGAGTGCCAAAAGATTTGTTCCCAACACAACATCCTGCTTCACTTCAGACCCAACAACACTTCAAGGATAGAAAGCCCAAACACAATGTTGTGTATACAGTCCAATGCAAGGGGAGTTAGATAGACCTATAGGGAGTCTAAATAACTACAAGTGCATGGTACAACACAGGAGATTGTGCTCTTCAGTTTACTACTCAGAAGCCCACCTGCATCTAAAAGATAAGGGGAACTCCTCCGAGGGCAGCAGTGTGGACATTTTGGACAAAGGAGAGAGAAAGAAGCCAAGCATGTCAAAGAAAAGAATGTCTCAGCCAGACATCTGACTGTTAACAACACATTTTTTCATCACCATTTACACTTTGAATCATTAAAGTGTTGGATAGTAACAAGCTTTGAATTAGTTTTATTCTTGAAAGAAATTTACTAACTTCGAGCCAGTTAGAACCGAGGAAGCATCCTAGTAGTTCAGTCAGAAAGAAGTTCAGATGTCTTCTACTTAAACACTGTTGGGTTAAAAAAAAAAAATTTAATCAAAGCTTCTCAATATTCACCATGTCTGTGATTGATAATGTTTTGCTTCTAAATAATCAAATAAAATAATAAGATGATAATTTAAATACATTTTAAAATTCCATATTCGATATACAGAAATTTCCTTTGTTGCAGCAGTTGAAATATTAATGCCTATTTAGTAGCTAGGGGATAGCAGATCATTATCAATTAGCATACGTTTGACTTTGTAAGTGCTCTTTTCTTTGAATGGCTAAACCCTCTCTCTCGTAACACCCAGGAGTAGATTCACGGTATCATATAGAGTAAAATATTTACGATCTTGTTCCACCCTTAAACATGGCAACAGTATGCTGACTTCTCATTTGAAACATGTTGTTATTTGTTTAACAGTTTTACATCACACTGAGCTGCCCCAGTCATTATCTGACAATGTACATGATGTTGACATCCTTGTCACTGTGATATACTGCAGTATCGAATACTAATGTTAGACTATTATTAACTCTAGTTACATACTATGGTTTTGGATATGCTATCCCATATTACATTTTTGTTGACTGTAAACAGCAAAATAAAGAAGCCAGTGTTAATAATGCTAGCGTTTAAAAGCCCTGTTTTGCCCATGGACAACTTATCCAACTAGATGTGAACAATCTTTTAAGTTTCATCATCATCACTGGTGACCATAGATGGGCAGTAACGCGTAACATCTCCACATGTAATTATTAGTCATTATTAATCTCTTCCTCTCTACAGCATGTCTTTGTCCGCAGCATGTCTTTGTCCTGTCTTCATCCACTCACCCCAACCAGTCGTGGCAGATGGCTGTCCCTCCCTGAGCCCAGTTCTGCTGGAGGTTTCTTCCTGTTAAAAGGGAGTTTTTCTTTCTCATTGTCTCCAAAGCGCTTGCTCATAGGGGGGCATATGATTGTTGTGGTTTCTCTGTTTTCCTTGTATTATTGTAGGTTCTTTACCTTACAATATAAAGCAGCTTGAGACAACTGTTGTTGTGATTTGGTTCAGTCCCCTGCCCTAGTTACCACCTTTATAAAAGTGGATTCGATTATTTTTGGCTATAATGCACAGTGCCATGTTTGGGGAAAAAATCACTTCAGCAAAAACACCTCCAAAGAGTTGTCGAGTACAGTGGTGGAGTGATGATCACATGGCTATGTTGTTACAGCCATGGAATCTGAGCATGTTGCACTCACTGAATCTTCCATGAACTCCTCTTTGTCCCAAAGAATTCTAGTCAAATGTGAAGCCATCTGTTCAACACCTTAAGCTTGGCAGAAACTGGGTCCTGCAACAGGACAATGATCCAAAGCACACCAGGAAATCTACATCTAAGTGATTAAGGGGTGATCAAAAGTGATCAAGGCGTTGCAATGGCTCTGTCAAAGTCGGGACTTTAACCCAGCTCAATTGCTTTGAAGGGACCTTAAGCGAGATGTACATGAACAAATTCCCACAGATTTCAATGAACTGAAGTAAAGCAAGAAAAAAAGTCATACAAAAAATGATTACTTCAAGTTATTTCTGTTAAAGGTGATCTTACAGGCTGCATGTGGTCCACTTATTTTTTCTCAACACTGCATACAATCAAACTTATGTTTTTGTTTTCTTTTTTATATGACTACAGTTTTTAAGATGTTATAGGTCATATTCATCACAGATTTAAGAAAATGGTTTATTAATATTTTTATTATTAATTAAACTGAAAGAGATGAGCAGGCCACTATCACCTTTATGAAAAAAGAAACAAAACCCAAAACCCAGGAGCTGGTCACTAAACTGAAAAGTAAGTCAAAAAGTATAGGTAACCGAAACAAACACACATCTCCACAGACCAAGAGTAAGCAGCCATAACACACAGCTCACTAGCTGAAAACCAAAAAGGCTTTCTGGCACTGGATTCTCCTTTCTCTGGCCTTAAGTTCTCTGGTTAATTGCTATGTAGAGTCAGCTGTACTGGAAAAAGTGGCACCTAAGGCAGGACACACCCATACAGGGTAAGAATCGCAGAAGGCCCTGCCTGGCTGCAAGAGAGAATTATTCTCATGTAATGATATTGCTCAGTGTGAGCTATTGCAACAATGCCATTGGCATTATATAACCGGAATTTGTTGATGGGATGCCACCTATAATGTCTGGTAAGTAATTATTATAAAAAAAAATACATTTCAAAACATGATTAACCACTGAAGGGCATAGTATTTAGTATTTATTTATTTATTGTCATTGTCAAGAACAATGAAATTGCGTTTGGGGCTTCCATACAACCCAAAAAAAAAGAAGAAAATAATAAATACCCCTTAAAACCCAAGTGTACATATTTAACCCAGTGTGACTCCAATGCAATAAGACAATCCTTAGCAATAATGTTCGTAGAAATTCAGACAAAGACCTGAGAAACATGACAAAATACAACAATGCAACCCATTCAATATTATTGTACTGTGAGATATGATATCAGATATGATAGTTATCTATTTAAGAAAGAGGGGGGGGGGCAGGAGGGGGAAGAGAATAAAGATATGATGCACCAATGCAGACCAGTTCATTGCTATTAAGAAGTTGGATATGGTTATTGTCCGTGAGAGGGGGGCAGAGAGTTCAGGAGCCTCACAGCCTGTGGATACAGGCTGTTGGCCAGTCTGGATGTTCTGGCCTGTATAGACCTGTACCTTCTCCCTGAGGGCAGCAGATGGAAAAGGTGGTGCGCAGGGTGATGTTGGTCCCGCAGGATACTGTGCACCCTCCTCAGACAGCGAGTGGGGAAGATATTACTGATCTCTGGCAGACTTGTTCCAATAATTCTGCCAGCTTCTTTCACCACCCGCTGGAGTGCTTGCTGATCGGCCTTGGTGCAGCTGAGGAACCACACTAGAAATCCATACGTCAGAACGCTGCTGATGGCACAGTTGTAGAAGTTCAACATCAGAGATCTGGGAATGTGTGCGCTCCGCAGTCTCCTCAGGTAGTAGAGGCGCTGTTGGGCCTTCCGTACAACTGAGGTGATATGGTTGCCCCAGGACAGGTCCTCGGTCACAGTTACCCCCAAGAATTTAAAACTGCTCACCCTCTCCACCGCCTCACTGCCAATGAAGAGAGGCAGATGGTTGTTATGACCCCTCTTCCGGAAATCTACAATGATCTCCTTGGTCTTTTTGGTGTTTAAGACCAAGTTATTGTCGTGGCACCATGACTCTAGTTGTTGCACCTCTGTCCTATAGTTTGTCTCATCATTGTTGGATATAAGTCCGAGCACTGTAGTGTCATCTGCAAACTTAACAATGAGATTGGACGCGCAGGAGGAAATACAGTCATGGGTGAAGAGAGTGTATAGCAGAGGGCTCAGAACACACCCCTGAGGGGCACCGGTGTTGACCACAAGGGTGGAAGAGGTGTTCTTACCCACTCTGACACTCTGTCTACGGTTAGTGAGGAAGTCCACAATCCAGTTGCACAGAGAAGAGTTAAGTCCCAGTTGGTGGAGTTTGGGACGGAGTTTGTATGGCCGGATGGTATTGCACTTAATGAAACACAGCAAACTATGAATGATTAGTTCTTGGGACAAACTTGCCACCTGCTTGGATAAAACTGTCTACACTATATTACGAAGTTAAATATGCCTTTACAAATTGTTTTATATGATACTCGATGCATGAGATCGAGTTAAAAAGAACTGTTTACGTCGGAGCTGCTCGTGTTTTTAACAAGGGAATCACTATTGCTTTGTCCTTGTTACGAACAATATATTGGTTACTGAATAACTCTCTGCTGAGAATTCTCTGCATTATACCCCTATTCAGAGTTTATCCATAGTCATGAAGGCAAATCCAATGAAAACACAAGAGCACATTCATCTCTCATTCATTTTCTGTTATGGCTGATTTTAGTTTCATATTGTTACAGACACTTGAACTTTTTTTTTTTTTTAAGTTGCTCTAACAATATTAATGCAATACAAAAGGTTACAAAGCAATGTAAAGACATTAAAACAAAAAAAGTTATTAGGGGCTAAAAGGACTTCTTTAAAGTTTAATGGGACATATAATCAAACTTATTAAATAGTCTTTATTTATTCATTTATTTTTAATATCTCACTGGGGAACAGTCTGTTAATCCAAATTACCTCTAGGTGTGAATGTGCGAGTGAATGTGAGTGTGAATGGTTGTCTGTCCCTGTGTGTTGGCCCTGCGACAGACTGGCGACCTGTCCAGGGTGTACCCCACCTCTCGCCCTATAACAGCTGGGATAGGCTCCAGCGCCCCCCGCAACCCTGAAAAGGATAATCGAATGGATGGATGGATGGAACAGTCTGTTCTAGTGTTTTCAGCTCCCCACTGCTACCTCATGGAAACAGAGTTAGTTTCTTTCATCTTGTCACGAAACAAGATAACAAGGAGTCCAGTTTAATCCGATGGTGGAACAGTTGTTAATCCTCCTTAAGTGACACCTTTCGCCAAAGGCCTATTCTCCAAAATTACTCAATGAATCTAAGGTTTTTATTAGCCTGGTTAAGATAATCTGATTTGTTTAGTACTTCAAAAAGTTTAGTACTTCAAAAAGAGAGCACAAGAATGAGTTATAACAGCTGTACTCAGTCATCAGAGATGGCTAAAACTAGCCACGCGCTCTCATGATCAACATAAACATGATTAGTAATTCAATTAATTATTTTTATCATATAGTGCCAAATCACAACAACAATTGCCTCAAGCTGCTAATTATACTACTGAAGCAAGGCTAGTTGGAAGAGCTCAAAATTTCACCTCAGTGGAAGAAGAATTTCTGTGTAGTGGTGTAGAAAATTAGTCAAAGTGCTTTGTAATATTAATAATATCACACAAATAGCTGACAGAACAATAAACATGTATGCAGTCCTCATGCTGCTCAAAAGTTTTCTCTCCAATAGCGTGGCAATCAGTTGTAACAGAAAAAAATGAACCATATTACATCAACGCTACAGTAGCCTAACTACGTCATAAAATTTTGTCATGAAAATCAAAGTTAAGGATGATGTACAACAAAAAGAAGGATAAGGGTCAACTTGAGCAGCAGTGGTGGTGATATAATTTTATGGCAAAAAAAAAAATTGCTTGTTGGACATTTCCTCAGACCATTTCAAAGAGCTTGTGATGCAGCCTAATTTCTTTATGTTGCCCATAAATATGTGAGCGGTGTTCCAGGAAATGTTACTCTTGGCTGATAATAAGGTATAATTTCCTCCATCTCTTAAAGTAATAAATTATATAAAATTCTATTTGATATACTGTAACTATACATATACAAATTACAGGTTCCTCTCATAAGATTGAAGTAGCCATGTTTGGGGGAATTTTCAAATACAAAAGCCATTTTAAGTCCATTATCCAGTTAGTTTACACTGAATAAACCTGCTCCTAGGTAATTTTGACCTTAAGCATACACTGCTGGTTGAAAATCAAGCCAAAGTCATTTATTCCGTTTATTTGTTGAAGCGGAATATGTAGTGCTTTGTTGAAACTTGTTGCTGAATTGTATGTGTACTTGTTGTACCCTGTTTCAGCTGAATTTTAAATACTTTAGGTTTGATTTATTGTTTAGTACTTATTAGCTTGGATTGCTAGGTTCTAGAGGAACAATCCACACAAGGTAATGTTGCAATGGGATTGTACATCCTGACCAGCTAGTGATGTATACACAGTCGAGCCTCTTTGAAACAGCAAAGTTAACAGCAAGGTTCAACTCCTAAATGGCCTGTGCCACTTTGACTTTGTTGCGAAACAAGACAAAATGTGTCAAAGAGTACATTCTGTGCCATCAGCTTAGACACCAGAAATTCTCATTTGACAGATAAAGATGATAAAAAGACATCCCTCTGACATCCAACTGGGAGAAACTTACCATTTCTTTCCCCTTAGAGAAAGGAAGGAGAATCTTTCTGACATTTACTGCCATCATATTTGTTTCTTTTATGTCAGATAGAGAGGGACAGGGGTAAAGTAATTTTCTGATTGAAGAAGCATAACAGAAAAAAAAATTAAAACCAAAAAAGAAGACTGACATAAACTAACAAAAAAAAGTAGCAGCTTTAGAAATATTGCAAAGGCCAGTCACCATGTTGTTGTTTTTTTAGCCAGAAATGACTATTTTTGAACAATAGAAAGCAGCGCTTAGTATGGGTGCAACCAATAGACACAGATATACTTAATAATTAGTTCTAATTCACATTAATTAAAACAAAATCTCCTTGCTAAAACCTTGATTGATTCAGGCATTAGATTGATTTTCACCACCTGAATTTCATCGCTTAATCTGGGAATTTTTACAGTTTATGGGAACTGAATCTCTTTTGGAGTCAGTCCAGACATTAGAGGAACTGCAGTTTCTTGCATTTCCACATAGGCAATTTTTTTTTCAGCTGTTACTTATTGAACACTCTAACACTTATCACTAGAGTTCCTACTGGAACTGACTCAAGTATGCTCAAGTAAACTGTATATAACAGCCCTGTAATCCTTAAGGGGATTTAATGTTCCTTCAAATCTCCTCGGCATATGGTTGAATAGCCTGAGAAACCCCTTGATTTCTTATACGATATTTTAAATATTAAGTTTAGCAAAAGATCAGCAAAGTAACAGTGGTTCTGCATGAGCTGGGAAACGTTCGTTTGTCCTAATACAGCATCCTGCCAAATTCAGTCTCCATTTGCAGATGTTTATGCTCCAACAATCTGGACTACACCTTCTGTTTAGTTTGTACATGTCAAACACCTGTTTATTATAATTACAGACAGTGTCACAATTGAATACTATCAGTATGTGAGAAGAACTCTAAAAACAATAAACAATGTAAGATACGAATTAAGATAAATTTGGCAGTAAATCTAATGAATGATTGATTTTTGGCACATAGGAGTAGCAAATAGATAACTCTGTTGGCCTCATAGTTCTTTGTAGGGCATTTGAATATGAATTTTCTTGGTATCGTTTTATTTTCTCAGCCATTCTTCAGTAGCCAGCGAAGAGTGACAGGAAAAGAGGGATGTTACGCTGCAGAAACGTGACCTGCTCTATAAACTTTGCTGTCATCAATCTGTATTATGTGCCTTTTAGGGAAGTCACAGGACTTCTGAGCTAAAAAAGAAAAAAAATGCAATCCTGCTCAATCTGGCAAAACATTCAGCTAACCCTGCAAGGCTGAATATTTTTACTCAGCACCCATTTTAAGCTTTTACTGCACATTAATTCAGTATTTCTGTTATAATTTCTTGTACAGTGTTTGCAGCAATCACACTAATCAGAAAGTTGTACGAATATTAAAATAAATCTTTTTTTTTCAATTGTCAGACAGAATTTTCAAACATGGTAGCAAAAAAAAAAATCAAGATGGGAGAATAAGTATTTGATCTCCTACTGAGTTTTATGTGCATCAGAGAAGTTTTCCACAGAGCAGTTAAAAGAAACAATGTGCTTTTAAATTATATCAAATAATGAACGCATATATATACAAAACAGGACGACTGTTTTAACTGTATTAAGGTGTAAAGGAGCCAAGAAAATTGCTGTTGAAGATAAGGACAAATTACCAAATTACCTGTTTGACAAATGTGGAACACCAAGCTGCGGTAGAACTGGAAACCCCTACCCTGATTTAACCTAAGATTGAATCTACAGTAAAGTGGTCTGCACATGTATTTAAGAATAAGAAGACAGAGCAATTGCCTAAGTCAACAGCTAGTAGGAGGTCATTACTTACTCCCTGTAATGCACACTCTGCACTGTGAAGAGCTTTGAAACCAGCTTTAACCATGATGAAAAGCAGCTGAGAACAGGACCTCTTTCTTCTTCAGGAGTTTAGAAGGAAAATGGGATTTAGAGATTGATCTGTATTCAACAGTGAAGGATCTGTCGTCCAAGTGTTTGGACAACTGCATTTTTGAATGATTCTGGAACACAGCCAGCTACCATGAGGTTTCGATGATTTGCACAATTCCAGTAATGCCAAAATAGGAATTTAGTTTTAATTATATTGAGGGAACAGCTGAAGGTTTTAATGTTAGATATTATATGACAAACTGCAGACAGATTGATGGAGTTAAAAGAATTTGGAACCACTGTGTTTTCAGAGATGACAGATGGGATGTGACAATAAGTACTTTTCTATGAAGAAACAAGGGAAATCCTTGAACTTAGTGGGACTGTTTCTCTGTAAACTAATTACCATTCAACCCAGCAAGTTATTGTGAATATGATGGGTACTGACAGGTTTATAGTTGTGTATTTCCCCCATTAAATCAAAGGGAACATTTTTGTTTTGTTTTGTATGTACACACAGACATAGACAGTACAAATTACTGTAGGTTAATTGAACATGTAAAGGTTAGGCGTAGCTCGAACTTCTGGCTAAGGTATGTTGATAAGAGCCATCAGTCAGTCAGCATGTTTATGTGAACTTGTGCAAGTCTGTAAATGAGAGAAATACAATGACAAAGGATGAAAAAGAAGACATGTCCTCTCTTGTCACTTCTGCGAAAACCATCCTCATTATTGCTACAAAGGTCTTTCTGGTTGTTTTGTTACTTCATTGTCATGAACTGACTGCAGGCTGGATTGAACCACCCACTGCCTGTAAGACTAAAATTGCATGTTGGCACAATTTTATTTTACAATCACACTGAGAGAGACCCCACCACCACCACCACCACCACCATCCAATGGCTGGATGTCTTCTCAACATCCACTAAGACAGTGTTACAGGAGATTTACTCATTCTGCTGAATTTGTTTAATTGTCATCTGATATTTGTTGTCAACAAGGGATTGGTCTTTACACATATATTCCTTTTTATTGCACTGGTATAAAATAAAATCTGAATGTACAAAGCATAAAATCGAGTCATAAAGACCAGTGAATCCAGCTGAAGCTGGGCTTAAGCTATTTCAAGAATTGCCTCTCTAATTTTTTTTAGAGTCTTATGATAAGATTACAGTTTACTTTCCCCGGTGGAAATGAATTTATGTCACAACCTTTTTTCCAACTGCACCTATGGAACTGGTAGTGATTCATGAAAAGGTCTTCTAACTTAATAGACAAATCAGTAAGACATAGGGAGCGCTTAGGGAGTCCTACTATCAGTTTCATTGGATTTATTCTCACAAAAATACTAAGGCTACACTGCACTGAACGCTTTTCCTAAAATTGCCGTTCCTACTCTTTAATATTGCACCTTTTCTTGTTCACTTTATTTTAATCCAGGTATAAATTCTGTGTGAATTCTGACTTTTTATGAAGGACAAAAAAACAATTAGGAACATCAGATCAGTTCTCTGAAATCATCATAGATTTAAACGACTTTATATTCATACCATCTGTAATGATTTATTTAATCTGGTTTATATTATTTACGTTTTAGATTTTCTATCGGTGCTTTCTTCTACAGGGTATGTGGCACCTTTACACTACTTGTAAAGTGACAAGTAGACCTTGGGGAAAGAATGTTATATCACCAAGGTGATGCTACATTTATATACATCTCTGTGTGTATGGCTTCAGTGCACATGAGTCATCATTTATAATTTACAGAGTGCACACCCTTGAGAAAACCTCCTCACTTTTTCTGTCTCTCTCTCGACACTTTTGCTAGTGCACTCTCTGCCACTGATGCCCTTTCTTTCGCTCTGTCTTTCTCTGTCTCCAGTTCTCTCTGTCTCCAACTTCCTTTGTGTCTCAGTTTTTCTTCCTCTTTTTCCCATGTGTGTATCTCCCTGTTTCCTTTCATCTTTACTTCCTTCCTGCCACATGTTTCTGCATCTCTCCCAATTTATCTCTCTTGCGCATTGTTTACCCAGTGGCAGTCTGCAGTGACTGACAGCATACAAACAAAGAGTTTTTGGCTATGGGCTAAAGGCTACACACAACCAAGCACACTCACTTAGTCTCACTTACAAAGAAGATTTTACAAGTCATGTAGGAAATTTGCACACATCCATCTGCTCACTGACACTTAAATTCACATACTGAATGTAATACATATCATTGCTGAAGCAGCAAGGTGATGCAGTAGTTAGCATTATCACCTCACTGCAAGAAAGGTCAAGGTTTGAACCGCTTGATCTGGGGCCTTTCTACTTGCAGTTTGCATGTTCTTCCTGTGCCTGTTCCATCTAGTTTAGGTTTTCTGGCTTACTCTCACAGACATGTCAGGACTGTAAATTGGCCCCTCTTGACCCTAAGTTGTATAAACGCTTAAGAAAAATGGATAGACAAATGTGAGTGCTATGCGTTCTGCCCTTACACAAATGCACACATTTCTCTATCAGTATATTTATATATCACACTGCTGCAATCTGCTGCACTGTTGTATCATCTAGAGGCATACTTAGACATACACTAAACACTTGAGATGTGCAAAAGCACACAGTTTCACTGTTGGCTGCTATATACATGTTTAATGATAAATAGACTTAAATCCTATAAACTCAGCGCCTAATTTCACTCAGTGCTCAAGAAAGGATGTTTTTATATCCCCACATAAACTATTACAGATACAAAGAAGTTATATTTCAGGTGTGTATTAGAAATGTAGCAGCTGAGCTAGCGACTGGACTTTTCAAAGGTTTATGAAGATATTCCACTTCTCATCCAAGAGGCTTATTTAGTTCTAAAACCACAAGATGGAGAGTCTCAGGTATTTAAAGCCTAGTGGGGGTTGTCCCTTAGGAGTCATTGATCCACTATTAATCATGTGCACCATCAATTAATACCTGGGACTCTCCACATTTTGGTTTTAGACCCGAAGAGGCCTCTTAGATGAGAGGTAAAACATCTTCAAAAAACTTAAAGAAGTTCAGTGGCTTTCTTTTCAGGCTCCTTCCTGAATGACTAAAAACTTACACAGACAAAATCTAACAACTTTTACAATTTTGTACTAAGGTTTAACCTGCATAAATTGATTTATGTTAATTTGTTTTTACTGCCACCTGCTCTTATTTAAAATAACATTATTGTACCATACCATTATTGTAACCATAGACGTGAACCGGACACACAGACTGTTGTCAGTTTAGGTGGGCTCTCATCTACCCATAACACAAGACGAAGGACATGTGCAGAGACAAATAATGCATCCGGATATTAACATGGACAGCAGCACACAAGCATCTACTATAACTTGTCTGTCAGCAGTGAAGCCAGTAATATTTTCCACTCTGTTTGATATTCAGGTCATATCAGTTCCAGGCAGACAAGTGACCACGTAGTAGGCATGGGATTTCAGCCATATCAACAGTCACTTGTCATTCAAGATAGCCACTGTCACGCACTATTTTTGTTATGTTGTAGTACAGATGTGTAACATGTTGAAAGTACACTGGCTATGCAGTTACATAGCCATTACTACTAAATGCCTGCTCACAAATAATTTATGCATCGTTATACATTATTCTGTTTTCTTATCCTCTTCTCTTTATTTTGTTATGCCACCAGTGGAGGACAGAGAAATGTCTCGGACAGGGTTGAAAAAAAATGGCAGAAACAAAGATTGGGCAGAAAAGAAGGACAGAAATGGATGGGTGATGGATGAAACCAGACATATTTTGTCACTTGTTACTCACTGTGTCACTCAAAAATCAGATGCATCACAGACAGTAAAATACTGAACTTTGTCCCTTTATTTTCTGCCTGTTTGCCAACAATGGATCAATATAAACTCTGTGGATGAAAGTAGATGTATTTTTGTTATGCTTGTCACTCAGAAACAATCCCAACAGTGGAAGAAGACATGCTCTCTGTGTGGGTGCTCTTTGGAGGCAAATGATTGGCAGACTGGGGAGCTAGTGGCCACAGGATCCAGCAATGATGATCTGTCACCCACAAACCATTAAACCAGTCACATATGTGGTATCCAGGGTAGGATGGATGCCGGTCACCTAGTTTATTTTGGTCTGCGAGTGAAGGGTGTGAAGCAATATAGACTGACGCACTGACTCTGCAGCAAGACATCATGTCATATGAGTTGCTAATAATAATTTAAAGAAGGCGATACAGATGTAATGTCATTGTTACTCAAATACAAAAAATAAAAAATAAAATGAGAAAAATATTTTTTGGAAAGTTTGGTTTAGGTTCTTTTTCACAGCATGATTTTTTTCCTGCATTTTCATCCTTTCAGTGGTGGTTGTGTTCTAGTCATGCTTGTCATGTTTTGAACGCTAAAAAGCATTACTCGAGTCACATAGACACACAAAAGTGGTTTTACTTCCAAATTCTGCCTTCATTGAAGTGAGTGAGTGAGTGAAAGATGTGATTGAATATGACACAGTGTTGGCTTTCAGTAGAGTATGTCTTTGCAACTCCAGGCAATGTATGAGGTTTCAGTTTTTTTCTGATATAAACCATGCCATGCAACATCACATCACATGTGCATCAAGTGTAATTTAAACTCAGAATGTAGTGAATTGCTGCTAAATCAGCTGTGGAATTGTATTGAATGGCATGGTTATTACAGAAATGTATTAACAGCTTCCAGTGACTTGATTTAGGCTTAATGAGAATTACAGCTAACATTGCCCATTATTTTGTGTACTCTATAAAAAAAACTATAAAAACGTTTCATCTGCTAGCACACTTATGCTGGACAAGGCTGTTGACATGGATGGCAAATGGAATGTAGCGGCTCAGATCAGACTAGGATCACATAACAGGGACTACTGTGTAAACTATATATATGTTATAGATAAAACCTGGTGGCTTCTCTGGCTATAGAGATATTTATTATCCCTAGACTTACATAAGGCTTCACTTCATGTAAGTCAAGCAGCCTTTCAAGAGTGAGTTGACATACTCATACCACAAGTTCTACTGGGCTGTGGTTATGTTTTTCATTTTGGGATTTTGACTAGCATTCCCTAAAGTACTTTGGCCCTCAGGCATGTTTTCTTGAGCAAACTCTGTTGAAAATAGTATTACTCTCTTCAGGTATTCAGGGAGAAGGATTGAAGTCATGCCAGCAGATTCAATAGCAGACATCAGCCCTGTATTGCCCTCTCACTGAAGTTTGCACCCTTAACCAAAGTTTAGAAATGCAGTAATATAAGAAGATTAACATCCAGTTTTTTCATTAAAAAAGAAAAAAAAAGAAAGGAAAAAAAGGAAGAAAGAGGGACTTTTGCTGAGTTTGTTCAGGTTGTCTGTGAAGGTTCTCAGTCATCCAGGTCATCGTAGTCAAAGGAGCTTGCGAAGAAAAGCGTCTGGACTTCTTTAAGTTACTTGAAGACGTTTCACCTCTCATCCGAGAAGCTTCTTCAGTTCTAAGGTCAAATGGTGGAGAGTCCCAGATATAAACCTAGTGGGAGTATCCCCCCACAGAGGGACAAAAGGACCCCCTGATGATCCTCTAATCGCCTAAGCCAAGGTGTGAAATTGGATGTGGGTCCCAATCAGCCAGAGTTTCGGGTGTGTTCATTGTGAAACCTGGCCCCAGCTTATCATGCGAATTCCTGAGATCAGATGGCCCAGGATGTGAGTGGGCATTAAGGCGTCTGGGAAGGGATCTCAAAACTGGATTATAGATGGCAGAGAGTTGGTGTCGTAAACCACCGCCTCTGTTCAAAGATGGTCGCTCACAGTGGACATAGATGGCTTCTTTCACTCCTCTTTCAAACCATCTGTCCCCTCTGTCCAAAATGTGAACATTGGCATCCTCGAAAGAGTGTCCTTTATCCTTCAGATGCAGATGGACTGCTGAGTCTTGTCCTGTGGAGGTGGCTCTTCTGTGTTGTGCCATGCGCTTGTGAAGTGGCTGTTTGGTCTCTCCAATGTAGGGGTTTGGGCATTCCTCGCTGCACTGTACCGCATACACCACATTGTTAAGTCTGTGTTTTGGCGTTTTGTCTTTCGGGTGAACCAGTTTTTGTCTGAGCGTGTTGCTGGGTCTGAAATACACTGGGATGTCATGCTTGGAGAAAACTCTCCTGAGTTTTTCTGATACACCGGCTACACAGTGGATGACAATGTTGTTGCGTCTGTCCTTCTTATCCTCCCTCGCTGGTGTCTGGTCTTCTTTTCTCTGCCTCTTTGCTGACTTTAAGAACGCCCATTTAGGATAGCCGCACGTTTTGAGTGCTTCCTTTACATGTGTGTGTTCCTTCTTTTTTCCTTCAGGCTTAGAGGGAACATGTTCTGCCCGGTGGTGTAGGGTCCTAATTACTCCAAATTTGTGTTCCAGAGGGTGATGGGAGTCAATGAGGAGGTACTGATCCGTGTGTGTGGGCTTCCGGTAAACTTCGATGTTGAGGTTGCCGTTCTCTTCAATGTGCACAGCGCAGTCCAGGAAAAGCAAACAGTTGTCCTTTGTGTCTTCCCTGGTGAACTTGATGTTTTTATCCACAGCGTTAATGTGCGCAGTGAAGGATTCCACTTCTTGTGTCTTGATTTTGACCCAGGTGTCGTCCACATATCTGTACCAGTGGCTGGGTACTCTTCCTTTGAAAGAGCCAAGAGCCTTCCTTTCCACTTCCTCCATGTAAAGGTTGGCTACAATAGGTGACACGGGGGAGCCCATGGCACAGCCATGTTTTTGTCTGTAAAAGCCTTCGTTGTATTTGAAATATGTAGTGGTGAGGCAGAGGAGCTGTCTTCTTGTAGTTGTTTTCTGACAGTCTCTACTGCCTCCGTGGTGGGTATGCAAGTGAAGAGAGAGACTACATCAAAGGACACCATGGTTTCATCTGGATCCAGGGTAAGTTTCTGGACCTTGTCAGTGAAGTCGGTGGAGTTCTTGATGTGGTGTGGGGTGTTCCCCACGAGAGGAGCAAGGATGGTAGCAAGGTGTTTTGCAATGTTATAAGTGGCTGAGTTTATGCTACTGACTATGGGTCTGAGTGGGACAGCTTCCTTGTGGATTTTAGGAAGTCCGTAAATGCAGGGTATGGCATCCCACGGGTAAAGCGGTGATATGTAAGGCGGTCAATGATTTTGTCCTTTTCAGAGTCTTGAAGGCAAGATATAACTTTCTTTTTGTAGCTGCTTGTGGGGTCTCGCTTTAAGGCTTCATAGGTATTGTTGTCACTGAGGAGAGTAGTGATCTTTGTATGGTAATCTGTAGTGTTTAGGACCACGGTGCATCTTCCCTTATAGCTGGTAAAACAGTGATGTTGTGATCTTTGCTCAGGGAAGCGACGGCCTTCTTTTCCTGTATTGTGAGGTTGGACGGAGGGACTTTGGCACTGGAGAGGGTGGCTGAGACTTTCATCCTGATTTGCTCTGCTTCTGTCTGTGATAATTTATTAATCCGTATGGCAGATTCTGTGGCTGTGATGAGGTCCACTATGGGCAACTGTTGTGGAGAAATGGCGAAATTGAGTCCTTTGGCTAATACTCTCTTTTCAGGTTCAGTGAGATTCCTGTCTGTTCAGGTTGAAAATACTTAATCTCTTGAAGATGATTTGTAAGCACTGCCAACAACCTAGTACATGACTCCTACAGACTCCTGCAGATGTTGCATAAATGCTGAAACGTGAGATTGCTGCTAGCATCAAAATTGCAGTAAATCTGATTCTGTTTTACCTGGGCCAGATTATTTTATTATAACCCCACAACACCACTGAGATGCAGAAGACTCACAGTCTTCTACAACATGGATGCACTATTGATTAAATATGATCTCTGTGTTATGAAGGCAAATAAATGACGGCAGTTGTTCTGAATATCTGCAAGTCAATATTAGCATTTCTGTGCTTCTCACTTGGTACCTTTAAATAGTCCCTGTTCAGACTATTTAGCTAATGCAGTACATGAATGTGGGGGCTGAACCGCTGTTGGGATTTGTGTGTTGCTTTCAAGATGTAGGCTTTACCCTTGAAACCAAGTCGCTGTAGATTCAGACAGTATGTCTTCCCACGACTAGTTTTGCTTCTCTTTTGAAATAAAAACAATACTGGGCTACCAGTGATTGTGGAAACACCCTCAAGGTGACTGAAATTTTAGCACCTTGTACAATATAAATGAATGTATTATACATGTTTAACAACTGAGAAGCTAGTTAAAACATTTTTTCATTGTTAATGCAGACTGCTGTGTTTTTATAAAGTATCTGTTGAGTTTTGTTTTCTGGTTTTAGTTCATTTGTCTTTCTTTCCTCCCCATTTCTCTTGTGTTTCCTCCTTGGCATCTTTCTGTCTGTAGTGTTCCCTTATCTATTGTTACTTCCAATTTAATTTTGATAATTGCTTTTCCTTCTGCATTCAGGTCAATATTAGCTCCCTTCGTGTACATATGTGTCTTCATTTTCTGGTTGTTGGTTTATTTGTTCATCTTGCTTTATGTTAGTTTGTACCCTGCCTAATACATTGGGCTTGTTCTTTACACAATCCCAGTTCAAATTGTTAAAGAAGCGTGTGAGTTCTCTGAAGTAGTTCTTGGACTGGTGAAAACAGCAAGCAACAGAGCCAGGCCACTTCTGCAGTAGATTTGTTCACTGTCAATACGATTAAGTTAAATAACACTTCCTATTAGTGGTGCAACGGATCACGGTTGATCCGAAATCCAAACCGATCCCACTCCACGGTTCGGCACGCACGTGATCCGAAGATTCGAAAAAGAAAAAAAAAGTATGTGTATGGTGCGCGTGGTGGGTCTGTCAAGATGGTAGTTATGGCCAACGCTAGTAGTGGAGGAGCAGAGGAGTTTGCGGCATTTAAGCAGCCCTTTGCTGCCCAGTCCGACCGGGCTAAAGCTATTACAAAAGCTACTGGGGTGTTTAGCTGCAGACGGGAGGCCGTATTCCGTTGTGCAAAACAAGGGGTTTAAACTGTGATGAACGTGCTTGAGCCACACTATGATATCTCGTTGCGCGTCCACTTCAGTGTGACAAGATCGTTCCAAGTATGTATGAGCAGGAGAAGTTTAAAGTTATGGCTGAACTGTCCCAGGCATCTTCTGTTGCCCTAACTACAAATGGGTGGACCTCCAGGGCAACGGAAAGCCACGTGACCGTGACTGCTCGTTATATCACAGCGGAGTGGTAGATACAAAGCCCTGTACTGCCCTATAGATTACATTAGATTAGATGAAACTTTATTTATCCCTCGGGTGGGTTCCTCCGGGAAATTCAGTTTCCAGCAGCACAGCACCGACAGAAGTTGCAGAATGTGAGCAGAAATATACCATATATACACATATATAAATACAGAGAATACAAAAGGGATAAATAGAATAAATAGGAATAAGAATACAAGGGAACGGCACATTTCAAGTATTGTGAGTCCAGAGGTGGGACCAAGTCATTGTTTTGCAAGTCTCAAGTAAGTCTCAAGTCTTTATCCTCAAGTCTCAAGTCAAGTCTCAAGTAATGTCAGGCAAGTCAGAGTCGAGTCTCAAGTCACTGGTGTAAAAGTCCGAGTCAAGTCACAAGTCTGAAACTTTGAATTTCAAGTCCTTTCGAGTCTTTAAAAAAAAAAAAAAACGAAAAAATAATGTTGCAGTTATGCTAAATGTAAATATTAGACCATGTAATTTTAAAATCTGTGTTTTTCTCAACACATGACAAAATAGTGAACTTAGAAAATATACACAAATTGTGAAATTGCACCTCTTTAAAATGCAGCTCAATTAAACTTAGCTCCAAGAATAATTTTCACCGACAGTTCTGAGATAAGCTGCATGTTATTTTTGGATGCGGTTGTAGGACCAGCTTTAAAATCGCATGACAAAAATATCATACACATTAAAAAAAACTGTATCACCAACGTAGCCTGGACAACATTTGCTAGTTAGATGAAGTCAGCTATCTCATCTTAGCATATTTATATGCATATTTATAATCATACGGTTCTTGGAGTGAGTGCATACACTCATGAAGTTTAGTAACTTCAGGTCACTGCAACAAGCCCAGGTACAGTTTACCGACGGATGGGTGCAGGACCTTGAAATGCACCGTGTAGAACGAAAGACCATCGTACGTATCATAAGTTTACCAGTCTCACAAATTGTCGTCATAAATACACATTCCTTAACCGTTTATTAATAGGACCTTTGAGCTCAACGGTAATTAATTAGTAGTGGAAATAATTTCTGGTACCCATCACAGAAATGTAGCAGTGACAATAATACTGTATGCTGTAATCGTACTGGGCAATTAGTGATACAAAAAACCTGTTTTATCCTGTGAATAAAAGTATATGTTTTTGTCAATGTACCATAATAACAGAAGCGAAACGCAATATTGTGTCAGGACAATTCACTGTTTATGCACAATAAACAAAGGAGCATAGCGCGACAATTTCTGTTCAGCGCCAGACTTGCTTGTAACCTATATCACCAATTATGTTATGAAAATGACATATTAACTACTACAAAACTCTGACCTTTGTGGGAATGCTTGGAGCAGACTAACCTGTGAGCTGGAGTGTTCTGGGACGTTATATTTGGTCTTTGAATGGCTGCAATCCAGTCGCCTCTTTGTTACTTCGGAAACATGGCTCGAACAATTTCTCTTCAACGACGTAATCCGATAACAACCGATCTCTTTACCCGTCGGCTTCCCGTGGCTGTCATGCGACCGGCTATTGCAGTTAATAATACAACGGCTTCTTGCCATTTTTGTGTTTCTTTTTATCGCTGTGTGACTGATTTCAATTGAAAGCCTGCGTGCACTAGTACCGCTTGCCACGAGTTCCCAGAATCCTTTGCGGTTCTACCCGTGAATGACGTCACATTTTCAATCTCTATATAATATGCATGTTAAATTTTATATTTGGGGTAAAATATCAAGTCTTTTCAAGTAAACCGGTTCAAGTCCAATTCAAGTCCCAAGTCATTGGTGTAAAAGTCCAAGTCAAGTCAAAAGTCTTAGAACATTTTTTCAAGTCAAGTCAAAAGTCATAAAATTAATGGCTCGAGTCTGACTCGAGTCCAAGTCATGTGACTCGAGTCCACACCTCTGTGTGAGTCTATTACACCGTTGGATATTAACAAAAACTATTGCACAGTGAAAAGGCACTACAGCTACTTGTTCCCCCCTCCTTTGTCCCTGTTTCCCCTCCCTCTCCCCTCCAGCGAGGAGTTAAACAGTTTAATGGCGTGTGGGACAAAGGACTTTTTAAGTCTGCTGCATGGTCCTTGACTTTGGGAGAAGCAACCTGTCACTTGTTGTGGAAGTTTTCCATTTAAATAAAGCCTGCAGACGAGCGGTGAGCGGTAGCTAACATTCTTTAATCAAAACACACAAAGAACAGAAAACCAAGCTTATGGAGAGCCTACATGACCGCGGGGCAGACGGTCAGCAGAGTCTCCCTGAGCCTAGCATGGCTCTCAGTTAAATACCTTCTCCAGGAACAAAAGGCAGTACACAGCTGTTTCACATCTTAAGGTTCACACTCCCTTGCTACCTCCCAGAGTCCTCAAAGAGACAAAAGACTCTTCCTGTGGAGCTGTCTGCTTCCCCCAACTTCCTTACTAGACCCCCACCATTTGTCTTAATGTATGAGTGTGAGACTTGTTAAAATCCAGTGGCACCAAGGCATCATACAATAAAATAATGTGATTAATACATAAGTCAAAGAAATTCCTATACACACTGAACAGAATCTTCTGGTTGGTTATGGCCATGTGCAGAGGATGTAGAGGCTGCCCAGCATGGTCCATAATGTCCATATTGCACCTTAATTTGTTTTTATATAAGTGCGTGGAATGAGTCTTCAGTTGAATGTTTTTTAATAGGCAAAAAATACTTAAATAAGTAAATGACGAGTCGAATTTTTGTCTTTTTTTTTCTATTTTTGCTGATCCGAAAATTGATCCGATCCGTGACTTAAAACCGTGATCCAATCCAAACCGTGAGATTTTTGATCCGTTGCACCACTACTTCCTATTCAAGATACTTTTTTCAATTGTTTGGATTCTGCTGTTACCTTAGATAAACTTTAGCTAAACCTTGTTTGCTAAATGTCTGTATGCGTGTGGGAGGTGATTTTTAAAGCATTTTTTAAAAATAAAACCACATTTTGTGTTATTTCTAGCTTCATATGTGTAACTATAAATGCTTGAGAATACCTTGGGTGTTGTCCAAATATAATAATGACATTTTAATTACCCAACTGCATTGGCATTTATTGACTATTAAATTAAGAGGAAGGAGCTATTGACAAGAACAGTGCACATTATTATTTCTCTTTTGTCTAAGGTTCTAAACCTGCTATGTACAACTATAGTGAGTAAAGGATTAACAAGTAAAGTAAAATGAAAGATGAATAGAGGAATAGGAAGAGGTTAAAATAGAAGGAATAATCTGGAACAGCATTGTAAAACCTTGAATTAATGTGTAGTTGAGAGCAATACTACAGATAAGGCTACTGTCACGCCAGATACTTTTTCATGGACTGCATCTCGGTGGTCCTTCGAGCTGATGTGGTAGAGACAGTTAATAGTCCTTTTTGCACACGTCCTTTTTTTCCTTCTCTTCCCACTCACTGTCAGAACTTCAGCTTTCAGCGAGTTATACTTAATGGAGGAAACAGAGTGACTTCTTTTTTTTAAGTTACAGGTAATTTAAATTGCATCATTTCAAACAGCTCAACACATGTTAGTGCAGTTCGGCACTGAATGCCTGCAATAGATACAGTTACTTTATTTCCAAAGGGGAAAAAATGATGGAAAAAGATGGAAAAAAGTGAGAGAGCAGTGGAGAGGAGAGATTGTTTTTAAAGGTAGGGATTGCTGAGCAAGCCCAACTGTAAATTTAAAGCTTACATGTACAGTTTGGTCCTAATTTATGTTGTTGTTTTTTTGTTCTTTTTTGATTGGGTTTTTTTGTTTTTGTCAGGCACTGGGTCGGATGTGTTGACATTATACAGATCCAGAGAGAAACACACCTGGCAACAAATTAAATGATAATAACTTCATGTTATTCAAATTTATACCAGAGAGTAAATGCAAGCTAAACTAGGTAATTAGCAGTACAGTTTTCAGTGAGGGACGTCTTGATGCATGCTCAATCATCTAGGGAAGGAAATCCCAAAAAAGTCAATTCTATTCAACTGGACGTAACGTTTTCAGTGGGAGAAACGTTTCACCTCTCATCCAAGTGACTTCTACAGTCAGAGACTGAAGTAGCTTAAGGGAAGAAATGGAAACTATTGCAGAATTTTGCAACTGTGAAATTGTGCTAGAACTATAACTTCCAAGCAAAAAGGAAGTGTTTCTGTCATATTTATATATGACAGAAACAGATATATATAAATCATTGACTGGAAGGAGTTTTAATGGAGTTCATTTACATTTACTATTTTAAAATAACTGCCCAAATAAATGCCTAAATGTGTTTTAATATACTTGCAGACTAATAGGAGTTGGTTCTGGAAGGACTTTGAGAGGAGTCATCAGTTTAAACTGATGATACCTAATTCCCCGTTTTTGCTATTTTGGCTTGGAGGTGTTGAAAAGAAGCAATAATGCTTCATGTAACATCTGCTTATGTGTTGTAATAAGCATTCAGCTAAATCAATGAAGAGCAATAAACCTCAGAGCACTAGTAGCACAGGTAGCTGATTAAGCTGGAGCTTTAAAAATAAATTATTAAGTGACTCGATTTCAATTTGAGTCAGATTTTCTACGCTGCACTGCCACACTGGAACCTAAGCTTTCCCCACCTGCCAAATTCCACTCTAACCCCTGAGGATAGCTCTATCAATAACAGTCTTAATTCCATTATAGTGGAGTTAAGACTGTTATGATTGATGTTCTGTGCTATGAACATTAATCTTTCTTAAACTAAAATAACCTATGCAAAGTTTAGGCAGAATTGCATAACAGAAACATGGAGACTTGTTGAAGTATTGAAACAAGTTAAATTATGAATTTCTAAAAATATACATTGATCTTGCACTCATTAAACCTCAAAATAATACACGGGTCCTTTCAGTAATGTGAGTTTTCGGCGCTCCAATGTCTTGAAAGTCGCTGACAAGTTTTTTTGAATTATTTGTCCAATTGTGAGTGGCAAGCATTCATCTAACCACTGAGCCTTGCAGGATTATTTCTTTTCTCTCCCCATTGACCTAACACTTTAGATTTATTTTATTTTTTTACAACAAGAGTGAGTGGGGTGACAGCTGTGGGGCAAGTAGACAAACACAAGTGTGAGAAGTGTCACGGTCTCGCTGGCAGACCGTGGGGATGTGGGGAAAGGAGGACCCAAAATGCAGGACTCTACAGTGCAACAGTGTTTATTAACAGTGGTGACAATCCGAACAACAATAAATCCCCCCGTGCGATCCCAACTCCCGTTCCGTGTCTTCTCCTTTATCCCGTGCTCCGTGCTCTGTCTCCGTTCCCTGTGTACTCTCCGTGTGCTGCCTCCTGGTCGCCACAATTCCTCCTGAGGAAACACGCATACCAAAGGCAGCCGTGAGTACAAAACCTAACAGTAGACTTGCACTAACCTTGCACAATACACTTAAGACTGACGGGAAGTCACTCAACGATCCAGCGTCGAGGAGCTCTCAGCCACACTGTTTTGAAGCTCCTCTGACGAGGCTTGATCGGCGCCAGGTGTGTGTGGATTCCTGGGTGGGACCGGTCAGCTGGCAGGGCCACACCCACCAGGCCTAAAAGTGCCTGCCACGACCGCACCCTCACATACACAAGCACACACCCCTAAACACCTGACAGTACACCAACACGGAAAAACAGGACAGCAGACACAACCATAATAACAACAACCACAATAATGATAATAATAATAATAATAATAATAATAACTACAATAGTAGTCCACACTGCTCACGGACCCCGAATCCCTGGAACTGGGTCCGTGACAAGAAGGCATTAAACCTTTGCTGTCATTTGTCAGTCAGACTGTCTCTCAGGCTATAGAGGTGAAGTGGGGCACAGCTGTTGGTGAAAGCAAGGTGATGTTAACTGCACTTGTCAGCTTGTCCCTTTGTGATATTCTGTGCAATTTGTGTGGATGGGTGGTTTGTGTGGACTGGGCAAAGCAGCAGGAAACTCTTTGCTGTCATTTGTCAGTCAAAGGTGATTCAGGACGCAGGTGGGGGCTCACACAAAGGAGACAGAGCAAGTGCATCATTTGTGGACACTAAGGGATGTCTATTCGTGTGCAGCTGTGGTCAACGCAACCCAGTACTTAAGAAAGGTTAATATTTGTCATCCTGTGTAGAGCAGTCTCTCCCCTGTAGCTACATCATCATAACAGAAAGTTCACTTACTAAAGAAAGAAAAGCCCTTCCAGAACGTGGGGCCAGGGTAAACCCTTAACAGGCTGACAGTTCATTCAAAGAGAGACAGACAGACAACCACACACATGCATCCACATTTACAGCCAATTTAGTATCTAACCATTTCTTGTAGACACAGGAAGAAACCAGGAGGTTTGCACCCACAATGCTTTTGGCTCGAGATGACAGCGCCACTGCATCACGATGCGTTTAGATTACAAAACTTGATTAAAGTTCATACTATTGCATGAGAGTGGTTGGAACTTTTAGTTCAAGGTTAGTTTAACTATCTATTTTTATGCTTGGTATTGATCTGGTGCCTTAGGTTATAATAGAAAATGTTAAATGGTCAGTTTCAACTGCACCTTCAGTATACAATAAACAACTAATGTAAACAGAAATGAAAAGACTTCACATTCTGAGAAAAAGAGACATTAAGTCAAGCTGTCTAGCTTGTTTCTCTAGCCTGTCAGAGCTGCTGGAATGCCAGCATATTTTGAAGACACTATCTTGGAACAGTACTGTAATTACTAGTGTGTTTAACTTGAACTCTGTCAATTTCTTATTTCTGTGTTGAGAACTTTGTTAGGGTTGTTTTTTAAAAAAGTAATACATTACACCACAGAGAAAGTAATTCATTACATTACATTACTTTATTGTTACGGTGTTCAATTAACAGGTACAGCTATGGTCGCACACATCAACACGAATAGTATTGACACCACCACTGGTATTGGATCAATACCAGCATATGAACCTTTTCGTGGTGACTGTCATGTCTACTTTATTTATAGCCTATAGAATATTTAAATAACGAAAACTGACCCAGAGTGTTCAGAGTGTTATAGAGATACAGAGGTACAGTCTCCAAAAAAACTCAGTTACTGATGCAGCTCATAAATCATGACACACTGCTATTCCTTACATAAGTTACCCTTATAGGTAAAAAGTATCAGTATCGCTTCTAGCAATACTGGCCCTCTATTTACTTATTATCAAACTGATACAAAAACTTCTAGTACTGCACAGCACTACCGCTGATTTTAGCACAAGTGCTCAAGAAGAAGAAAGCTTGTTTGATTGACTTTTGTTTTCTTTCTATCTGCTTGATATGCAGATAAAATAATCATAGCAACGTGAAACTTCTGACCAGAAGCACAGTAGAAGCCTTTCAGTTTAAAATATGCCTTTTCATCTGGCTGTGATTGTTATTCCCTCGTCAATCTTCTTGATTCCACATGGTAAGTATGAGAACTGATTGTTCAGTTAACAACAAATACTTCCCAACATGCGGTCTAGCGTATGCAAAATTACTCTAGATTAAAGGAAACAAATAGGAAAGGATGAAAAGTACATTTTGGACTTTATATATTATTAACACATTACATCATTTATGGCTATAATTATGATCGCTTTTATAATAGCGGTTAGTCTCTGACTTTTCTACATCAGTGCTGATAGATGAGAATTGCTGCTGATATTTAACAAAAAAAGGCCTTGTAGGTAAGTGAGCAGTTAAGGAGGTTTAATTCTTTCAATGTGTTTTAGTGTGAAACAGATGGGGAATGTGCTGAGTTTGCATTAACAGCAAATGGCAGCAGCAACAGCAAATTAACAGAGCACATGGGAGAGGAATCCACAATGGCTAATTTTAAAACAGCATGAATTCGATATGTAAGCATGTCTCTAATAATAAACACATGGCTTTATTTTTTTTATTTATTGTACATTAAAAAGCCTGATGTGGAAGTAGGACAATATACTTTTTTAATGTGCAATATGGACAGTTATGGTTGAATTCTTTAGTAACTCTTCAATGGCTGCTTTGCTACTTGGCTGTTGTGAAAGCTAACTGGACACCTTGGTAATTTGCAGACATTAAAGCTTTACTTTTAACAAAATTTCAGCTCATATATACAAAACACTTCTCGATAAAGGAAATTACTTTGGCTGCACTGCATGACACGTGTGTGGTTTAACCATTTTAGACTCCATCCTTTAATCTGAGTCTGGCACTGTTAGAGCTGTGCTGGTGCACCATAAAATCGAGTGAGTTGTGTAATATGTGGAAAAAGCAAGCAAGAAAGATAAGAGGTGCAGTGGAAGAGTGAGAGAAGAGAAAGATAACCAATAAAAATGCTATAAGTTCATATTTTTTGCCATACATTCCAGAAGGAGCTCTTAAGCTATTAATGCCTCATGTGAAAAATTGAATGTGACATGGATTTTGCAGTTTGTAAAAATTCATAGATATGCCAAACTATCACCTAAAAATGGTCATTTATATTACTCACTAAGCATTCACAGAAATTATTTTGAATTCAACTTTTATTCAGTGGTATATCAAAATGAAAAGGTCCAAATTAACTTTTAAAAAAGTTAATATTTTGCCATACAACGCTTTTTTTTAAAACCCTCACATAGTGTCTCAGTTCAACAAGCCAAGGAGCAACCAAAGCAGTTTTATAGTTTCCCAATTTGTGCATCCCTTAAGCAATTTTTCCAGCTGTTTTTTTCTAACCAAAGGTGACACTGTACTCACTCCCTCTTGCTCTCTGTTTTTCTCTGGGTCTACTTGCTGACATAAAAGGTTGTATGAAAAATTACAACACTCCTGAATATTAGAAGCCCCTGCAAAATAGTTTCCCAGCCTATCCATCATCGCAGGGACACACAGACCTATTATGTGTCTTTGCACGTGCATGTCTATGTTTGGACACTGAAAAGTCATTGTGGTAAACATGTCTTTCGTTTGTATGTGACTGGTGTGGGTGTACTGTGTGCATAACCTTGCATATGGTATTGTTTCATCTAATGGGACAGTTTACTAGTTAACCTCGTCATGATAAGGGAATCCATCATTCCCTTTAAAGGCACTGTGTTGAATAGGACATCTATAAATGTGCACATTCTGTTTACCGTACGTATAGGGAACACAAACACGCCCATTCTAGGTATGTTGCATCAACCCCACAGCACCCCTACCACAGCTATACATGGGATTCCCGACAGGATAGATGTGTGATTGCAAGTAAGGCCATCACACTGTTTCTCTATTAAGCTCTAGTACAGCAGTGTCAATATTGGCCTGGCAAAATGTCCAATTAGAGGTGCTAGGTGGGTTTGGAAAACATGAAGGAGGCTGAAGTTTTTCAGCTTTTCCTGCTGGTGAAGAACTCCCCCATAGCTATTCACACTAAACCAGAGTGGTTAAGTAATAGATAAACAGTTAAATGACAGAAAAATTCATGGGTTTTTTTTTACTGTATAGTATAGACATTTTGGTTAAAACAAGAAAATCTTCATCAAACAACAAAAACTTTAGGTTTTATAAATAGAGGACAATCTGGGCAGTGAATTACAGACCGTTTTCTGCTTTTCACACTTTTATCATGTAAAAGAACTGACATATGCTGTTGATATTGCACTTCTTTATCTTAATGTAAAATATCCCATGAATTAAGTGTATAGTTAAAAATTGAAGTTTTACTTGTCCAGCCCACTTTGGCCCTCGATGTAAAATCACTTTGACATCCCTACTTTAGAAATATAGGTTAACTGGTCTTAAAAGCATTCTGGTATTTGAAATGCTGCATCATGTTTTCATGACTTGAGTAAGAAACAGTAGTTCATGTTTTGAATATCATGCTTTTTCTTTTATCATACCTGTGTGCAAGCAACACCATTACTACCTGGCAACTTCTTATTTATGGTTGTTACTCTTTCACAAGAAGACCCTTCATTATTGTATTTCACAGACTTTGCGGTTTTAAGGAAGTGTGTCTTTGACATTTGATATATCTTTTAAAATTTTCATATATGGCAGCCTTTTTTATATATTTGCCTTTCACCATTCTCTTTATTTAAAGTAAATAGCATTAGTGAAAAAGTAGTTAACCCTGAAGTGTTTTGTGTTTAAGGGTTTATTGATTCTGAAAACCTCCCTCAGGTCCTTCTCAGGCCAAGAGTGCAAATGGGAGAAGATTGCCTTAAGGGCTTTCTAACAGAATTATTTTCTTGTTCTTTTGCATCTGGTTTTCAGGTACACTTTGGTTTGATGTAGGCAAGAAAATGGCTTGGTTAGGTTTAGAACAATCGAGGTTCAGGGTTAAAATAACGTTAAAAAATATCTATTTCAAAAAACTATCTGCAACAATAGCTCGGACGTTTCATAAGCTCACACTTATTTCCAAAATAAGTCAGTACTAAGTAAGTATAGAGGCAAGGGAGTGTACTTTACTGTGTAATGATGACACAGAAAATGTATCTCCAGTAGGTATTTGGGGGACAAGCACCTGTAGATTTCTTAGCAAAGCACACTTAGTTGAAAAAGACATACAAAACATGTAGATTTCCATTCTCTTATTAGCCATTGTAATTAAAGAATGTTGGCAGATAAAAGGTTTCTTTGGTCACTAACTCTTCCTACAGGATGAGAATTGGTAAACACATACATCTTCAGCTGCTGAAGGTTCTTATTGATATCACATATTAGACATCTTCATATTCTCTAGCAACCACATAGCACCAAGCTAAAATTATCTTTTTATACTTGTACCTACAACAAAGAAGGTATAAGGCATGGCTTGAAAAATATTACTTTTTTTCATTAATGAATGGTTACTGTTATCCAACTGTTATCCAACAGTAAGGTAGGTAATTATGTATTTATTTGGGGGGGGTTCATGTATGCCCCATTACTCATTGTTTTCATTGTTTTGTCCTACAAATTTCTCCAAGTTGCTCTTACAACCAACTTGCACTATTACAATTTGAAAGGCTCTGCTGCTTTGCTGTTGCTAACAATTAATGATAATCAATGGGATCAGAATCACTATTTCCATGAACACTTTGTCAAACATTTTGAGCATGAAAAGGAAACTGGAAGCCAAGCAGGCAAGACTAATCTGTTGTCACTGAATAACACATATTTCAGTTGAAGCTGGAAAAGGTTCAATACAGAATGTTTTAGTTCCACCTCTGAAAAAAAAGTCACTTCACAGACTGTCTGACTCATAAAACTTCAAATAGCAATTGCACTGCGAAGTAATGAGACAGTAAGACAGTTGCCATCTCCCCAGCCTCTATTTACTTTGTTTAAAATTTCTTGATCATTTTTCCAATTTTTGTATTTTTTTTACTTCTTTTTTTTAAGCATTTTAACTCATTTCTTTTGATTAGTAAACCCTTCAGAGTTGTTTTTATGCTTAATAACTGAATAACTGACAATAATAACTGCTCAACAACTCTTACGGAATCAAAAAGACTCACCAAACTCTAACAACACTATATTCAACACATCTGTTACACATTTATGGACTCTGCACTCTCCTAACCACCGATCTGCTGACAGATTTTTAATTTGGTGATAGAAAGACATAAGACATGTAAAAATCTTGAACATAGGGATGTCCTCTGGTCTGAGGTGCTGGGGGGACCAGTTAGAGACCAGCAGCTGGACGTCAATGGTTGGACTGGTGGACTACTTCAGTGAAGAGTAGACGATGTCTGGCTCTGGTTTAAAGTCTCTGGTCTTGTTTGGTCTGATGGTTATTTGTCCATAACTGACTTCGTCAGTTGTCACTGCTGAGTAGACAGCAGCTGGATCACTGTCTTTTGTGTGCCACGGACCATTTTTTTTTTCTTTTTCCTGGATCACCTGTTGAGAAAGAAAAAAGAAAACAAGCAGAAGAAGACGAGAGCAATAGAATAAACAACATCGTGATGATCTATGGGAATATAACAGTAAATACTAAATGTTAAACATTATTGTGCAGCACGTAAGATCGACAGCACACAGTGTGCTTTAAGGTATGAGCATTAACGTGCTTGTTTTTAAAAGGTTCCTTCATGTAATGATCTGCTAGAGGGTGTGGGGGGGCCACAGCCCTGTCCACCAGGGCATGAAGCAGGTATGGAGGAGATCAAAACTCCAGACATCCAGAGGCCCTCAGAACACAAGAGACCAAGGAAGACCAACAGAGGGGCAGCCGTGCCAGTATCCCAGAAAGAGCTGACGAGAGTCCCAGATGAGGGGTCACTCAGCAGCTGCGGAGCATAAGCCAGGGGGGGTTGTAGTGACGTGCCTGGGAGCTCCTCCGGCAGCCAGCTGTGCCAGAGTGCCCGAGCCCCAGGCCGAGAGGCCTGACCCAGGTGGTGTTACCCTTTTCCCTGCGGTGGGGAGATGCAGACCGCCCCGACTCTGCAGCAGCAGGGAGGCCCCACATTCCAGACCGCAGTCGGACGGCCAACTCCTCCTCCTAGCCCTCCCACTCCAGCAGGCCGCAGAGAATGGGGGTGTGAGAAGACTCCAAACCTCCCTCTGCCCGCTCATATGTAGTGTTGATGCATGTGTGTTCTAAGGTGCATTTAAAACCCAGGAGGGCATGGAGCTACCTGCCAGAGAGCAGCAGGTAAGCGCATAGCCCCTCCTGCTGGGCCTCAATGTCTACGTGTATTTAAAATTGAGAGGTGGGCAACGACGTCAGGGGTGAGGTGTACACCCTGATGGTAATTTGAAGTCCGTGTAGCGTGCCCACCCCTAAGATCCTATATGTATATGTTATGAGAGTGTGAGTAATGTGAATGTCTAAGTTGTGAGATAATTGATCTGATATACTACAGGAGCTGCCTTTTTACTCTATTAGAGGCTTGACTTTCTTCATACCCGGCATGTCTGTTTTAAAGGAACTGAATTTAAGCCATTTTTATCAAACATAGTCAGCAAGCTCATCAGAAACATTGCTTTGATGTGAGCAGAAGCACAAGCCTGAAGCTGCTTTTATGGTCGAGCAGAAGTAGGACAGCACGTCTGCCTGCAGTGAGCTTTGTTGTCAGATGGAGGCATTGTACCAAGTATGTGGTACAGCAGGTCTGTGGGCCACTCTTGTAAGGAGAGCAAAGTTATGACATACAAAGTGCATACAAACCCCCCCTGCCTCCCGTATCATGTACGCATATAGACACATTCATGAGACCATAAAACCAGATTTAGTCAGAGCAGTGATGCGCATATTTATATAACCCTTAGTTATCATAAGAGCTTTTAGAAATTTAGGGAAAACATTAATTTATAATTATCAAAATCTTTCTTGGCAGTTATTGTAATGGCAATACAAGTTAATAGCAGTTCACAGGCAATGCAAAGTGAAAGAAAGTTCATTTTAGTACAAAGCCTTTCTTAGAAGATGGTTGCCACAACACATCCTTCTTCCAGTTATCCTCTTTTTCATTTGCCAAACTTCATGGATTTCTTTGATATGTCTTTCTGACCAGCTAAAATTTGTTTCTACTGTTTTGTTTCCGTGTTGTAAACTAAATGGTTATCTGCCACTCCATTGCTTTGACTAGGATAAAGCAACTATTGCGTTAGCATAGAAAAACTAGAGCTCTCATGAGACTTTGTTGCTGAATGCCAAATCAATAGAATATGTGTATCCAGCATGACTTTATTTCCAGTTACACATTGTTTGTCATTATTTATTTCATAATTACATAACATAATTGGTGTTGAATCAAATGATAACGTAATAAATGATAAAAAATAATGATTCTCCATTGATAATTAAATATAATATTTATATATTGACCATTGATGAACCCAGGATTTGAGAATAAACGCTGCTTGTCAGTGCCTAATATTACTCAGTATTTGGTATCTACAGAGCCTTAAAAGCTGTCAACATATTTTCAATTATTTCCATTTAAGATCTTCAGGTATATATAATTGTGTCAAGTACTGCTATTCACACTAATTGATAAAGCAAAAGAAAAAAAGCTTAAAATTATTTATTTATCCTCCATGTGTTGCATAGGAGCTTGGATTTTGTAAACTTAGCTCCCTTGTATGTTTGTTTTTATGAAATATATTTATTAGTAGACGAATAAGGGGCAACCACATTAACTATAGGCATTCAAACAATTTTGTGGAAAACACTCCAACTGTGCCAGCATGGGAGTGTTTTTCCCATGCTGACACAGTATGCACAATAAAATGAAGAAAAAAACTGTGTAACTTCTCAGATTACTGTGTGTGTTTGTCTGCTTGTGTGTAATATCATTGTACACTTTAATAATACATTGTTGTGCCCTTTTTAATATATATAATAGACAAGCAAAGCAAAACACTGGATGAGAATTTCATTTGTATTGTTTTGGCTTGTCATTAACTTTTTAAAAACTGTATTTTTCTATCTCGTACCTTTTTCTAGGATGGTATGGGGAATCTCCGGGTGACCAAAGAAGGAGTGAGACTTGAAGGAGTGTCAGAATTCTTATTGCCTTTATATGTGAAAGAGATCCAGTCTCGTAGGGTAAGAACACGTCCATTTGTGTGTGACCATTTGCATGTGACCATTTGGATGTATATGTATATATAACATTATGTGTGTCTGTGCTCTATACTGCTAAAAAAAAGCCCTGCCCCATTATAGAAGAAAGATATATGAGTTGATTGCGTGCCTCTGTGTACACCTCTGTTTTCCAGCCTCTATAATTAGCAGACATCAGATGGTGTTCCCTGCAGTCAGGGTCTATTTGTTATGTGTGTAACATAATATAGCTGTCTCCATTCATCATACACAGAGTCATCATCGATCTCAGCAGCTAAGGCAACATGAAAACTTACTTTACAACAACACTTGTGTCAGTGTGTGCACATGTGCTTGTTTATGTTTTTATATGAAATCGAGCAGGGGGCTTTGTCATGCTGCTACAAAGATATTGTATGGGTGTATTCATGTTGAGCGAATGTGATTCGAAGAGGCTGATATTCAGTTGCACAATAAGAGATTAATGGTACGGTAAAGTAGAACAGAAAGAAACAGGACCATACATTTATGAATGATACCCCATTTTTTTATTATTGTTTTATTAGTGTTCAACTAAAATGCTTGGAAGATAAATGTGTATAATCCAAACATTGCTCAGAGATGTTCTATTATCCAGATAAAGCTAATGGTTCTTCAAATCAAATTCAAATCAAATTCAAATTTTATTTGTCACGTACACAGTCATACACAGTACGATATGTAGTGAAATGCTTGGACAACTGCTCGTGACCTAAAGAAAACAAAAAAGGAAAAGGCTATGAATAAGATAGGAAATAAATATGAAAAATTAAAAAGGGTAAATTTAACTAGGAAGGAATAAAATATAAATTAAGGTTAAAAATGAAATAACTGTACAACACAAATTAGAATGAAGGGTAAATTTAACTGGGAAGAATAAGATAAAGATAAATATATAAATTAAAGTTGAAAATAAAATAACTGTACAACAAAATACACAATACACAATATAGAACTATATAAGAATGTATGAAGAAACCTAAATATAAATAAATATATACACAATAACAGCAGCTGTACAAGTATTAATCGGAAATGAAGAATATAGTGACCAGTGTTGTGCAAAACCAAAGTCCAGAAAGTCCAGTGTGTGTGTAAGAACCATATGTGTGGGTCAGTACTGTGTGGTGGTGTGATTGAGAGACTGTATCGCCTGCGGGAAGAAGCTCCTCCTCAGTCTCTCTGTGTTGGTCTTCAGGGAGCGGAATCGCTTTCCTGACCTCAACAGAGAGAACAGTCTGTTGTTGGGATGGCTGAGGTCCTTCACGATCTTCCTGGCCTTGGTCCAGCACCGCCTGCTGTAGATTGAGTGCAGGTCAGGGAGCTCGGAGCGGATGGTGCGCTCAGCTTACCGCACAACCCTCTGTAGAGCTCGTCTGTCCTGCATGGTGCTGTTCCCGAACCAGGTTAAGATGTTTCCCGCCAGGATGCTCTCTATGGTGCACGAGTAAAAGTTTCTGAGCACCTTGGAGGGCAGTTGGAAGTCTCTCAAGCGTCTGTGGTGGTAGAGACGCTGACGGGCCTTTTTCACCACGGTGTTGATGTGACAGGACCATGACAGGTCCTGCGTGATGTGAACTCCGAGGTATTTGAAGCTGTCCACTCTCTCCACTGGGCACTCGTTGATGACGGGGGTCTGGTAGTTCCTCTCCTGCTTAGTGCTGAAGTCCACTATCAGCTCCTTTGTCTTACTGACGTTTAGAAGGAGGTTGTTCCTCTGGCACCAGTTCTCCAGATTCCTAATCTCCTTCAGGTAGGCCGTCTCGTTGTTATCAGAGATCAGGCCCACCACGACGGTGTCGTCAGCAAACTTGATGATGGTGGTGGAGCTGGTAGTGGCCACACAGTCATATGTGTACAAAGAGTACAGCAGGGGGCTCAGAACACACCCCTGGGGGGCTCCAGTGCTGAGAGTGGTGGAGGCTGAGACATGTCCGCCCATCCTTACTGCCTGTGGTCTGCCAGTTAGGAAGTTGGAGATCCACTGACACATAGATGAGCTGAGTCCCAGATGCTCCAGCTTGGTGGTGAGTGTGGAGGGAATTATGGTGTTAAATGCAGAGCTGTAGTCTATGAAGAGCATTTTAACATAATTCCCCCTTCTAGTGTCCAAGTGAGTGAGTGATGTGTGGAGGAGATGAGAGATGGCATCGTCTGTGGAACGATTTGGACAGTAAGCGAACTGTAGTGGGTCCAGTGTGTCTGGTAGTGAAGAAATGATGAAGTCTCTGACCAGGCGTTCAAAGCACTTCATCACTACTGAGGTGAGGGCTACAGGGCGATAGTCATTGAGAGAAGCAGGGTGGGGTTTCTTCGGGACAGGAACAATGATGGACTCTTTGAAGCATGTGGGGATCACCGACTGAGATAAAGAGATGTTGAATATCTCAGTGAACACAGGAGCTAGCTGGTATGCGCAGTCTCTTAGGATACGACCTGGGATGCCGTCTGGTCCTGCTGCTTTCCTGGTGTTCACTCTCTTGAAGGCTCTCCTTACTTCATGCTCGGAGATGACGAGCACGTTTCCGGTGCTGGCAGTATCTTCCTGTCTGTAGCCGTTAGCGCCGCTAACACTAGCATTGTTGGAGACCTTAGCTGCAGCCTCGAAGCGAGCATAGAAAGTGTTCAGCTCGTCTGCCAGAGTCACGGCCGCGTTCGTCATACCGGTTGTTGGTGCTTTATAGTCCGTTATTGTCCTTAGTCCCCGCCACAGGCTCCTAGAGTCACTCTGTTGGAGTTGTGACTCTAGTTTCCTCCCGTAGCGCTGCTTCGCCTCTTTCACCGCCCTCCGCACGTTATATGACGCGGCTTTGTACGGGTCCATGTCCCCCGTCATGAGTCCCGTGTTGTAGGCAGCGGTGCGGGATCTCAGAGCGTCGCGGATGGTTTTATCCACCCACGGCTTCTGGTTGGGAAACGTTGTGATAGTCTTTGTCTCCACGGTATCATCCGCTAGTTTCCCGATGAATCCCACAACCGCTTCCGTAAACACGTTGACGTCATCGTCGGAGCTGTTTCTGAACATGCCCCAGTCTGCGTCATCGAGTGCGTCCTGTAACGCGGCCACCGATTGATCCGTCCAGCGCGCGACCTTCCTCTGAACCGGAACTTCCTGTTTCAGCCTTTGTTTGTATTTTGGCATGAGGAAGATGGCGGCGTGATCAGATTTGCCAAACGGAGGGCGAGATTGTGCCTTGTAGCCGTCCTTGACCGTAGTGTAGCAGTGGTCCAGTGTCCTTTCACCCCTGGTGGGGCAGGTGATGTGTTGATAAAAGTTCGGCGCTGCGCGTTTGAGGTTGGCGCTATTAAAGTCCCCAGTCACAATAAGCGCAGCGTCCCGGTGTTGTGTCTGGTGCTGTGTGAGTGCCTCATGCAGCTCGCATAAGGCGGTGACCGTGTCCGCTTGTGGTGGAATATAAACGGCACTTACAATGACCGATGTAAATTCCCGAGGTAGATAAAAAGGACGACACATGATGGACAGTAGTTCCAGATTTGGTGTGCAGGAGCGTGTGAGAGGAACAACGTTCGCACTGTTGCACCAGTTGTTGTTCACCATTAAACACACGCCGCCTCCCCTTGACTTCCCCGAGTCCCGTGTCCTGTCCATGCGGTGAACCGAGAAGAACTCGGCCGGCTGGATGGCGTGGTCCGGCACCGTTGGGTTCAGCCATGTCTCGGTGAAGCAGAGGAGATTGCAGTCCCGAATGTCTCTCTGGAACTTTATCCTGGCGCTGAGGTCGTCAAGCTTGTTCTCCAGTGACTGGACGTTGGCGAGCAGGATGCTAGGCAGAGGTGTGCGGTGTGCACGAGCTCTCAGCCTGTTCCTGACGCCGGCTCGCTTCCCTCTAGGCCGCCGCCGCTTCCCTTTGTTCTCCCTCGAGATCTCACTCGGCCAGCTCGGATCCGGAGTTAAAAACTTCGAATTGTGAGTACATTGTATACCAATAGAAACAAGAGTGTCACTGTCATACCTAATGTACCCAATGGTGATGATTTTGCCAATTTAGAAACGCTGAAAACTAACTTAAAAAACAAAGACAAAGAAAAAGTGGTCGGAGCAGTCGTGACGGCAGCCGACCTCACTGGCGCCATCATATTTCACATGAAGTGTGACAAGTGGGGTTGTAGAATAAGTAAAGGGGGATGAACACAAATGAAGGGGAGAACACCTGTAATCATGGCAACATAACTGTGCCGCCTGGAACAACAGAACATAGCTGTCAAACCCCAAACAGCCCTGACTGTCACTCAGAGTGCTGGGTCGGAGACCCAGCACTCTGAGTTTTCTTTGTATTTGTCTCATTTTGTTATGTGATCAGTTTTGTGTTATTTCCTATTTTCCTTTAGTTTAGGCAGTTATTGTTCTTGGTTTTCTATGTTTTGGGGTTTTGTAATTATTCATCACGTATTAGGTCTGTTAAGTTGTGTTGTCATGTTTTAGTATTTCCTGTTTTATTCTGGCAATGTCATGTGTTCTTTGTTTATTGTATTTAGCTTTCCTCTCCTGGTCCTGTCATTAGGTTTATGTCTGTCAGCTGTTTTCCCCCATGTGTCGCCACTTCCCCTGATCACCTCATGTCTGTATTTAAGCCTTTTGTTTTCTCCATGCCATTGTCGGTTCGTCTGTTTACATCACCGCAGTCATGGTTATAGTTTTCGTCTGTTTAATCTCACCTCAGTCATAGTTATAGTTTTTTGGTCTTAGTACCTTTAGTGTTTTGTTTCTTAGTGTCTTGCCAGTTTAGTGTTTTTTGTTTCTTAGTGTTTTTGCCAGCTTAGTGTTTTGTTTCTTAGTGTTTTGCCTGTTTGTTTTGGTCTCTTGGTTTATTTCCTGCCGGCATCGCAATAAAGCTTCACCTTCTGTTAAAACCTTACTACTCCTCATCGTCATCTGCTTTTGGGTCCTGTTTCCACACACACACCGGCGCACCCCGCCGTGACACTGACCCGCTACAATATATATTTTAAAGTGTATTTGATCACTTATCACAAAGAGGAAATCTGTCAAATGCTTGTTTAAAAATTGCATTAGTCATAAATTAGGGAAATAATAAACTGAGCTCACATTTTTATACCAAAATTTGAACTTCTCAGAAATGAAGCAACGATAATATTCAAAATTACATTCATTTTGACTGATCCCATAACATTCAGCATAATATTCAACAATTATTCAATTTTCTGTTCAGGAATGCAAGTAAACTATAATTTGGCATCTCAATCAAAAACTAATAATGTGCATTGCTATTTTTTCTGCTTTTTTGTTCTCATTACTCATTCACTTGAGTTCATACATGAGCTGAAGTGATTGAATTAACCTACTCAGTAGTTTGATGTAATAATTCCTAATGGCATGCCGAAAGTAAAATGATTTACTTGATGGATATTGTTTCTAAACACTGTAGCTTCTTTCTATTCAACAATATATATCTTCAGCGATGTCAGAGAAATTGCTGTTAATGTATTCCAGCATTAATATTTATCAAGTGTAATCTGCCATCTTACTGTATTCCCCTGAATACTTTATACTCACATCAGCGACTTTATCTCAATGTCCTCTCTCTAGTATTGCCATGAATGACGCAGTATTGTCTAATCTGAACATAGAAATTGAAGTACAGTGGTCCCTCATTTATCGCGGGAGTTGCGTTCCAAAAATAACCCGCGATAGGTGAAATCTGCAAAGTACCCAACTTTATTTTTCACGATTATTATAGATGTTTTAGGCGCGTAAAACCCCTCACTACACACTTTATACACTTTTCTCAGAAAGGCACAAACATTTTCTCTCTTGTTTAAACACTCTCAATGTTCAAACCTTTGTAGAAAAATAAGTCCAGTATTATAGAATGAAACCAAACAACATTTCGTCGCATCCTGTACAGGAGACTCGGCACAAGATTGATCGACAATGGTCTACAGCCACTCGGGACGCAGAACACAATGCGCTATAATAAAAAAAAAAAAAAGGTGAACCGCGTTATAGCGAGGGACCACTGTACATGTTATTAACCTTGTCTCACGAAGTCCCTTAGTAAAATTTTCTTAGTAGGTATAAAGCCAATTTAAGTCACTTGAGTGATAACAGTTTGCTTATGCGTGTCTTTTTAGCAACACACTGTGTGCTTTGGCTGTATGTGATTTTCTGCTATTGTGTCTCTGAGTCATCATGTGCACCTTTTTACATAGCTTTCATACTTTTACCCCCAAATGTTTCTCCTTTACTTTATTTTGAATAGATATTGATGTTTTGTGTTTCTGTGAAGGCCGAGGTATATTTGTGTATTTGCAAGTTTGTGTGCTTGAGCTGTATGAATATATTGCTTTACATGAAAGCAAACAGCAGGTTGCCCTCACATTTTCTAAAGAGCATGCATGCTCTTATTTTGATATTGACAGTTGCCACACTTTTACTGTGAAGTTTGTTTGTTTGCATTCAGGGAGAGCATGTTGAATAAGAAGTATCCCCCCCCCCGAAAAAAAAAAATCTCCTTAAGAACCTTAGGTCTACTGCTTGTTTTGTGAACTGATACAGAACCATAGTAAGGAATAGAAAAAGAAATAAGCCTAGGAGGAAAAATAAGGTGCAGGAGAAAATGCTGTGATAAGGGAGTATATTGCAAAGTTAATTTAAAAAAAGCTACAAATGTCGCTTTATCTTACACTGTTTAGCACCTGCTGGGCAGTACAAATCATCAGATTTTTCCTGGATACATAACAGAAATTTTGTTGCATCTAATTTAAAGAGAAAACATTTCCCCCAAATGCAAAGGCTAAAATGCACCTGATGACAAATTTCCTTTTCAAAAGTTTTTTCTAGTAGACAGTCATTCCACAGTTTGAATTGTGCAATGACATACCCCACAACTTCTCATAGAATCGAAGCGATCACTGAATAAATATCCATAACTTTCCATGACACAGCATGCCCAAACCTAACCATAAAAAAACTACCATGAATAAATAAATATGCAATTCTAATGCCTTTACTCAGTTATATAAGCTGGCCCTAATGATTACATACTGGAATAAGCTTCCTTTGAAATCATAAACATATCACATTATTAATTGTTATACATGATATTTGGTCATCTTGTCTCTTTTCGACAGTCTGCAAGTATGTAATAGTTCAAATCACACCCATTCACAACCTTTGTAAATACAAATCATTTGACCGTGTTGTTTGTGTATTTATTTATTGGCACGTGGCTATAGTAGTACTAAAAACTTAAAAGCTCATTAAAGACAAAAGAACAGCAAAGTTATTAGCATACATTTTGTTTAAAAAAAACAACCAAAAAATATTCTCATGGGGTAGCTCCACATTTTTGATTTGACAGATTTTTACACCAGATGTGTACAGGATATGTTATCCTGCGAAATTATAATGCAAATCTAAGACACTTTGAACATTTTCATGATGTGAAATACATCTCTTGCTCTGACAACACTGCTTGTTTTAGCTTGTATTTGCTCTGCAGAATAAAATGCAATGTAAATATAGAAAAATCCATAAATATCTATGCAGCTGAAAACATCAGTATTCTTAGTGCTGTTTAGTGGACTTTTTAATGCTTATGTATGCACAACCATCAGGGTTCTGTCACTGGAGTTTTCCAGAGTGTTCCAAAATAGATGTCTGCAATTAATGCAGATAGTGATGCAGTTCATCATTTATTATTTTGCTAATATTTCTCAACTGCGGATAACTTTTTTTTTTTTTTTTTTTGTCAGAACAAAACTTTTTATTAAATACATACCATCCCTTTTCTCTAGCAAGGTGCTTCCAATCTATGAAATGTAAATGAATGGTCAAGAAATGCACAGATACGGTAAATTAGGATTTGGTTTAAGTTTATTTAGCCAACTGAACTTAAATGAGTAGTCAGCTGTAGGAAGTTCTGCAATAAAAAAACAAACAAAAAAACCTCCTTAGACAAAGAAGATTCAAGTGTTGGCAACCATGGTAGGAGATTGCTACATTAATTAATACTCAGAGGTTTTGTATAGTTTGGGCGATACAGTATTTCTACAAGCCATCAAAAAGAAGGGAAGAGTTAGAAAAAAAAACTCACAAAAGTGGGGCCACAAAAACAGGGGAGAAAATCGAAAATAGAGCCTGAAATTGTGGGATCAGTGGGAGGCTTCAGCTCAGATATGTGTTTAGCTGTTCACCAGAAAAAGTCTAGGATTTGAAGAGGAAAAATATTTGATTGTGATAAAGAATAAATTTCAATCAGAACTGTGACAGATTTATTTTTCACTAAATGGTTTGTTCCCATAATATGAGCCCAATTTTCAACACAACTGTTTGGTGTCCAAAAGACAGTTTGATAATCCACAAAAGTAAATAAATACTGCAAATATGAAAAGTTTAATAGCTTTTTCAATTTTAGAAAAAAATATATGATATAAAGAAATGTAAAAGAACAGAGGAAAAGGATGAAGATGACATCCCTCCCACACAATTATGCCTTGCTCAAAACATCACATCTTTACACACAAACATTTTGCATAATCGAGGCCATCCCCCAGCAGTGCATTGTCAGAGCAGTAAATGGAACATTGTGACTCCAAGTGAGAGCTAAATACAGAAAACTGCATATAAACCACACACTAACAGAAAGAGAGACATGGGGAGAAAGTAGATTGGAGGGGTGGGTTGTATAAGCTGAGTGCAAGAAAGAGAAACATAATCGCTGAGAGAGGAAGGGAAGGAATAGAAAAAAGAGGGAAAGGAGGTCACAGTGAAGTAAAGAAGTGAGAGGGAGGCAAAGAGACACATGCAGGTATAAAGAACAACTTCAGAAAGACTGAAAATACCAGATCTAACTATGCCAAGTTTAACATCCCAACATGAATTGCAATTTTTGGCATGTTGTTTGTAGACCTCTGATTGTGTTTCACATTTTTATTGGGAAGGACAAATGGTATAAATACAGTGTATTTTTGTTACACCTGCCTTACAGATAAATAGATTACTGTGTAGGCTGAGTGTGAGGTCAGATAAATCAGCATTGCTCACAAATTTGGCAAAATAAACCTTTCGGCAAACTTATTTAGATTTGTTTTTAAGCCAGGTTTTAATGATGTGCTCAGAGATTTTGGGGGAGAAACAGTTGGAAGTTATGCTGTTTGTGTGTGTGGGGGGTGTATGTGCACGTGCACAATTGCAGGTCATGATCATAAACCAGAAGAACAAATGAGGAAGAAAATAACACCTAGAGTACACCTAAACCATCAGCACACATTCCCAGTGTTTGAGTACTTCCCAGCATACTTGTATGGTGTACCCAGTACATATAAAGGCTGTGTGGGCACAGAATGAGGCCCGTAACAGATTAATGGTTAATCCAGGTGCCAGCCATGCTTGGAAGACACCAGACACATTAGTTTGTATGCATTCTGACAGTGTAGAGCTGCATAGTGTAGGACACTTCATTTGCTGCTTCCACTTAATTTATGCTGAGCAATTAATCAAAAATTAATTAAACCCAACATTCAGAATTAGTAATCTATGTGATCTGACTAATCTAAGTACTTCTGTTTTCTTTGTTAATGTTTTCCTCAGTGGATATGTTGTCATGTGACTCTACCCCATCCAGCTTGTGTCACGGAAGCAATATGAAAAAAAGCACTGAGCCTAAACCACAAGTCAAACAGCTTATACTAAACAAAAATGCAACATATTTGAACACATTTTGCAAAGATGAGTGTGACATGAATGAGGACCCGCACACACAGTTCGCATGTTACTACACGTTTTATTTGTTTGTGGTTTTTTCCAACACTCGGTCGGGTGTGGGTGTGTGCCAGTCACACACACAACCACAGCTCAGGTCCTGGCACATCGTTCATAGGGGAGACATGATCAACTGATGGAGCTCAGGTGTGTGTCAGCCTCCTCCTCCCCTGCAGCTGAGCCACAAACCACAACCCGCCACAACGACATTGAACAAAAAGAAATTAAATGTAAAACCTGTGGAAAAAAACAGTTTTACTAATCAAAGGTAATACCATTAATCTGTTTCAGCATCTGGAGCACAATCATATTAGCAAAAAATATCCTAGCTTTAATAGCTGAGCAAATTTAAAGTACAAAATGTCCTTTTACTTCCCTCCTGAATCTAAAACTCGGTGTTTATTAGACTAAAAGTCAAAGGCTTTGGGATGATATTAAAAGTAGCTTTCGGGGGTGCTTCATGGTGTTTTGGTGTTTTTCAACTTTTAGTCCTTCTGTATTTCACTCTTTCTATTTTACATCCACAAAGATCTTTCTCTAGTGACACACAGATACATGACTGCATCCGTTCACATACACACTCAAACACTGACTCTTGCCAGTAGGTCCTATAATTGTCCCCACAGGGACCCCATGAGGACCTATCACCACCACGGGAGGCACACAGAAAACTTCATTTATTCTGTTCTTGCTGTCCCTCTCTTTTTGATTCAGCTTTTCTTTTATGTGCCTCTGTTCCCTTTTATTAGGCCTTTCTCTCTCTTCCCCCTGTCTATGACATTTCTTTCTCTCTGCCACTGTACCCTTCTTGCTACGTCGGTTCTTGGTCTGTATTTCTCTCTCAATCCTGTACTGATGCTAGCTCCCCAGAGACAGGCATAGTTAGATGTAGTAGACTGCCTGGATAGGGCTTCACTTCCTGGGAAGGAAAAAAAAAATACCTGCACACACAGTGGAGATCTATATGTAAAAGGAGTTAGGTAAGATGTAGGAACAGTCATGTCATATGGAGCAAAACCTATTAAAAAAACAAAAGAACTGGAAAAGAGATGTGTGAGATTGAAAAATAGGAACGATGATATAAAATGACAACAAAAAAGTTCAAAGCAGCAATCATTAAAGAACTCCAGTCTTCCATGTCCTGTACTGCAGCTTCAAGGAATGCTGAAACATACAGGGGATGGGTGCCATAACTTTATTTTTTGCTGTTTGTCAGTTTTAGATTTATTACTCCTTCTTTCTGCCTCATACTTTCTCTGTGGTTCTCCTCTGGGGACCTGAGCTAGCTGAAACTTCTCCAACTCTGGCGCTGTAATTGAATAGCAGAGAGTTCTAATGGAGCATTAGGCTGTTCCTGTCTTGGCAGGACCTATTGATTTTGACTTTGCAGCATTGTAAACAGTCTCAGATAAATATAACTGAACGGATGCAGACCTTAGTATAAACTATGATTCTGAGGCTGTTGCTGTGGAACTGTTGCACTGTGGCTGGTATCACACGGTTTTGCTTGACGTTGATAGCATGTGACTTACGAGAGCTCAGGCTCACAACTTTCTCAGAAGAATAAATGCATGTAAAGTTCTATTCCTTTGTTTTTGTGTTTACATCTTTTGTTTATAATTAAGAAAATGTTTCAAAGCTCAGCTGTCAAGTACACTTGATTTTAATTGCAATCACCTGAAGCACATGGTGTAGGTTGGTTTCTTTATAGTTTTTCATTATGCTATTTTATTTGGGATAGAGCTCGGCATGCTTTTATGTCTACAGCGCTATTTATCTTTGTTCATTGTCGTTCCATCAAAGGGTCACCTTTCATTGAAATGAGTAAATGAATAAAATAAAACATGATAAAAATTGGACACACTGTCAAGTACAATAGCTAGAAATATTGTATTTGAATTGTTTGTGATGTGGGTCATTGAAAGTGCACAGCAGAGAGAGACTGATGCAATTTAAGGGATATTAGACACTGTCAGTATTTCATTATGCACAGCATAGCAATAGCAATATATTTTTTTTAAAAATTCAGAACATATTTGACTAACTTTACAAGGTCCTTAAATTTTGTTAGGCTAGAACAGTCGCTCTCAAACTGTGAGGCAAGCCCCGTGTTAACCGGCATAGAGTCACTGCAAGATGTGCTCTTATATTCGATTCTATGTTTGTGTCTGTCCTGTCTGCGCAAATGTCCAAATTCCTGTGTGTCCATTGTATAAGTCTCTGATACATATGTGTGTCCCAGATGTGGTCATGACCCATGTAAAAATAGACTCCATTAACATTTAATAGCATTTTTAGAATGTCAGAAGAATGAAAGTCACATTGGCCCTAGAGACGAGAGAGGAAACGAGACAAAATGAATGAGAATATTAATCCCTTGCTCTTAAAGACCATTCAATTCCTCCCTCAAGCTGCTGTCTCAGAGGTCACATCATCTAAAAGCCACAACAAATCCCCTCATCACAAAACTTGATTGAAGAGAAAGGGCACATCATGCCATACCATGTTAAATCTAAGAATTTTAATAATGCTGTCATTAAAATAAAAATCGCTTGACCTAAAGTCCATCAAAATACTCTTCCAAGTTTCTTGTCAAGTTGTACCTCTGCCTTTGGCAGCAAACCAAAAACCCTGCATTAGCCAACAAGATGGTGTTGTAGCATCCAAATGCTTTATCCTACATATTTATATGGACAACATCAAAGTGAATTAAACTAACTCAGCATAGAACTTTTAATTTGTGTGCAGAGTACTGAGCTCTACTGCACTTTCATAGCCACGAAAACTGCAAGGATGAATATAATTTAATTTAAAAAAAAAGCCTGCTAAGGAGATTAGTGTAATAATATTGGCCTATATTATTGAAACCTTGACACAATGTAAAAAGGAGAAAATAAGACTGGGATATTTTCCTAAGCCTTTCCTTTCTAAATCTGACTCAACATGCTAACTCTAGTGCTAATGTTGAAAAAGCAATACCTTCTCTTGAACAACTCATTTCCTTATAACCAGTCCTGGCTCAAGGCAGCACATCCCTCGACATCCATAATTGCTGCATTGCTGGCATAAAGACATTTGTAACTATTGAGCACAAGGCTATCAACTCTGTGCCAGCACTCCAGTTAACATCTGATTTAGTGAACTACACACACTCAGGGTCATTCATAGCTGGCCGGGCATCTTCTTGAGTGCTGTTTTATTTTCGATTTCATTACCTAAATCTAAAGTTAGCCCCATTTAGCACTGTGCTTTTTCTATCCTTCAGTAACAACCATGACCTCAGATATATTATGGCAGCCATAATTTATGCAAAAAGAAGAATCGCAATGCTTCACTTTAAAGCATGAAGAGCTGATATTTCTCTGTATTTTCAACTTTGAATACCCTCCAATCTTGGTTTCTGAGTAGTAATTGGCATAGTGATCAGGCGAGCAGATAGCTTTGTACAGTCAAATTTATCTTTTAGCCCATAGCTATTTTCAATGATAGCATCAGTGGAAAATGAGGGCCTATATTAGGTAAAGGGACAGCCAAGATAGAGATGTTTCATTCTCAACCACGGAGTGCCCGTTTACTGAAGTGTTTTAAAGCATGTGTTGAGTGTAATCACCAGGTCATGTAGACTGCATAATCTGTCATGAGAGGAATTTAACTTCATGTGGCATGAATACAGCATGGTCACTTTTAAGTAAAGCGGTTGGTTTGGTATGGCCAAATCCTGTTAGCAATATCCACTCCCTTACGTCTTCTTTAAAATATGTTATAGATTCTGCTTAGCCAGTTATCATTCAGCACATACATATATACACATTTTTTAAAGTATATATACAATAAGTATGAAATTTAGTCTTCATAAAAAACTCCATTTACACACACTTCCACATGTATACAGACATATCTGCCTATACACTCAACTACCATTCATTCATATTTTCTATTTTGATGTGCTTGTGCTAAAATTACTCTCTGGCCTACCACTGTTAAAATATACCTAACTGACAGTCATTGTGTTTACGCACACCCAAGCACACACCTTGGAACCTACAGGTATTGTGTTTTCACACATTGTTTCCATGGGAACACTCCACCGTGTGAAATTAATTAAGGGTGGACATTTGAATTAATTAACTAGGAGTGTGGCATTACACTTCTCTGGCCCTATGACATTAAACACACACTCACACTCACATACACACACAATCTTGCAGTAAGAAGACACACAGATTCAATTTAATTACCAGTGTGCAGATCACTGGTACAATGTGGATCATCCCAAATTACATATTGTACTATGGCTGCATGTGTGTGTATGTAACATTAATGTGAGTACAACAGTATGTGCTAACTTAGCTGAAGTGGCAGGCAGCTATTACTGAAGCACACAAATTTCCAGAAGCTAATATTCGACCAAATACCTGTGTTTTCAGTTTAAAATGGGCACAATTCCCCCACCCACTGGCTTGAAAGGCAGCTTTCTGCTCTGCACTGGAGCATAGGCAGCTCTAGTCAGTTGGAATTCATTGACGTTACAATTGTGACCCAGTTTCCCAGCAAAACAACACAAAAATAAATAAAAACTTTTGTCTCACTCGTGCAGAATAGCCAATTGTCCACCAGTGAATCTGCATACTCATCATAATCAAACTGAATATTGTTCCATGAAATTCAACGATGTGTTCACATTAGGCAAGTTCTCTGCAGGTCTGGTTTTGCTTTTACACAGAAGTAAATATCATTCATGCAAGCTATGTAAGCTATACTTATTATACACCACTGTGACGCCTTTATTCCGTAGCTAAATAGGTCATGAGCTGCCTATAGCAAAGTCCTGTCCTGTCCTGGGCAGACCCATTTAATCTTAAAACCACTATAGTAGCATGCTTTATTTCTATGTGCAAGAAGGGGAATAAAGTTAATAATATTTTGCTAAGAACTTATTACAGGTGGCAAATTTCCTGTCATGATAAAAAACAGCCTCAGGATGAGTAATACAAATGCATGGTTAGAAACCTTAATGTAAACTGAAGGGACAGCAGTTAATGCTTAAGGTCTAGTGAGTAATTCAAGAAAATAAATACATTCAAGATATTTAAGTGTCAATGTGTGTGTGAATGGGTGGATGACTGGCTGTGTAAAGCGCTTTGGGGTCCTTAAGGACTAGTAAAAGCGCTATACAAATACAGGCCAGGCCATATTTAGACTCTGGTGTGTCTTTTCCCTGCCTTCAAAGCAGTAAAACTTCTTTTTGCTGTTTTGTTGTTTTAGGGATTGTTGGTTTGTTGCAATTCTCCAGTACAAAGATTTGTTAGATGAGGGAGTATGTGTGCAGTTTTCCTGAAGTCTGTTCGCCAAGTTATTTATCTAAGCTGGTGTTATCTACTATTCATTTCTTATGTGATCTTTCCATATTGCCCCAAAAATTCTTAACGTGCAGAATCGATGCTGTCAACAATTTCTTGTTTGTGCTTTTAGCAAAGTATATACATAAAAAATGTAAACATTCTGAGGAACTTCAGACAACCTTTCAGAAAAGACTGAATACATACATAATCAAATAGATATAACAGAATTGCACACTGAATGGGGAAAAGTTATGGCCAACCATATATGTCTCATTTGAAGCAGGTCTAATCCAATCCCCAGAATAGCTGCAGTCTTTCTTTTCGACTCTACCGACCTCAGTGCTTAGATAGATTTCTTAAGGTAATTTAAGCTACTTTAGATTTAATTTTTAATTTAATTAAGGAATGAAGACGTAGATAGACAGACAGACAGACTGATAGACAGACAGACAGACAGACTGATAGACAGACAGATAGACAGACAGACAGACAAACAGATCTGGAGCCAGCGCAGTAACACAGCAATAGATCTGCCACTAAGACAATCCCTGTGCTGTACTCAAATGCCAAACTGGTACAACTGAGGTGATAACTGAAGAGCCTGTTTTCCCTTAAGATGTTGGAACTTGGCAGAACTGTAAAACAGGAAAGCCAATTATCATAGCAAAACAATGGAAAAATTCTAGGAGTATGAGGCTCTAAAGATGGCGTTTGGGAAATTCAGTATTCCAGCCAACAATAAATTGTCTGTAATTAAACTGGTGATTCATAGCTTAGCCAGAGGATTGTTTCATATGCTACAAACCTGAATTCTGAAATTACAACACACAGGATAATAAATGAAAATGCCCTTAAACTTTAATCCAAGGGCCAAATATGAGACACTTGGAAATTGAATTCAGTGAAATTCACTGTGTGTGTGTGTGTGTGTGTGTGTGTGTGTGTGTGTGTGTGTGTGTGTGTGTGTGTGTGTGTGTGTGTGTGTGTGTGTGTGTGTGTGTGTGTGTGTTCATTTATTTTTTATTTTCTTCAATAAACAATGTTACAATATTGTTTATTGTCATATTTTTACCCTAAAACCCTCTAAGTCCATGATCACTGAATCATTTCTTTGACAGAGAATTACTTGAAAACACTTGACTACACATTAACTATTATTGGCAAACATAACGTATCAAAATCCAGGTGGGGTGTTGACAAAGCAACTGGTAAACATAATATGATTTCTCAGAGACACTAGTATGAAAGCGTTGGCTTGCCTTTTCCTGTTGCCTGTTTTATTAAACTTGATGCGCTATCTCCTCTGCATCATCAAGGTTTTCATTCCTAACGTGCTAAAGGTATTATTAAAAAGATTTTCACACTGCTCTCCTCCTTCTCTACAAATATGTTGGTGGTCAATAAGAGAAAATTTCTGTTACAATGATAAATCACAGAAGTTTATCTGTTTGCTAGTTGTAGCTCTGCTTCCACACAGGGCACCGCTCCTAGCTAATCTAAGAGCTGTGAAAGCAGAGCCAACTACACCCTGTCTAGCATCAGTCTCCGGCCAAAGACCTGGGTTTTATCCACAATACACATGTACAGGCACCCTTAAAAAGCTGCTGGAAGGTTCTAGTCATTGTTAATGTGGGACTGACAAACTTGTGAAATGGAGACACGCTACGGTTTCCAGTGGGATCCAAAGCAAGCGTGCTTCATGCAAAAATAGGAATGGATGCAAACAAGCAAAAAGCTTTATGACAGAGCACTGTTTGAGCTGAAAGGAGATGTCTATTTTTTGGTTTGACTAAGTACCCACTGCTTGTCCTGATAAACGGTAATGCATAAACAGTTGTTAAGACATACAGGACAACTGCTGGTTAGATCTCCAGGAAGATAAAGACCCAGATTACTGTGTGTGATATGCTGTAGAGTAAAACTATATAAACCAAAAACTTATAGGCAGTCCTAATATAAAGAGAGCAAAGACTTAAACTAGAGAGAGAGATAGAGAGGGACAACTTCATCTGTTAGGACTGGATTTCATGCAGTCTTATCTATCCACCCATCCATCCATCCATCCATCCATCCATCTATCCACCCACATGGAAGTTATGTACAACCTCTGATGCACTTAAAATTATTCAGTTCCTTATTTTTTTTTAAAAAAATTCTGTTTAGATGTCAAAGAGTAGTGAATGCAGAGTCACGGTGTAAAGAAAATAAAGACTAGAAACAAAGTAACACAACAAAGGGAATTAAAAGTAAGGGCTAAACATTACATAGAGATCAAGGCAATATACACTCAACAAAAATATAAACGCAACACCTTTGTTACTGCTCCCATTCCCCATGGGATGGACGTAGAGACCTAGAATTCATTCCAGATACACAATATAACCATCCCTCCCAAACAGTGGTCACAAATCAGTCCAAATGTGTGGTAGTGGGCACATCTGCTATATTGAGATAATCCATCCCACCTCACAGGTGTGCCACATCAGGATGCTGATCTGACATCATGAGTAGTGCACAGGTGTACCTCAGACTGCCCACAACAAAAGGCCACCCTGGAATGTGCAGTTTTGTCTCACAGCAAAATGCCACAGATGCCACAAGCAATGAGGGAGCGTGCAATTGGCATGCTGACAGCAGGAATGTCAACCAGATCTGTCGCCCGTGCATTGAATGTTCATTTCTCAACCATAAGCCGTCTCCACAGGCGTTTCAGAGAATATGGCAGCACATCCAACCGGCCTCACAACCGCAGACCTCGTGTAACCACACCAGCCCAGGACCTCCACATCCAGCAGGTTCACCTCCAAGATCGTCTGAGACCAGCCACCCAGACAGCTGCTGGAACAATTGGTTTGCACAACCAAACAATTTCTGCGCAAACTGTCAGAAACCGTCTCAGGGACGCTCAACTGCATGCCCGTCGTCCTCATCGGGGTCTTGACCTGACTCCAGCTCGTCGCCGTAACAGACTTGTGTGGGCAAATGCTCACATTCGATGGCGTCTGGCACGTTGGAGAGGTGTGCGCTTCACGGATGAATCATGGTTCACATTGTTCAGGGCAGATGGCAGCTGAGAATGTCCCAGTTCTTGCATGGCCAGCATACTCACCGGACATGTCACCCATTGAGCATGTTCGGGATGTGCTTGACCGGCGTATACGACAGCGTGTACCAGTTCCCACGAATATCCAACAACCTCGCACAGCCATTGAAGTGGAGTGGACCAACATTCCACAGGCCACAATTGACAATCTGATAGACTCCATGCGACGATGTGTTGCACTGCATGAGGCAAATGGTGGTCACACCAGATACTGACCGGTTCTGGGTCCCCAGACCCCCAATAGCGCAAAAAACTGCACATTCCAGGGTGGCCTTTTGTTGTGGGCAGTCTGAGGTACACCTGTGCACTACTCATGATGTCAGATCAGCATCCTGATGTGGCACACCTGTGAGGTGGGATGGATTATCTCAATATAGCAGATGTGCCCACTACCACACATTTGGACTGATTTGTGACCACTGTTTGGGAGGGATGGTTATATTGTGTATCTGGAATGAATTCTAGGTCTCTACGTCCATCCCATGGGGAATGGGAGCAGTAACAAAGGTGTTGCGTTTATATTTTTGTTGAGTGTATATCAAAGGAATAAATAAGCTGAAGCTTGTCACTAGACAACTTTAAAATTAAGTGATGAGAGAACAGCTAAAGTTGGAGAACAGTAAGAAGAAAATAAAAAAGACAGATAAAAGAAATGTGTCTTTGTATGTATCCTTTATTCCGTTTGTCCTATTTCGGCTTTCTTACCTTTGGGTCATTGTTACTGAATTTCTTTAATATCCCATCATTTACACGGGAAGTACAACTGAATACTAAGCACAAGAGATAATTTGTCATCAAAATAAAACAGGAAATGAACTTGACACAGACAGAGGGAAAAACACAGAGATGAGACTAGGACATGAAAGGGAACCAACATCGTCAAACAAGAAACCAAGAACTAGAACTATAGTTCTTGAAGCACTAGGAAATACTGAACTCAGAACAGTATTATACAGAGCATGAACTTAAATTATAAAAAAGCCCTCCAAAAATCAAAATGCCACGTCAAAGACCTGGATCATGACAAAAGCAGCACAATGTTGTACTGTATTTGTATTTTTTTTATGGTGCACTGATAAAAAATTTAAAAAAGCAATAGATAGCATAGCGCTGTTAGCCAATGCTGAAATGCAAATAGTAGCTTACTATCTACTCCAATTGCAGTTTGTCAAAAATAAATGAAAAAAATAATCACAACATCCACAGGTTTGATATGTTTTAACAGCATATGTTGCAAGGAGATGGTTTTCATGAATGAGTGAATAAAATAGAATAAAACTGAGTACTGTGTACTCTGAAGGTTAGCAATGCTATACATTATATTTAATTTTGCAACTTGTTATAATAATCAGATTATGTTTTTAATCCAGAATCATTTTATATTCATTAAACTATTGAGTGACTCCTCATGTCCTCTGGATCAAGTCAACTGTAATTTGCACTTACCTGTAAGGAGGCAGTTATTATGAACAAATTAAGTCCAAGTCACTCTTGCATCTCTGTGGTACTTAGATGGCAGGCAGGAATTAGCATGAACGTGATGTGACACATAATGAAACATTGTATTCAGTGCATGTTACTAAAAAATAAATGATTTCCAACAGGTTTCTTTTTTTTAGTCCACGGGTTGGAACTATATTCTGTCCTTTTTGTCGTTGTCATCTCTTATTTCTCCTCAGTATGTAAATTCCCACTTGTCGCTCTCACACTCTCCTCTCATCTCTGTAAACCATTCCCATGTCCCATTTTATTCAATGTTTTGCCATCAAGAGAATCCACTTCATCTCTCTTATGTCCCACCCTTGTAAACCATTCCCAGTAATTATGAAGGCAGCAACTCGACTGGGGATTTCATCACATGGCTCAGAGCTCTGAGGAGAGGCCAACATCAGGAAATCCCTGTCACAGCAATGAGACACTAACAAACCACAAGATATACTGAACTGCTAGAAAATGAGCTAAAAAGCCCAGAGGAGCTCTGATTAAAACCTCAGTTTGGAAACGAAATGCAAGCACAAAGGTTGCCCCACTAAAGGATGTTAGAGATGGGGTTTGAAAAAACAATTATTTTCCTTGCTTGATTGTCTTCATGCAAAGAGTGATAAAATTGCATGGAATTTGCACGGCTAAACAAGCTTAGTGACTTATCGTTTTGCAGCCAAAGAGCTAATTGTTACACTTAATTGGTTTTTGGCACAGAATAAATTATACAAATCCTATAAGATAAACACTCTAAAACTTTGGTTCATTGGAAAAAAAAAGTTCTGAAACATCTTGGAAATTCTGCCTGATTCCTTCTTCAAAGCTTTTCTAAGCGGACAAAGAATTGGACAGCATTTTTCTTGTACTGTTTAAAAGGCTTGGGTCTTTATAGAAAATAGGAACATGAAAATTCCCACCAGCCTCAAGCCCCCAGTGAATCAGAGTATTAAATTTGAAGCAGCCATATCCTTCCAACACTGCTTCTCTAGGGTAAGTAGGAAAGGCCTAGCATACATTATTCAGTGGTTATTACTATAGGATTGTGGCGTTGAGCAGGATAAAAGTAAGTACTGAGGGTAAAGTGAAAGACATTTAACTCACTGGTCACTTTGGAACAGATGGATTTATATTATTATAATTTCATTCTCTGACTGCATACATCAGTGACCGGAAAAACAAAACTATCCGGCTACAGACAGCGGTGGTGCTATTACTTATTTCCACATGAGGTTCAGTTATGTGCAATTTATTGTTTGCGCATTAGGCTCGAAATGGATAACCTTGAGGCAAAGGATAAACCAGCAATGATAACTGATATACATTAGCAGTAAACCTGCCGCCTGTAGGCTAACCATAGACCAGAGATGTAAGTATTTATTTCTGGTAGCTGCTACCTGATCCTGTCTGGCTTTGATGGAATGGATTGTCCTGACTTTGCAGGGGTGACGGGGTTAAACAGAAGCGTCTGTGTGGCCATTAAAGAAAAAAAAAATGGACTCTCTCGCTTGCTCTCTCTCTGTCTCTCTCACACACGCACACATATATATAAAGCAGAACTCACACACACACACACACACACACACACACACACACACACACACACACACACACACATACACATCCATGGGTTTAGCACAAATGAAAAGGGATCTGTTATGATCCCTTGGAGAATTGAGTTGAACAGGGACAGAAAGGAAACCACAAGAGGAAAGACGGATACCAGAGGAATGAAATAGATATAATGATTGGTATGAAATCTTCAATTAATTTTTTAATACAGTTTCATTCCTGAGATTGCTGTGCAGAATCTATGACTCTGCAGAACCAAGCTTAAACCCAGGTATTGGAAACTACCAAAGTACGAGTCCTTTAAGAGTAAAAAGTCAAATCAGGAAGTAGCCATATTATATTGTTTTCAGTAAAAAGTATTCAGAAACCGCAAGTCCGTGTTTAAGTGTGTATCTGTGTGTGCCGCTGAAGGTCTAAGAAACTGACCCTGATCAATAATCTATGAGCACCAACACGTCTGTGTAGGCAGGCAGAAATGCATGCAAGCAAACACAACATATGCATTTAGAAATATTCATGGACAGAATATAAAATATATTGTCTCACACATTGCACACACACTGTGCACTTCTTCCACATATTGACTCGGGCAAACAGCAGTCACCGTCACCTGCATACTTTTACAAACAAAAACTTGTACAGAGTAAACTTATTTCTCTTTCACCTCAAGTATTTGAACCACAGGAGAATATTTCATGGTAAATGGAGCATTGCAACTTTATCTTCTCTGCTCTCCTCACTACCTCTATCCTCTGCACTTATCTTTTCTCTTTTCCTGTCCTCAAGCATTCCACAGGACACAGGACTTGAGGGAGAATTTACTTATATGGCCATGATGTAGCCAAACACATTTGTTACTACTGATATGGATGTTCTGCGTGTCTCCCTAAATGAGATGTCTGAATTAGGTTCTCAAAGCCTGTTAATGTTTCAATATAAATGGCATACTTTATTATAAATGCCTTGCTTGTGAGGACATACAGTTATACAGACCAATGTGGAGAGCAAAAAGAGTAAATAAAATAAACATTATAATCACTATTTCTTTTAAGAAAGCTCCAGTTTGTAATGCAGTATTGTAAAAAGTGGTACATCTAACTTTAGTATCTTGAAGTATTTCTTTCTCAGCTGGCATTTATTTTCCTTGAGCTGTGTGACTTTGTTGACTGGTCGCTTAAGCACCATACATTATCATGAAGAAGCAGAAAGCAGAGGGCTGACGTAGCGACTTCAGTTTATAGATCTATTTGGTGTCTCTATCTCTAAAACAGATGCTCTGTGGTTTACCCTACTCTGCCTCCCATCTCTATCTTTCTCCCACTCTTCTTTTTCTCTCGTTGCTCTTTGTAAGATTTATCACTCTGCAACCCTGGAGCCGGGAGGTCCCTGCGTATACCTCTTGTCCCTCTGTACCCGTACCTCTTTGTCCCACCCTCTGCCCTCAGTGTTCTTGAGGCCCTTCAGGCTTTCTCACATTTTCTTAATTTTTCTTTGTCTCTCTGTGGTGAGTAATTACCTGCTTTGTGCAGGCTAGTCTTGCAATGAAACCTGGTGACACAGTTGCTGTGTTTCATTTGGTATACTTCTGCACTTGCTATTTTAAGTGCATTAGTGCATTCACAGTAGATGCATTGCTCTGAGTACAAGGAGGGTATGATAACGGTGAATCAGATGTGAGTAGAATGCTATACACTTCTTGACCCGAAAACTTCAATAGTGACTGAGCTGGAGTCACGAAAGTTAATTTCCCATTGATTCTCCTCATGGACATTTCAGAAAATTCTCATGTAAATGAGACAACTATCTATGAGGTCAATAAAAGCAATGAAGAAATTTGCTTTAAAAAATGTCATTCCTTTTGACAGTGAAGGAACTGCTCATCCCATAATGCATTGCAATTCCCAGATTCCCCAAAGGACTTCTAACTTTCTCAGATTTAATCCGTATCATAATATTAATAGTATATCCTAGTCATCAGTGTGGTACAGTGCTCCATTCCTGACTTAATCACTCTCATAGCTAATAGCAAGTTTTCTTTGGATGGATACAAGATTGTGGTGGATTATCAAAATCCAAATAGAGAATATGAATGAGGTTTTTACTTACATAACCTATCTCTTGAGCTCTATAGTCACCATTCTGGCTACTTAGTAGAAAAGGACGAACTGCTAATTTTTAATCGATTCAATCTCATTCTTGTCTTGAGATTTGAACAGATTACACAGATCTCACATCTGTAGATAAAAGTCTTGTAACGAACACTGGTGACCAGTTAAATAGATGATAAGGCTTATGAATGGACATTAAGAAGCTTGAACATATTCAGTCCAAATACCCATACACACAAGGGCACTGCTAGTTTATTGTCTCTGGCTGTGGGAACAGAAAACACCACATTAGCACTGCATGCCACCAAGCACATTACTTATTTAATAGTCTATGCTAGATAACTGAATTAAGGTTGAAAGAGGAATTGGGAAACCCCCACAGGCATTTTATCATACAGTGTTTGATTAGTATTGTATTTAGCCCTGAACGATTTACTATATATTTGACTTAACTGATAAATTAAAACAACTTTGTAATTTTAACCGCATCAACAACAGAGCTTTAGAGGACATTTATAATGAAAAGGTTCCACACGTATCAATAGAGAGACATAAAAACACAGCAGACTAAACATAATCATTCTACTATATTGAGATCTCAGTTTTCCATAAATGAGTTTCCTCATATGTTGCATCACATTCAAAAAGTAACAATTCCTAAAGGTTTGAGTTTGAGGGGATATTGCAGAAGAAGCAGTCACTTGCATAGTCGGAGAGACAAACATGAGAATCGAGCTGACCAGAGACCAGAAAGATTAAAGCTTTTTTATTAGCATGACAGCCAGAAGTGTTGCTTGTTCAGCTTACATCCATAGCCATTTAGAGTCAGTCTGTTAGTGAGACAAGCAATCAGCACGACAGTCAGGAGAGCTAAAAGCTGTTATGATGCTGACGGCAAAGATGAATCAGTCAAATGCATCTTGTATGAGGCTTGACTATATTACTATCGAAACAGCTAATGTATGAAGTTAGACCGCTTGTGAGACCAATCATGAGAGACAGATAGGAGAGTTGAAAGCTGGAGTAATAACTAAATAAAAATCACTTTTGAACCATGTGTCCTGACCAGACTAGTCAGGCAGTCAGTGACATACCAATGAAACAGGAGAGCTGAGAGCTGCTTTTAGGACCCATCTGTACTGGGGGCTGGAGGCTGTGATGATGAGCCACCCGTCTACAGCTTATTATTACCTGACTAATTACATTGGCTACCTCAGGCTGGCAGCCCTATGCCTGTATCCATAATCAAAGCAAAAATTTAACTATTAACTTAATTAATGGTGCAGTGGTGTATGTTGTGTCAGCTCGCAAGAGAGAGTATGGTGCTTGTGACTGTATTTGTTCCTCAGTGCATAGTTTGCATTATTCGATGAGATTTATGAGTGAGACGTTAACAACAAAACCAGAGGGACAATAATGGATGAACAACACAAAGCATATGTGAGATATGTATGGATATTTCCACGCTATACCTTTGCACTAGTACTGGTGGATTTGTTTTCTATGCATTTGATACGATACACATTGTATACATTTGTTTTTCCTTTTATTTATACCTTTTTCTTGCTACCCTGGTGTAAGGGTTCAGTGTTGCTCCAACCAAAATGTGTCCTCTAATAAATTAGCGGACCGCAACAATGTCTTTAAATTTTAAAAGCACAATCTGACAACCATAGCTAATTTACTTCACTAAAATAAAGTTTGTTACTTATTATTGTTTCATTGTAAACTTTTTCCCCCCTAAAATTTTGTTTTAAAAGCACTAGTTTTATATGTGTGTATATGTGTGTATATGTGTGTGCGTGTGTAACTCCGTGGTAACTTGCAAAGTGTGAAAAGAACAAAATTTATCTCAGGATAAATGTGTGTATTTTTCCATGCAAACAAGACTAAAATTATTTATTTATTTGTTTATTGCTAGAGGCCTAGCTCATATTTAAAGGAGCCAGTTTTTGCATATAATTGTCCTTTATACTGTTCAGGCTACTAGTGGTGCTTTCTTGTTCTGGGTAAATTGGAGCTAGTTTGATCAGTGTTAGGTGTCACTGCTAGCAAAGAGACAAACAACTCTTATTGTTTGCTGTTTGTGTGCTTTTGTGGCATAGGTTTTGGGCAATAGGCAAAGCTGAACATCACCAAATGGTAACTCAATTAGTATTCATACTAAATATGAACTATGATTGCTGAAACTGAGGTTTTTCTTAAACTTGATCTGCAGCACTCTCTTAGTAGCTTTAAGGGAAGCAAACAGTAACAGCAGGTTGAGTATTTATAAAGCAGCTGCCCTGGGCCCTTAATTATCTGAAGACTGCGTCTATAGAGCGTTCTTCAGATGGTAGGAACATGCTCTGAACTACTACAGTGGGCGCTATGGGTAGATAATACATTGTAAAAATGTTGCCTTTATTTTCTACAGAGATAATAAAGGCTGCACACTGGGGTATTGTGTGTCAAATGAGTGAATAAAAGATCTTATTTTAATAGAATTAGGAATGCAAGTGACGAAAAGCTTTTGATTTTCAGTCTTTGATTACTGCTAATGTCTTTTAGGGGGAGCTGACAATTTTCTCATCAAGAAGGACAAGACAGTATTGTTACTTTTTCATACATCGTGGGCAACATTCAGCTGTCGTATAACGACGTTAGCAACTGTTTAACACGTAGTCATTATTTGGAAACTTTATATCCATAGATTATATATGCATTTAATAGAATAAGACTTCCCATCAATGGTTGCGATTTAAAATGACAGAGTCCTGCGCTAACACAATAAGACCAGGCATGTTCGTCCACACCGCCCATTGAGCTGGAATGATTCAAGGCATATTACATCTGTCATAGTTTTCAAAGCACCCTTCGCTTTTAACAGAGTGGAAAGATAATACAGTGAAGCCTATCACACGCCCCGTTGAAAATAATTAATCCAGCATACATGTGTTAGGAAATAGAAGAGAGACGCATTGCACAATAAACTGAGTGGAGCACTCATTTGTTGTTTAGCAAATTTGTTACCCGAGTCTGTATGAGTGGATTATGTGTTTCTGCGTACACATGCACACAAGCTTGAGTGCTTTGAACTGCACCTAAGTGCCCTTTCAGGTGTTAATGTTTGCATGTGTTCATATCTAGAATGTGCATTTATCAAAGTGTGTATGTGAGGTGTACAGTCATACGCAAACGTTGTTTGCCACATGTTGTCTTGTGTACGTGTAAGGCTGTTGTATGTGTGTGTGTGTGTCTGTTCATAACTTTGTGTACCCATAACACTTATGTTCATGTTTGCATTCGTGACTCCCAGGAGCCCCTGATGCTCTAAAATAGAACACAGACAGGTGTGCCATATTAGGAATTTGGTCTTCACTTGCATAAGCAGAACAATAAATATCCATCCATAACAAATAGCACGACAGAGAATGGGTGGGTGAATGAGGGAGATTCAGTCAGAAGAGGATGGAAAGGGCCCCCCCCCCATTTCAACGGATCAACGACTTTCCAATTTTAACACAATACTCATTTGGAATTCAGACCAGAATGCAGCAAGATATTAATTTGGGGAAATCAACAGAGAAATTGGGTCACCTGTGAGCTATTCATTTCAAGCAGCCAAAACAAATAAGCAATTTAAAGGGTAAGAGTGAGAGACGCAGGGCAGAGGAAGAGAATAAAAAAAGAAAATGATGCAAGTGCAGAGATGTAATGAAAGAGGTGGAAACTTGGTTAAGTATATAAGTGGGAAGAGTCAGCAGACTGGGAAGGGCTGGGAGCGACAGCCGAGGTAGCTCTGAGAGAAGGACCCAGAGAGAGAGCGATGTTAGATTGTTTTTGTAAGCCAATGAAAATGGCAGACATCAGGTTTGCATTCATTGCAACACATATCCACTCAATGTAAACCAAAGTTGTCCCAGTCAGACTTTAAAAGAGGAAAGCAGAGGTCAGGGTCACAGCTGTATTTATATCATTTAGGTTGAGAATAATTGGCTTTTCGCAGACATACACACAATTCAACACAAGCAAACACAATCACAGATGGATGCCATTTTGAATGGATTATGTAAATTGAGTGCAAAGGATCCGGTGCTGGCAGAGAGGAGAGGGAGTCAAGAGTGAACTGTGGAGGTTGATACAAGTTATGACAGTACTGGCTGGTTGGTTGAAAGGTGTCCAGTGAAGCAAGAGCCTACAAGGCACAGACAGAAAGTAAAGTAAATAGGTGTAAATGAAAACTATGAAGCTATTTTGGTATTCGTGGTTATGTTTGTGAGAGTCCAATAAATCTACATTTTGATGTTCTTTTAGTCATCTCTCTCTCCTCTTCTTTATAGGACAGTCCACTGATCCTCCAGTCAGACAGAAATGTGACTGTCAATGCTCGGAATGAACAGGGACAACTGACTGGTCAGCTAACTGTGGGTAAGACATACACCAAAGACATACAAGATTTTCTCTTTAAACAACCTCCAAACCGGATCATTTCTCTAAGGCATTGTTTGTACTTGAATTCCTAAATACATTCCACTGCTTTCTGTTTTGCAAACCGAATGCTATCTGTTTCCATTGGCGTGTTTCACTGAGGCTGAGAGCCGGGCTTTTTGGGCTTTTGTCTTGACTATATCATCTTTCCAAGCTCTTATTGAATTAGTGAATGTCCTACAGAATACAGAACTCAAAGGACATGTAGTGTCACGGCTGCACAGCAGTCGTGTGGTGAATTGAGTAAAGGATCCAAGATGCAGGCACTGACTGGGGTGCGAGTGAATATTTATTTGCAGAGGTGATAAGGGGACAAAAACAGGAGGAGCAGAGCGGGGAGTAAACCAACCTAAACTGGGGAAAACTAAAGAACTCAACTTAAACCAAACACGCACAGGGGGAGGAACAAAATACACAATGAAAGATGGCGGAGAGACGCAGACTAAACACCAGGTTACACAGAATGATGCAGACGGACACGGAGTTAAACAGACGACGCGACAGAGAGCACAGGAAAACACAGGGCTTAAATACACGGGGAGTAATCAGGGAATGGGCCACAGGAGGGAGACACAGCTGGGAGCAATAAGGCTAACGAGACAGGGGAGAGGTAAAACTGAACACACTGACATGAGACATGAACTTTCAGAATAAAACAGGAAACTAACAGACACAGAGAATCAGACAGGACACTGAACATGACAGGCAGACTCATGAGCAGACACAATAACACCATGGACAGACAGAGGGAACACAGAGAAGTGGGAGCAGGCAGGCAAAGAACAGAAACCTAACAAATGGCAAAATCACAACAGAATACACACTCGGAATGAACAAAAGCATAAGGAAACACAAAACACTGAGTCCTCAGACTCAGGACCATGACATGTAGTCTATATAGCATGTTTCAGGGGACTCACTAAAAAGGTCATGAATGAAAAGCTGTGGGAAACTATACCCATAAAGCAATAAGTTAATACATAAAGATAAATATGCTTTTTGAATTTATTTTCTGGTCTGGATGTCATATTTATCTTTCTGTGGTTGACCAGTGTAGGGAGGTCAACCTCAATGTAATATCTAAAAAAGAAAAAACAATATTATTAACCCTTTAAGACCTACCATAGAACCAAGGCTGCCAGAGCTTACTTTATATTTTTACATGCTATAGTTCCATTTTAGGGAGCATTTCAAGTTGCTATACATCAATACAACTGTTATAGCCCATATTATAATAATATGTATGCATTAAGTCCACAGTAACGAGATGAATTGCAAAAAAAGTGCAATAAACTACAAAATAATTGAAAATCGTTTTTGGTTTTTTTTACGTATATTTCTACTTGGAGAAATTTAAGAGGTTTATCCCTCAAAACTTTAAATGCAAAAAAATTGCAATAAATAGCTTACAACAGCAGGAAATTTATTTTGAGTGTCTTCATAGTTTTATTTTTGAGATACACCAATTTTTATATACTGCAGGAAAAAATGAAAAACAATCCTATGATGCAAATTTGCAAAGAAAACAGCATGTGCATCAAAATAAACTATTTTAAGTAGTGCAATTGGAGTTCTAAGCATCCCAGCAAATATTCAGAAAAGCATAAAGTCAAACATGACTTATAAAAACACCAGCATTGGCTTTTAAGGCCTACAAGTAAAAAACTACATTTTCCGCGAAAATGACGTCACTTCCAGTTTCGGGCAGGTAATGGCGGACATGCCATCATTTGCGCTGATGTCTGTTTCAATGTGGGAAGTGTTACAAACAGCTGATCGGATCAGCAAAGCGTGTTTCTGGAATATTGTGTTTTTGTTCCTGCTAGCGCTTTTTATGCAGTATTTGCAAAGCTATGTGTGGAAGGAAACCGTGACCAAGGACAAGCTGATGGCATAAGATGTAAGTACAACTCCTCCGGTTTCATATGCAAAAAGTAAATTATTGCGCTAGCTTACGTGGTTCCGGTTCTACAGGGATTTAAATATAGTTACGCAAAACTGCTTTAAAGGGTTACATTAAAATAATTTTTTTTAGCTACTTCGTCTCAAATGTTTGTAATGCTGATTCTTTTAAAAGGAAAAATCTGACTCAAGGTCCTGCTACTTGCCATATAAATTCCCCAGTCTTTCATTGTGTGTTGTGTGACTTTTCAATTTAATACTGACCCAATTCCCAGTGTCTTTAACCCCGTGGCATTTTTTATCCACTAAAACCCTGTTCCTTGCCTTTGATTCGGTCTGATTGGTTTAAATGAAATGTTTGATGAGGTCTGGCTGTGCACTGATTCCAAAATATAATCTAATGTAAGATATGATTGCCACCATTTTCATACTTATACAAGATATAGCTGACATCATATTTTGATATGCAACTGTGTTTCTAAAAAAATAAAATAAAATATAGTGTTTTGTGATAACTATGTATGTCCTAATTTTATATGTGATCCACATTGTTGCTAAGATATGGAAATATAAATACATTTTGGATCAGTATGTGGTACCATCCAAATGACTGGAAGGCCAAGTTTGAGCAAAGGCCTTGCCTATTATAGCAGGACTGAACCTTTTACAACAGCATGTCTCTTTGGTAAAAAATAAACCGGCTGCTGCAGTCTAGACCAGTCAGCCACTGAAAATATTTGGCACACAATCAAATTAAAAATAGATCACAAAAGGCCCTGGTCAGCTTTTTTATGTTATTAAAAACACCTGGGTGAGGTGTTCCGGGCATGTCCCACCGGGAGGAGGCCCCGGGGCAGACCCAGGACACGCTGGAGAGATTATATCTCTCGCCTGGCCTGGGAACGCCTTGGTGTTCCCCCGGATAAACTGGAGGAGGTGGCTGGGGAGAGGGAGGTCTGGGCCTCTCTGCTTAGGCTGCTGCTCCCGCGACCCGGCCTCGGATAAAGCGGATGAAGATGGATGGATGGATGTTATTTTATGTTATTATTTATGTTATTACAATTCATTGTTTTCTGTTCTTCTAATATACAATTCCTGCTTTTTTTGAAAAACAAATTATTTTTGTTATATATTATGGTTCTGAAACATGGAAAACACAGTAGGATCTATTTTTAATCATTTTTCATTTTGGTTTTGTTCACAATAGATACTTTGTGGCATTTTAAAACTGGATGTGATGACTGGGGCATAAGTGTAACCAAAGAATAAACCAAAGTATACTGTGTCCTCTCATGGTAGCGACTTTCAAATGTCACAATGTAGCCAAATCCTAAAAGCAACAATTTGATCATCTGTTTTCTGAATGAATGAATCTATTCACAAGATCAGTATTATGTTTTGTTTTCTTTCTTTCTTTCTTTCTTTTTTTTTATAAGACCAATGATAGTAAAACTAAAACCTAAACCATAATGACAGAATTCCCACGTCACAGATCAATGGGGAAATAACTTTTACTATATCTTCCAAAGGAGCTGTCGGCAAGTCTATATTGGTTCAGTTCTCAGACCTAGAAGACCAGTGTTTTAAAAGCAAGACTTGACTTTGGGTGGTTGGTGGTGATGCCAGAATTCAGGTTGCTGCAGACATGAAACATCATTTGCAGTCTGACAGGTGAAATAAATGGTATTTTGAGGCAGAAACTTCTCATCCAAAGTCTTCCATTTGATGTTAATGCAGCATATAGATATTCATCTCCTGTAGGTCGTCCGGGCACTTGCAGTATCGATATACACAGACTTTCCATTTCTGACACTTCAAGGGCTTGAAATTCCTGACAGATCACCTCCTCCTGTGAAAACCCCCCCTAAAGCTCCCTTCCTCACTAAGAAAAGCATTTTAATGCTTATGTGTGTCTGAATAAGTATCCGTGTGCCTGTCTTGCAGTCAGTAGAATCAGCCAGTTTTCAAACTATACAGCTAGAGAACCCACTGCAACCAGCCTAGTCAGGCTGTTTGCAGTGGTCAGGTTTGGTCAGACATGTACTTGTTACCCTCTGTTACACACACAGCTGATTTAAATGGCTAAATGACCTCCTCAACATGTTTTGAAGTTCTCCAGAGGCCTGGTAATGAACTATTTATACCATTTGATTCAGGTGTGTTGTCCCAGGGTGAGATCTAAAACCTGCAGGACACCAGCACTCGAGGCCTGAAGTTCCACACCCCTAGCTTAGAGCTTCGAATCCTTAAACACAGGGCACATGCCAGTAGGAGATCTAGCAGTAACCACATAACAAAAAAAAAAACCCACAGATATGATCACATTTTGAAGTTCTCACAGACTGACTAATAACATAAGAGGGGAGGGAATGAATCTTCTTGAGGAGCCTCTTCTATCTAGCAGCACAACCGTTTGGTCTCATCCTGCTGCTGCTTCTGTGTTGACTCATCACCAGAATTATCACAAAACACACAAATACAAACATCCATCCTCTCTAACCTCATTTTCTTTTCACTCTCTTCATACAGCTTCTCAGCAGTTCTTAAAGTAAGGCAGTTATTTCCACTCACCAGAAACTTGCCAAATCTGAAGCAGAAAAGTTCCACTTCAGCAACCTCCTTATTAGTATTCATCACTAAAACTCACCAGAGGAACAGCTTGCTTTAGCTTGTACAAGAGGTACAAGATCATCATGGTTAGTGGTATGGAAAGGTAAAATGGCCACAAATGTTTGGAGTAGTGCATTAATATCCAGACACAGGTACACTGACACCTCATTATATACTGGATTGTTAAATCTGCACAGAAGAATAAGAAAAAAACAAGAACTAAGCTCCAAATATTTAAAAATGAATGGATAGCAAGACTGGGATTAAAGTCATATATTAGCTCTAGGTGAAAAAAAATGTGTTGTGATGTTAAAACAAATATTATTTATTCAGGTAGGGCTCATATTATGTAATTAGTCGTATTTTAAATGAGAAATACCGTACAAAACACACAGCCCTTCTTCTACCTTTAGCTTGCAACCTCCTGAAGCATCATCTTTTGATTGAGAAGATCTGAGTACATTTGTTGGCCTTGGGCTTTTCGTCTCTGTTTTATTGCTCTCTTTCTTTCATCCCTCCATCCCCTCTCATCCGCTGTGTTGCTGTCAGCTCGTTAATGTGAGTGAGAACCTGTCATCTCTGTCTTCTCAATGGCCAACCATAAAGATGATGAGTGAACTTGGAGTTTTGAAGCCATACCCTTTCACCCACCTAGGTGATCATGTTCCAACATTACAGGCTGTGGAGTGGTGTCTAAACAGCATTGTGGAAGCAGTTGTGCAGCATGAAAGACTATTTCCTATTGCATTGTGAGTGGTTGAGTTAAGTTGAGAATGTGTACATTACTTATATAAAATAGCACCTTATAATCAGTACAGAGAAAGTGGTCGTAGTTGGTTGATTGGAAAAAAAGAAGAGCTTATTCTTACATTGTTATACATTGTATCCTTTAATTACCCTGTAGTGGTGGTAGTGTGGGACCCATAGAATTGTAAGGCATGTTAATACACATTAATGGACATCCCACCTCCCAGTCTTATTATTTTTATTGTCTGGGCTTATTACTGCTATTATTATCTTGGCCATTTGCAGTCTGACAGACAGTAAACTAATTTTAATTATTGCCTGCATGAGTGAAGCTCACACAGGCACTTGGGGCAGCTTAGGCTTTCTTTGAGTGGGATGTGCGGGAAGGAGAGGAGGGGTCTGCAGAATGCACCCACGTTATACTAATGTGGTTGTGTTTTTGTATTTCCAATTAGCAAAAATGGCCAGAATTTCTATAAACACAGGGACACAGATGAATAATGAATATGTTAGACCAATGCACTACATTGAATGTAAAGAACACATTCATGTTGGGAATTTGCGAAAAAAAACAATGTAGTGTAATTTGTTAATGCATATTTGTTAATATGCAACTACCTGTTGCATATTCTCCAAGTCGTGTAAGTGGGCATAGTATTGCCCGTGGGAGTTTGATAAGATGTAGTACAGAGGACGTAGGAGCTTCTTTCCTCTGTGTAGTACAGAGGAGTATACTGTAGTATAGAGGACATTTTATGATTCATACAACTTTCAAAATTGTATGAATTTTGAAATGACACACACCAAATGACACACACTTGTTTATGAAGTGTGTGTCATTTGGTACGCAGCCTGCAGAGTGCAGCCAAGTTGCACACTGCAGGCACCTGAACCAAAGGAAACAAGTAAAAGTTATTCTAAACTCATGCAAGCTGGGAAGTGTGTTTTTGTTGAAGTGTACAACAATTAAAATGTACAACTTTCTCTGAAATATTATGCAACGCTCTTAAATGTCTGTGACCTAAATCTTAAACACAAATAAAACACTGCATCTATAATATTGACATCTCCATTAGCTGGTCAGCTCAATTATTGTTCACAGCACATTTTCCATTTAATTTACCTGTGCATCTGTCCATTGGGAAAGCTGGCATTCATTACAACTTATGTGGGTGTACATTTAGGTTCTGGCTATTGACTTTTCATTTTCCTACACGTGTTGTGCTGTTTGATGCAAAGGTACTGATAGCGCTCATTACCAATGTGGTTGCATTTGTCTGTAGCTCTCTCTCGCTCTCTCGCTCTCTGTATTACAGCTAATATTCTTGCTGCTCTTGCTATTGCTAATATTCTTATTCAGTCACAGTTAGTCTTGGGTGAAGAATAATCTGTGATTTAGAAAGAGCACATTAAAAAATGTTCTGCAGGTGAAAAGTTGCTTACATGTCTGTTTTTTTTAATAAAAAACTTTCAATATCAAATTTCTTTCTTTCCACCTCCCTTTACATCCTTTAATTCACACACACATGCCTCTTTCTTTTGCCGTTCTCCTTCCTTTTTCTTGTGTTATTTTTACCTTTCACGTTTTAGACATGCATGGACCTCCATCTCATATTAAACCAATGATTTCCCAACTGACCTTCATCTAAACTCAGACTTGCATTTATCACTTCATTATCTTTACCTTCTTATACTAATTATGTTCCCTTTTATCTTAGCAGAATCACTCTGGCATTTGGCTGAAGTAGCTCAAAAAGCGGCTTATCAAAGCAGTAAAATTAGAGGGCTAAAAGGCAAAGGCCATACAGAATATTAATGATAATTAACAACTTGTAGTAAAATTGGTGGGAATTTTGTTGTAGAAAGTAAGATTATTTTTATGAGTTATTGCACTTAGCTCTGCATTATTGGCCTTACAAATTATATAGCTGTTAAACTTAAAAAACAAAAGCTTTCATTCTTTTCAGTAACATGGTGTTTCCATGGTAGTTAAACAGTTGAATGCCAGCTAAAATTGGTTTCTGATTAGTGTGCGGAATGAGAACTTGCAAAGCCTTGCATAAAATTCAATTGTTCCATTACACACAGTCTAATTATGAATCTACATCTTTTCAAATCCCCCTCTGAGAAACAAATGACGTACATAACAATCATATTAAGCAGGGATCATATTATCGGCTAAAGAGAGATCTTCCTGGCTTGGCTGGATGAGAAATACAAAGATACCAAATAGTCTGTTTCTACATATGACTTTCCCCTCACCCTACCAGCAAAGTTCAGACAGCACGTCTTCCTCATTTTGCTGCAGCTCGAAGATCAAATCAATGGCTATAATGAGGCAATTAAAAATACATAGAGCAGCACATTAACAAACTGTAATACACTTAAGGGACCATCAAGGACTCAATAAAGGCATGGATTTACTGGCATTGTTGTCATTTATCCTTTTGATTGCACTTTAATTGCACAAAGTGTAATTGTCTGCATACAGTTTGGGTTTCAATATGGCAAATATTGTTTTCGTAACTTGCCCATATGTGTAGGCATGCCCCGAGGAATGGATTTAATGGACCATATCAAGTCATTCTTCTGCACCACTGAATTACGGCCTTCATGCTGTTGGTGGTTGGACACAATAATAAAATAACAGCTATGTTGTATTATAAAGATCAGCGTTCTCTCCTTGCTTCCAGCACTGCAGGATTTAATAATATTTTCCAATTTCAATAAAGACATCTTAAATAGCTTATGATTTTTTTATTATAATAAGTTAGTGACAATTTTGGGATTTAATAAAGGCAATTAGTAATCAAAACAATTTAAACTGTTATCCACATATGCAGCAGTCAAGACCCACATAAATATTTGCGCTAAATGAAAAAACTTATAATGCCTGTCATGTTTTCAGTTATCTTAGGAGTGGTGATTATTACAAAATAGATTTTATCCATGGCTAAATGACATACTTTGTGGGTTTGTTTACTCGGGTATGGTAGACATTTCAAAAAATAACAGAAAAATAAAAAGATTTCTACAAAACCCAGACTCGCATCTGACTAACTGCCGACGGGCATATAGTCACCACTCTAAGACTCTTTCTGAAAAAGAGAGAGAGAAAAAAATTGTCTCATGTAATAGCGTATAGTGTTGTTTTATTGGGATGCATTATATTATATGGCACACATTTTTTTTTATTTTGTCCATGTTGTGTAGCTACAACATTATGGGTACTGGAGAATATTTTCCCTGGTAAACTATGCCTTGAAGAGAACATTATAAAAGCTACAAGATTATTTCATTGTTTATGCAGTGGATGGAGCTATAAACAATACACATTTGTTATTTGTGGGCAATAAAATATCCACAAAAAGCTGCTTGGTGGCATGAACCAGATGAAAAAAGTGTCTCTTTGGGAAATAATTAAAACTTTATATGTGTTATATTTTATAAGCTATAAATATTTCTTCATTCACTTTTTCTTAGCACACCATTTTCCATCTGTATAAAATCATTTCTAAGAGAGCTGGTGTTTAGGAACTATGACATTAATATGTGTTTAATAAGTAAATATGCCATCATCTTGCTTAAAATTAATTGTTCTAATTTTAGCTGGTGTGTGAAATATAATATCAATAAAACTTTTAGTTTGCAAAAAAAACCCAAAACAAATCAAGGGCCCACACTTCATTGTAAAATCTTGTCTCTGTTTACATTGGATTAGCCGTCAGTTTGAAATTCTTTACACTAGCTGTGTCAATGTGAATCTGTCTGTGACCACGAGAATCATATATCAACTTCACATTCATGCTATATTTACCTTGATATGTGTTTGATGCCTAAGTCATGAACACATACTTTATAGATTATATTTAAGTTACACATAAGTCTTCAAAAGTAGGCTGTGTGAAGCCATGCACTGCTCAGTGTGATGCTTTTACGGTAAACATCATATTTTTTAAAGAGAGTAGCACCCAACCAAGACAAGGAAAAGAGTAAAATCATGGAATTTTTTTTTTTAAAATACAAGAACTGATTACATCACATTTACCTTAAACATAAATCCTCAGTTGATCTTTTGCTGAATATAAAGTGTAGAGGAATGTATACTCTATATATTTTGTTTACTGAATAATAACTTCTGTTTTCACGCATAGCCTGCCCCAAGCTACTAACATCACTAATTGTGTTAAGCCTGGCAGTAGCTGTTTGGTTGTGTTTGAAGCTTTAAATTATAAAGAAATATGTATAGCTGTGTGGCACAACCTTTGCATGTCTTTTCATCAGCACTTCTACCACTTCATCTTCCCTCCATCCCACAGCCTTGACACCAGAGATCGTGTTGATTAATGTAGATAATAAATGGCACTCATTTGTCTCTCCCTCTGTCGCTTTCTCTCCTCTCTTACTATATTAATGACTATAATCAACTCTAAATAAATAATTTGTGTCCCTCCGTGCATGAATCTTATCCTCCCACCTGTAGCAAATTCAGAAGTTGAATTAAAAACTGCTTTGCAGTGCAGTTCCTCCCATTCTCCCTAGTACCCTCTGTATGTTTTCTTTCCGGATTTATCTGTGTCTGTTTGTTACAAAACATCGAAAAAATACCTCGAAGAGATTTAAGGTGAGCTGTGGCGCACCAGAGGGCCTGTCTTTGTCTTTGGTAGAAACACTTCAAATGATATGGTGACCCTCTTGTTTCCTGCTGTTGCATCATGGTCATGTTGCATGCTGTTTACTTTCAAAGGGCCGAAATAATGCAGCTGCTTTCTATTTCCCCCCCTGCTCTGCCACTTTTATTCTCTCACTCCACAAACACTGTCACATATTACTTTGTATATCTCAAAATTATTGTGGTTGACTTTCAAGTCAAAAGAAACATTTTTATTTTTACTTATTTCTTTATTTTTGTGTATGCTAACCAAAGCCTGCATATGCATTAAAATTTGCAACACTACCCTAATGTGAAAGCAGGTATTAGGAAACGATCATTTTTGCAGTCTAACTTGAGGTAATAAAGGAAAGACACATGGATCGGTTTTACATTGGTTTGCGACAGATTTGTGCTTCTGTACAAAATACCCAGATTCCCATACACACACATTGGGTGGCTGTAGCTCAGGAGGTAGAGCAGGTCACCTACTAATTGGAAGGTTGGTGGTTCAATCGCTGGCTTCTCCAGTCTGCATGCCAAGTATCCTGGGACAAGATACCAACCCCAAGTTGCTCTCCGATGCGTCCATTGGAGTGTGAATGTCGTTAGAAAAGCACTCAGTTTAGAGTCTTGTGAGAATGGGTGTGAATGTGGCATGTTGTACACAGTGCTTTGAGTACTCCGGGAGAGTAGTCCATTTACATTCCTGATTCCTTATGACGTTTCTTACATATAACAAACATCAGATGGGAAGAACAACAGGCCTTCCACAAAAGACAAAATGAATCACATTTCTTTAGGAATGGAGCCCACTAATCACTACTAAACTACTGGCATAATACATATTGAAACACACAAGGACTCCAAAACAAAACCTAATAGTGCTCTAGTCTGTATGTTGCTAGTGACAGAAAACAAGCAAGCAAGGTACATTTTGTCTTCTCACTAGCTGCTATATTGGGTTTCAAGTAATTTGCAGGTAGGCTTATGTTATCTAACATATATGGCCAAAAGTATTCGGCTGTGAGGGACATCCCATTCTTAATCCAAAAGGCTTAATATGCTGTCAGTCCACCCTTTGAATCTGTGACAACTTCAACTCTTGTGGAAGGCCACAAGGTTTAGGAGTGTGTTTATGGGAAGCTTTGACCATTCTTTCAGAAGTGCATTTGTGCAGGCAGACCCGGGGGAGAAGGCCTGTCTCGAAGTTACTGCTCTAATTCATCTTAAAGGTGTTCTGTCAGGTTGAGTTCACACCAGACTTGCTCATCCATGTCTTCATGGACTGTACGTTGTGCACTGGGGGCAGTCATGTTGGAACAGGAAGGGGCTATCCTGACTGTGGAATATTTAGTATCAAGGAAATTTCACAACTGTATTTGTTGCACAGGTAGCATCCTATCACGGCACTATGTTGGAATCCAATGAGACCCCAAGAGTGACCCATTATTTCACAAATGCAAGCAGACTGCATGCCTAGGTGGTTAATCTTATACACCTGTAACTTGAACACTAACTTGGGAATAAATACTTTTAGCAATATAGTGTATGTCTTCTCAGACTAGCCGAAATTCAGCACTGGTGTCTAGAGAAATCCAAACCTAGCCAATCAGTGTGCTTAAATTTTATACTAAAAGGTGAATTATTTTATCACCCCGAGCCTCAGATAAACTAAAAAGAGATTACATTAACCACATAACAATAGCAAACAAGAATCCTACTTCTACAAGACCCAACCCGCAGTCATTGAAACTCTAGATTGAGCTGTTGGACAGCATGTTGATTACAGGAGCAATTTATGAGCTCCACAAAAACTCAAAACCAAAGGTCTAAAGTAAATACTATATTATAATATTGAATGAAAGCTACTGTCTCCTATAAAACATGATAAAGTTGTTGGCTTGCCCAATTCATCGTAACTTGCAAGCAAAAACCCATTTTTTATAACATTTTCATAACCTTGGTTTTCTGAAAGGTTGGAGGCTTTGTGAGGATCCTTGAACATGAGAATTTCACTTTTTCCTGTCATTCTTCTTCAAGAGCATGCAACATATAATATACTACATTTTGTGTGTGTGTGTGTGAGTGTGTGTGTGTGTGTGTGTTTATTGTTTAATGTGTGGACATACTGCAAATTAATTTCCCATTGGGGACAATAAAGACCATTGGAACTATTTGACCACTGAAACTATTCAGCCTATTGATATCTATATTCTTTGAAGCATTGGATAAGCAGTAGAAGATGGATGGAAGATTCAGGATCAATTTTGTAATTCAGAACATACACAAAATTTATGTTACTTATATTATATAAAATAAACAAGAATGAATATCTGATAACAACTTAAATTGAGGTTATTTGTTGGGACTAGTAGAACAGCAGACTGGCTTTAGAGTTGTGATGCAGATTTTTTTTTTTAAATCATCAATTATTATTATTAGTAAGATTATTTTGTCATCTTCATACATCGGATATATATTCTGTATAAAATATGTCATAATATTTAATATGAAAAAATGATTAATGTAATAAAATGACTATGTAGACAATGATTCATTAATGACCAATATTGAATTAAGTTAAAAACAAAACCACTAAAAAGTAAACATACTGTAAAGTGTGTGAATAATAGTGCTTAAACATTATGACTCATATACTTCACATGGACATGGGCACGTGTTCAGGTAGAATTTCTTACATCTAAAAAGATTTAATGCATATTTAATCTTGTCGTGTATTTTTGATAGGCGTGTGATGCAATCTTGAAGCATGCCATGGAACGCTTCTTCTGCATTCAGCATGAAGAGCTGCTTTCAAAACATAGTGCTGCTGTGCCTGGTATCAGTGTTTGTTTGTTTTTTCATCAAGAACAGCCTACAGAGCACTTTCACATACACATTCAGTTTTCTCAAGATTCTCCTCACCACACTCCTGACAATAACTGAATCCAAGAGGTACTTTTCTGCTTTTGAAAAGGATCAAGACTTTCCTGAGAAACACCATGACACAGGATCGTCTTAATGCTCTGGCTGTGCTCCCCATGGAGTAGAAACTCGTCAGAGACATCCCTGACTTTAATAAGAAGGTCATCTAAAGCTTTGCCACTGAAAAGGCAAGAAGAGCAAAGTTTCTGTATTGGCAGTCGAAAGAAAAAATGTTTTCTGTATGTTTTATCCCCAGATTGTTTTTTATGCATAGTTGTCACCAATTTAATGAAAATAACATATTTAAATTATGAAACTAAAAGAAAAACTCCTGATAGCTTCTATGTTCATTCATATTTGCTCTATGGATAGTTAATATTTAAAAACAAAAAACAGTCATTAGCAAGCATGAAAGATCAGTTAATATTTTTAAATTTCTTATTAATCAAATATTTATTCATTTATTTATATATTATTTTCTATACTTTAATTAGATTAGAAGCATTTTTTAAATATTTCAAAGAAAATATGTAGTGTGTGTCTCTGAAATATTTACTTCTTGCAATAAATCATATTGTGAAATTTGTTGAAATGACTGCTTGCCAACATTACTAGTGGCCATATTGTAGCCATCATGCGTAGCTAAATTATAGCCCTTAAGCAGTAAGTATTTGGCTACTTTGTCACAGCCAAGTCAATTTTCTTTCTGTTTTACTGATACTCAAGTATACGTGACATGCAGCGCGTAACACATGGGTAATAATAATAATCCACAACATTGTCATGTGTGTCTTAGGACTTTTTTGGCAAATCCTAGCTCATATGTCCAAGCATAACTTCACTTAACAATTGCAGTTGTCACTCATAGCAGCAAAACTGTCAGATAAAAGTAAGGTCAACTTTCATTCTGTATATTATGGGAATACAAAGTAGCTGTATACTAGCATTTTGAAGTGTCATTCACTGAAAGAGAAAATGTTGATAAAGCCTGTTCAATGTGATTCACAGCTGAAGAGCAGTAAAATTGAAGCTGATTGGACTTAAATGACAAAAAATGGCAACAAAGACACTATGAAGGTGCTAGATTATGGTTCATCAAGTGATCGCTTGTGTATAAAATGGGTCCCAGAGAGAAGCATAACAAGTACCAGCATTTATAAATGACTTTAATCCAACAAGTACTTTAGTAGTGCAAGATGTTTTTCAGTAACTCAGTAAGATGCAGTAATATTGAAGATATTCTTTTCAAGAGCTTTTATTTGTTATTGCTATCATTAAAAAGTTAAAGCCTATGTTTTTAGTTAACAGATGGCAAGAAGTGATGAATAGAAACATATTTTCTTGGTGGGAGCAATGTAGTTTCACCTGCAAGCATGGAGCTAAATGCACCCTTCTCACATCGCGTTCGAAAACGAAGAAACATTTGGCTCAAGATTTGACTAAATATTTTAAGACATGGATTGTGTGTTGCTTAATGCAAAATGCAAAATTACCCCATAGGAGCAGTTCCCTTCGCAATACTCACAAAAGGACCCACTGGGCTTTTGAATATTCATTAAATTTGACATTCCAGACAGGAGAGGAGCTGACAGGCATATCAGCCTGACTCACTCAACAGAATGCTCATCTTAATCCACTGATAAGTTGTACCATGTCTGAATAACTAATTAGAACAGTTAATGAGTGAAATTCTGTCAAACTTATTTGCCTGACATACAGTGTAGCCGGAAACTATTCACAAAGCTTCACTTGTTCCACATTTTGTCATGTTACAGCCTGATTCCAAAATGGATGAAATTCATTTTTCTCCTCAAAATTCTGCACACAATACCCCATAATAAAAAAGTGCTTAAGGTTCTTGAATATGTATAAAAAATGTTTATATTTTTAATACATTAAAAGATTAATAAGTATTCGTAGTCAGTTTTTGCTCTTTGAAGCACCTTTGGCAGGAATTATAGCTTAAAGTATTTTTGAGTCTGATGCTACAATATTTGCATAGCTGTTTTTCCCATTCTTCATTGCAGAACATATCAAGCTCCATCAGGTTGGATAGGGGATGCTGATACACAGTCATTTTCAGATGTTTCCAGAGTTGTTCGATCAGGTTTAAGTCTGGGCTTCTGCTGGGCCACTCAAGGGCATTCACAGAGTCTTCTCAAAGAAACTCTTTTGTTATCTTTGCTCTGTGCTTAGCATCATTGTCCTGTTGGAAGGCGAACCTTCACCCCAATCTGAGGACCAGAGTACTCGGGAACAGGCTATCGTCAGTGTTCTCTCTGTATATTGCTGCATTCATCTTTCCCTCGACCCTGACTAGTCTCCTAGTTCCTGCTATTGAAAAGCATCCTCACAGCATGATGCTGCCACCACCATTCTGCACACTAGGAAATTATAATGGCCGGGTGACGAGCTGTGCCTGGTTTCATCCAGACATAACACTTGGCATTCAGGCCAAAGAGTCTTGTCTTTAATCAGATCAGAGAATTTTATTCATGGTTTGAGAGTTTTTCAGGTGTCGAATTCTAGGTGGGCTCTCATATGCCTTTACTGAGGACTGGGTTCTGTCTGGCCACTGATTGATGAGGCCTGATTGCTGGAGTGCTGCAGAAATGGTTCTCCTCTCTCCACAGAGCAAGCACTGGAGGTCTGTCAGAGGAACCAATAACCATTGGGTACTTGGTCACTTCTCTGACTATGGGACCCCAGTTCTAGGATGAGTCCTAGTGGCTCCAAACTTTTTCCATTTACTGACCACTAGGTCTTTCTGACCTTGAATGCTGTAGACATTTTTCTGGATCCTTCTCACAATATGTGCCTCACTACGGTCCTATATCAGAGTTCTACAGACAATTCCTCGCACTTCATGACTTGATTTGCGCTCTGACATGCCCATAGTTGACACGTCAACTATGTGACCTTGTGACCAAATCATGTCGAATCACATTAAATTAATTTTCCTCAGGTGGACTCCAATGAAGTTGTGGAAGCATCTGACAGAAGATCAGTGGAAATAGCATGCATTTGAGCTCAGTTTTGAGTGTCATGGCAACAGCTACTCATCTACGTGTTATGCTTTTGTTTTTCAATTTTAATAATTTTGCAAGAATTTCAAGCAAACCTTTTTCACTTTGTTAGGTTGTAACATGACAAAATGTGATAAAGGAAAACACTGAATGCTTTTCATATACATTTCTATTCACTGCTATAGATAGAAGAATAATTTGACATGTTCTTTGGTGTCTACAACTAAACTTTTGTGTCACATGTAATAGATATAGCGGTGGTTTTTATTTTTATTTTTTGTTTTTCTGTTTTTTTCCTTGTCTGTTTGTGTCACTCTATTATTTGGATGCCTGTTAATAAATTATTAGATATGCACATAGACATTTAATGGTTGAATTTCAATTAAATAAAGGAGGTGTGTGGGAGGTAAAACAATAATGCCCTTGTCTTGTACCTTATGTTACTAGACAAATCTTTCTGGGCCAAGTAGTGTGGCCTCAGTTTTAGTAGATCTTCCCGCTAATGCCTGAAAATGCCTGAAATTCCTCTAACCTTTTAGTCTAACCTGTGTAGCTGTAGAACAGGACCTGCCTGAAGCTCCTAGGCTGTACTCTGATTCGTAAAAGGTGAAAAGTGATATAGCCATTAGCTAGAACCAGCCAGGCATTGAAAGTGAGCAGAGAAATATCAAAACCAAAGCCCACATTTAAGCAGTAAAAAGACATTTGAGTATGAGTTATATAACTTTGTCTCATATAACCTTATTTTTACTCACAGAATCTTGACCTTAGGAAAACTGTAGAGATTTAACCATTGTCACCTTTCTCTATAAAGCCATAAGACAAAAACAATCTAAGTTTAGATGGATTTCTTGGCTGAAAATGTCATTGGTATTTACATAGGCACAAAGTCAAATCAGTATGGCCTGGACTGTAGGAAGAAAGCTGCTTATCTGACTCAAGTCATTCTACATTGTGAATAATATCAGTGAAGGACAAAGTAAAGAAAGATGTGGAGGAAGGATGGCATGATGAAAAAGTGCATTAAAAGAGATTTTAATTAAACATTCATCTTGACCTGCTTGGGAAAATTAACCATGCATGCAGTGTTTGCTTGGCTATGCCATACTCTTCTTTGTACCTATGCCTCGGGCCTTTTACAGTTTCTTCTTGCACCATATCACTTCATTGCTAGAAGCTCTAATTTAAAGGCTTGAATTAAAAATCCAGGAGAGCAAATCCATATAACTTTATTATGGCCTCAATGCTATTATGTGCAGTAGTAAAAAAGTTACACAAGTACCTCTTTAATGTGCCCCATTCATTAATAGCTGAATACAAATTGGGAATTCAAAATTTTACTACGTGGAACATTTATTAAAGTTTTTTTTTTTAAACACAAACCGGGACTTCAAAGACAGACACTGAACTGACAGTTATAGTGAAAAAAAAAAATGGAAATATCTATGTGACAATAAGAATGAGCTATAGTGCAGCGGAGTCATATTCCTGGTAGGTAGTGGGGATTTGAATCAAATGGCATTTGCATGCTCAAAATCTCCCATAGGTGTTCAGTTGGGTTAAGAGATGTTGACTGCAAAGGTCATAGCATATGATTCACATCAGTTTCAGACTTAAACCATCTGCCGCCTTAAGGTTTTGTTTTTTTCATGTCTGTGGGAGTAGGTTGACCAAAATCATAATAACATAAATAATAGAATAACAGAACTATCTTAATTATCCCCTTGCTCGGTACAATGTTTTTGAATCACCTTTTTGGCTGCTAAATACCAATATTCTCTATTTTCTCTTCATTTTTTAATTCTTGTTATTATTTGTTATTTCTTCTTTGCTGCTGTATACGTAACACACAGCAGTCTGTGGCGTAATCATTCACCATGCTTCTTAACATTAATGTCTTTTCACAAGTCAGATATGACTCAGGAGCACACTCATCACACGCGCTGCTGCTTTTTTCCCCATTATTTCATCTGTAGCACCTCTTTTCATCAGTGAGGTATTCTTAAAGCATTATTATTGCTGAAGGATCCTGCTGAGGGAGGCACTTGTGACAACAGAGGAGATTCTGTCAGGAAGTGATTATTTAAATCAGTGCATCAATTAATATGTCTGCCTAACGAGGAGTCGTGCTGTTATTGGTGACAGCAGAATTACTTTAGTGTTATCAGTGGGAGAGACATTTGCAGGAGCAAATTAATTGTTCAAATGCACTTCATTTACACAGATTTAACATTTTCTAACTGGGGATCACTAACAAGATGAACAAATATCAGCTAGTTATAAAAGTACTCCCTAGGTTGTTTGTAACTAAATATTTCTTCACTTGATAATTTTGTTTGTTACCCAAAGGCTTAGAAACATGTTTGAAAAAACAAGCACAACATGAAAGGAACCTAAAATAACACCATTGGGTTATACCCTAGCAGGTTAATGCAAAAAGCTCATGTCATTTCAAAGTGTTTAGAAATTATTAGAAATGAAGGAGATGCATACTGTGCTTTTTTATGCTTTTTATGTTAGTCCTAACAGCCACTAACAATGCATTTTAAAAGTGACTACTTTTCTTTCATTTCACAGTCTAGTGTTATCGACTATCACATCTATTAAAGCCATAATCACTACATTTTGCAGCAGAAAAAAGTTACCCTGAACACACAATACATCTGCCATATTATTTAGCTACACTGTTAAAAAAAAAATCCTAAAACAACGGTAATATTCCGGCAGCTGGGGCGCCAAAATACGACCGTGAAATAACAGAAAATAACTGTCCCATAAAAATACGGTTATTTCCAGTAATGAAAATACAATTAGTTGCGCTAATTTGACAGGGGATCTCGCCTTTTTCAAGTGCTGCTAAACATTAAATCAGGAACATGTTAATGTGATTAAACAATGAAACCATCTATAAATAGGAAAAAAAACCATCTTAATAAACGGTAATATTCCGGCAGCTGGGGCGCCAAAAAAAAGACCGTAAAATAACAGAAAATAACTGTCCCATAAAAATATGGTTATTTTCAGTAATGAAAATAGAGTTTGTTGCGCTAATTTGACATGGGATTCTGCCTTTTCCAAGTGCTTTTAGACATTAAATTAGGAACATTTTTACGCGATCAAACAATGAAATTACCTATAAACAAGGTCACTGAATGTGGAAATATGAATCATAATACGTAAATGTACAGAAATACACCGTTAACAGTTGGTTTAAATAATAATTGATTGCATGCCCTGGGACAGACTGACAGAGGCGAGGGAGCCATATCGCACCATCGGCCCCTTTGGCTATCACTAGTAGGCGGTAGGTGAAGAGTCTTGACCACAGACACAACGACGGAGAGTGTCCGAGCCGGGGCGCGAACCGGCAATCTTCTGATCACAAGGCGAACTGCCAACTCTTGAGCCACGAACGGCCTAAGTAGCAATGATAATAATACTTATGTGATGTAACACAAGCTTATAGGGCTCATGTTATATACTTTTCCATAGCATTACATTTGAATTCAACAGTTCAATCTTTCAAATAACGGACAGATATTTGTGAAATCATGATACATTTGTGAATGTATTTTAACAATCTAAATATGCATATGTACAGACAGATACATTTAATAATCATGACAATTATGTTTTATTACATTACAGTGATTTAACGTTAATTTACATTCAAAATGTGAAGTCAAAGTCTATTTACATAACTTTAATGATATTCTAGAAGAACAGAACATCACTGTAAAATGCACAGTAAAATACCTTCATATTAGGGGTTTTTTCCTACGGTCGCAGCGTTACCCGCGACCTTGTTGTTAGTTCACATTCATTGGCCGATGCTTAGCGTCATGTTATTTATATTAATTGCAATTCCTACCTCTACATTTCTTTTTCAAAATACATAATTAGCACAGCGTGTCCGTGCAATGTTTTACACTGTGGCATGCAGAGAAATCTTAACATAGAAGCTCACAGAGAGAGATTGAGCTTGTTATTTAACCCCAAGCTGGTAGGGGGAGCTCCTTAATAAAACACTTGCCAGTGCAACAATATGCCTCAAGGTTCAACAACAGCATGGTGCTGTACCATGCTCATGGTACAGCACTCTCTCTACAAAACAACAACTGTCAGTGACGCTGCACCACGGCGTAAACACAACATTCAAGATAACAGTTAAAAGTAAGTATTACATTTACAGTGATGTTATGTTATTTTACATTTGACGTGTCAGATCACAGTCCACTTATGTAAATGTAATGATATTCTAGAAAAACAGTACACATCTGTAAAATACACAGTAAAATAATTTTACATTACTATTTTTTGGAACAGTGTACACCACATCACTTTTCATTTGCATAAAATACATCAACTCAGGAGAGGTGTTTCTGCAAGCTATACCTGCCAATCTCTGTCAGTCCTCTAAGCGATCATTTGAATTTAATAACCTCTGGTTACTTTGTCTCATCATGTTGTTGCCTCAGAGCTTTAAGTTGACTATACATATTTTTTTCCATTTCCTATTAGTTTTGAAGTGAGCATTAATGTCATTGGGTGCATTTATTGTTTCACTTAAACACAACTCTTCCGGCAAACTCTGCAATCCTGTCATCTCAACACTGTCCGAAAATGTTTCGTACTTTGATGCAGTCATATATATACAGCAGTTTATCACAACCACAGTTTTCATGCAAAGTCCAATTTCCTGAATTTCCTCTTCCATGCAAACTGCCTTTTTGAGATCTTGAATGAAACTGTAACACTGGCTATTTGTCAATTGCTGTTTTCACCTGTAAATAGACTTTATGTAACTTCAATTATAGCTCGATATTGTCTTTGCTGGTGCCACTGCACTACTAAAGTCTGTCAGGAGCATCAGCAGGTTCCTTTTATTTCCTTTTCACTAAGTTTGGCCACTAAACTTTTCCATCTCCTGCAATTTTAGAATCCTTTATTCACCCCTACTGAGAAGACAAGAAGAGCAATTTCTGTGAATAAAACACAAATCTCTGGAAATATGCTGACCTGCACCCATACTGGAAATCTGCACTACAAGATGTATTATAGAGCAAGAGCTGAAGAGCCAAAGAGAACTAGCTAGATGCCTGAGACAGCAACTAGAACAGCACATCTCCAATTTAAACTTCATTTTCTATTCATCTTTCCGTCTCAAACATAAACCCTCCTTTTTCTTCCTTTGATTCCTCTCTCAGCATACGTCTCCCACCTCTAACTGCCAACTTCCCTTCTATCTGCTACGTCTTTGCATATATTTGTAACACACTCATACACACCTCACTTTAGCGTGAGCTTTTGACAACACAAATCTCAATTGCTTTTTCACACAGTCACTGGAGGAGTGAGAGGGTTTAAGGAGATAGAGCTGGACAGGATAAAGGCAGTCAGAATGAGACGAGAAATAGAGCTTAATCCCAGATTGATAGGTGCTAATAACGTTTGATTATGACTGACAAGGCACTCTGACTTTCTAATTGACACAAAATAGCCGGGCAGCCTAGAGAGTGAAGAAAAGGGATAGAATGAAATGGAGAGAGACCTCTTTATAGATTCAGCAAGGATGGAAAGCCATCCAATCACAGGCCAAATCACAAAATCACCTGAATAATTACCTAGTAATTAATTGTCAACGTTTTACATTTCTATTAAAAAGCCACTACTTAATCAACTTTTTAAGTAGCTTTTATTTATTTATTTATGCTGTTGTTTCCTCATTATTAGGAACACTGCCTTTTTTTTTTAATTGTGAAATGTTACCACTAAGGTCCAAGATTAGAAATCATCTTTATCCGGGCAGCATAGTATATGCAGCCCACCTTCTTTGTTACATTACATCAAGTCAGCACATTGATGAGTAAATGCTTTTAAATGATTCAAAGTCTATATAAATGGAAACATGCATGCCACTTCACAGCTGGGTCCTAAAAGGATAAATAGGAGTGGAGAATATGTGCATCTATACAGAAAATCGCGCATGGGTACACACATTTTGGACACTGATGAAATATTAGAGGTAGTTATTAAGACGGTAAACTGAAGCTAGACTGAGCAAAGAGTCACGTGTATGTCTCGACTCACATTTCATATAACTTCTATATTGAATATGAAGAGAAATAAGAAGTGTTTAACTTTAGTCCCGATTTTAGCTTTAAGTTCATTTTTGTGCATAAAATTAGTGAAATGAATCTGACTATGCTCTCAGGTGAATAGTGTCGTCATTATTTTGGTACGCTGTACAGTCTTAAAGTCTGTAGTTTACAGTCAGTAAACTACAGAGGGGAGTAAAGTGTTTACAGATTTGAAGTGTCACTTCATGGAAATCCTTTCCAAGCCAACCCATGGATTGGGCTGGCAGAGCACTTCAGCCTTGAGAAAACTAAATTCTGCTTTAACACCACGGCACCTGAAGAAGAAAGCAGCAAACACACAGGGAAACAGAAAAAAAGGAAGGAGAGGTCACTCTTCAACGACTCACTTGAAACTTTAATGCATAACATGCCTACAGTGAAATGGGACACACCAGAGTTTTCTTCTTGTGAGTCTCACAGCACATGTTCACTGTTCCGATCCCCTACCCACACAAACACACACACACAGATGTGCTTAATCAAGGTGGAGGTGAGCTAGTAATACAGGTCTCTGCTGTTAAAACATAGCAGCCTGGATTGGATTAGGCTGTACTCACACTAGTCACGGTTTCGTTGCACCGTTCCCAAGCATAATGTCCCTCCTACCCACTACCCACTAGCCTGCACTGACATTGCATTTAACATTCCAAGCCTGCTGCGGGTTGTTTTATTTTCGCTCCCCAGATTTCACTCCACTGAGTTTTCACCGTCGCTCCTTTCCCAATGTGAAAAGAGAATTTAAATCCTTTCTCTCTTATGCACAAGAAGACCTCTAATCAAGATGTGGCTATTCATATTGTAGAAAAGCGTTGTAAATGGCCTATATTTGTATAGCACTTTTCTAGTCCCTAAGGACCCCAAAGCACTTTACACAACCAGTCATCCACCCATTCACACACTGGTGATGGCAAGCTACATTGTAGCCACAGCCACCCTGGGGCGCACTGACAAAGGCAAGGCTGCCGGACACTGGTGCCACCGGGCCCTCTGACCACCACCAGTAGGCAACGGGTGAAGTGTCTTGCCCAAGGACACAACGACCGAGACTGTGCAAGCCGGGCCTCGAACCAGCAACCTTCCGATTACAAGGCGAACTCCCAACTCTTGAGTCACAATCGGGAACATAGACTTGCTATTCGCAAGACAAAACTTGGAGATTTTCTGGTTTAAAGCTCAAATCACTTTGGCTGCTCAAGCTAAACTAACGGTTCTATCAGGTGCTTTAGATATATGCAGAACGATACCAGATGCTAAGGTTTATGTGCTTTTATGACACATTCTGTTTTTCCCACTGTCTCAGGTTCAGAAATGGTGGAGGCTCAGTGTCAGAGGTTTGAGGTGAGGAATGCTGATGGAGAGAGAGTTCTGTTCTCTGCAGATGAAGAAGAGATCACCATCGGTACTGAGAAACTCAAAGTCACAGGTAGGGTTACACAAAAGCATAAAACAGACATTGACATCGCTGCACCTTCTCCCCACCTTCTATAACATACTAAAGGTAAAGTGTACAATTTGAATGAATACATGTGGCTGAATTCATAAGGAACTTATTTCTTTTATTTTTTTCATGCTTATTTTCAGTAGTGGACAGCGAATTCAAACTTATTCATGTTGAGTAACAAGGGTACAGGAATATACACACATACAGACACAGAATAAGCAGTTAAACAGAGTGCTGTTGATGAGTGCAGCCAAACAAGTTACGGGTCAGCAAGCAGAGCAGCTTTAGCAGAGTTGAGAAAGAGGCCAGTGCCATACAGTTAAAAAAAAAAAAAAAAATATATATATATATATATATATATATATATAATTAAAATAATGACACGGACAGAAGGGGTAACGAGGCAGATGGATGAGAAATATGTGACATGGCATGTAAGCATCACTGGGGGGAAAGTAGTTAGCTCAAATTAAAAAATGGAAAAAGTGAGAGGGGAAAATACTCTCACTCTGCATCATCTATTTGTCTTTTTCTCATTTATTCATTTGTGTTCTCTCGATCATTGGAAGTGAGAAAATCAAATGGAAGCTGACAGAAGATTATGAGTCCGCTCATGTCTGTTCACCTGTACACTTAAAATTTGTATGTAATACAACATGTACACCCAAAAGTTTTTGAGTGTATATTGCTACGAAACCACAAATTCAAACAAACTACGCACACCTTAGCACACGTACACACACTAACCTGGGTAATTTGTTCATTAGAGGCACTCTGAAGGAATAAGGGTGCAGAAGAACAAGGGGAGGGTGAGGAGATCGAGGTCTATAGGTCACTGTTGCTGTCATTTGCTGTTTGAAGGAGGTGAACGAAAAGAGCGTAGATAGCAAAAAGAATACAAATATGGGCACATCATTCATTCAGCTCAGGCACTGAGGTCTGCCGGGTTATGCTGTGCTACTGTTTAAATTTTAGATTTATAGATTGATGTATTTTTCTAATGAAGATAGATCATATTTCCACATATCGCTGCCCTTTGCAGTAACAAGGTGTAAATAGATAATGAATCAGCCAATGCAAGCCAATACCATGGCAGCAAGTTTGGAGTGATACCGAGCTTATCCTCAGTTGACGCGTCTGAAACTGTAAACCCGGTATGAAAAGTTGATTTCAGTTTATCCGCTTTAAAAATAGTTCAAGGATTGTTGTGTTCAAGAACAAGTGTCATCAAACAAGCTCATAAAGTTTTCATGAGAGCAGAACAATAGTAGAAAAGACAGAGTAGCAATAATATGGAAAAGTAATATCAGCCAGAAGCTGTGGCATGGTTGACTAAGTTATGAACATCATAGAGGCAGACAGTCAAACAGGAGAACACAAAGCAAGGTTTGCCCTTATCTGCCATTTTACCTGTTGTTTCATTTACTTGGCAGTTCATAGGCATAGTTCAGTGTTCCCTGGAATGAACCACAGAAAGTGAGATTTAACTGAAAAATACAACAGTACACAATAACTTCCAAGTTTAGCTCCTGTGGGGGTTCAGTTGCAGCTTTTTGGAGATGTAGGTTCTCATCCTACCTACGGGACCTCCTTGAATCTTCTAGAATTAAACTTGGCATATGCTGCTTCAGTATCAAACAGCTCAGACTATGCAGTTTCTTATCTGTGTGCCTGCCAATGGGAAAGATAGCCTCATGCAGTATTAAATCCGCAGCAGTGCTGATATTCCAACATGCTGTCTGTGGTCTCAGCAAGAGCCAAAAATGAGCATCTGTTCACAGCTGCAAAGGTGGCTACTGCACACGGGGGGTTAAACATTGCATTATATCAGAGCCAGACTTTTCTTACAAGGAAAAGGCATGCACATCAGTTGCATGCTTGAATGTATTTTGCATCAGGAAATTTTGATTTTGGAGGAAAGTAATGCCATATGGTTATTATTGTTATTAACATGCAGGAACAGAAAAATACTGAAAACAGAGAAAAAAGATGGTTGAGATATAATTAAATACTTTAAATTGCTTTGTTAATAAGAGAGAAATATGATGCCTGTGGTTAAAGTGTTTTAAACATTAAATCAACTCTGATTTTCAGCACAAAGGACACATACTTCTTAACAGTGACAACCCAGTGGTACCTTGTTTTTGAAGGAAATTGTGTTTCTGACACAGAATACCTCAGCACCCTGGCGTGCATTTGAAATGTCTGCTAAGTTTATAACTCAAGAGTTCAGTGGTTGCTTTCCTTTTTGTAATTCGTTCTCATTCTCTCGGCAGGAAATGAAGGAGTAGTGTTCAGTCATTCTGTAGAGACGTCACATGTAAGAGCAGAACCTTCCCAGGACCTAAAGTAAGTAGTCTAAATAATTTTGTGAGCATGGATTTGTATGGGTGTGTGTGTCAGACAGGGAGACTGGTACATTGGTCCACTTAACAAGTTTCCCTTGTTAATATTTTAGTTGTGCTTTATTATTCATGAAGTCTATGTTCTTGTGAATAATTTCTAAGATAGTAACACCACAAATAACAATTTAGTGAAAAAAAAAAAAAAAAAAAAAAGAGACGTCACATGTAAGAGCAGAACCTTCCCAGGACCTAAAGTAAGTAGTCTAAATAATTTTGTGAGCATGGATTTGTATGGGTGTGTGTGTCAGACAGGGAGACTGGTACATTGGTCCACTTAACAAGTTTCCCTTGTTAATATTTTAGTTGTGCTTTATTATTCATGAAGTCTATGTTCTTGTGAATAATTTCTAAGATAGTAACACCACAAATAACAATTTAGTGAAAATGTGGTTTTAAGTAAAAACTTAAGTGGGTGTTTTAGTTAGCCAGTCCTGCTGTACAGCATGCACATGATTTTAAGTAGTATACAGCAGAATGATGTATGCTGTTGACTGATAGTTTGTCAGGGCTTACGGAGGAAACAAAGGCCCTTTGGGAGCCAGTGAACAAGGCAGTGAATGGACTGTTTCTTTGAAACAAGCACTGAACACATGTATAGGTATATACATGTGTGGTATATACAGGTATATACATGTGCAGGGTATATCAGCAGCGTTTATTATTGCATAGAATTTCAAAAGATGATACTGATGGTGATGATGAGGATGGTGATGATGAAATTTGAATCTAAATGAAAAAAGGTTTTGTTAACCTTAACTGAATGATTATATTAATATGTAAATACCTTTTGAAATGTTATTTTATTTTGACTTGTTGGGACTTGTTAGGGCTTTTTTCCCCAGCTCGTTCTTCTCATCTCACTGCTAAATAGTCAATTTTAGTTTGTATAAGCTGGAACCACAAAACCAAACAACAAAACAAACAAATCAAACCAAAATGAAACAGGCTGTAGGGTTTGTTGTCTTTATAACAAGTATATATAACAAGGGTCACTTGCAAGTCATGACGTAAATTGTTTCTTGTTCAGCTTTTAAATATCACTCAATTACAGTTTTACTGCAATTAAGGTAAAGTGTCAATGGTGCTCGATCCTTAATTAGGTACAGTATATGGCTATTGAACCACTTTGGCAAATACTTAGAGTATTATTATATGCTGAAGAGTTTTCACTTAAAAAATTCTGTTTTGGTTTTGTGACAGTAGATTCGGTGTTATATGAAATGGTGTGATGGAGATAGACGTAAATTAATCAAAGAAACAAGGTACATTTTTGAACCTTGGACCGTAGTTTTGCTCCTAGCATGATGCACAGATTTTACTATGGTGAATTACACAGCAGAAGATAGCTGACGTTAGTCCAGTTCAATGCTGCTTCTGATAATAACTGGGTTGGAGTCAAGAACATGATTCAAAATTCAAATTAGTAAAAGAAAAAACTAACTTTACATGTAGACAATGACAGACAAACTAAACACAGTGCTCAGACAGAAGCGAAATCCGGATCACAGCCGAGGTAGAAGAGAAAAAGAAAACAACACAATGCCAGAAAGCAATTGCACTTTACACAAAGACACAATCTGGCAAGTGAGAGATGGTAAGCGGGGGTGATGCTGCAAGGACTAATCAGTGAAGTACATGGAGTTGAGTGGAGAGAAGGGGCAGGTCAGATGACTGGTGGAAAAGACAGACAGGTGGGAGTGGCAAGGTCTGAAATGACAAGAGAGCTCGGTCACTGGAGGACACAAAGCACACTGAATGATTGACTAACTGAATGGAAGGAAAACTAAAATGGTGTCAAGCTTGAGTGTTGGTCACTTTGCCACTGCATTCGTTTGGGTCACAGCAGCTAACTGTGTAGTTATGTGCATATCTTTTTCTCATACACCCTCTGAAGTGAGTTTCAGGTATTTTTAAGAGGCATGCTGCATTTTTTTATTACTAGTGTCTTAGCCTCATTTGGGAATTGTCAGACAGGATTAGGCTGAAGGGGCTTTTTGCCAGAGAGGAAAACACAAACTGAGGGAGAAGGTGAAAAAGATGGAGTCAGGGAGGACTGATGTAAACTGAGGAACAGATAAGGGGTGGTGGAAACAAAGATGCTCTGAATGCTCTATACAACAGAAAGGATTAGAGATTGTGGATGAGATATAATTGACTGGACAGATGATGTTGGAAGGAAAAACACTGAGATTAGACATTAAATAGGATAGACAGTGGGTGAAGATGGCCGAGTAGGGGTGATGAAGAGGACAGTCAAAAGATACAAGAAGAGCAATAAAGAGGACAGAAGAGGCTAGAAGGGGGACGAAATAAAAAAATGCAGGAGGTGAGGATGGAAGTCAGGCTGTGGAAGAATATATAAAATCAAAATTGGCTCTGACACAGAGACTAAGTTGTAGGAACAGCAGATAATAGGATACAGCAAAATATGCAAGCTTTTAGTGAGTGCAAAATAATGACCTTTCTTTTACATTAAAAGTATAAAGAAGTTAGAAATGCAGAAACACAAGAATCAGACTAAGAGACAAACTTTTAACTGAAAAAAATACCTGACTGGAATGTTTAAATGGCTTAAGGCAGGGGTGTCCAAACTTTTTTCACTGAGGGCCACATACATAAAAATATAGGAGGGGCTGGGCCACTTACTAGAAATTAGGTATATAACCTTAACTTTACTGTATTAAAGTTAGAAAAATCACTTAAAAGTGGTCAAATGTGTTATATTGTCGAATATAATTAAAGACAAAACTTCCTTCATCACAGCTTTCCATAAATGGATCTTTATTGATTGATTCAGAAAAAGCTTTGGTAGCTCATTCTCAGAACAGCAGCCTCAGATTTCTTCTTAGACAGAAGATTTACAGTACAGAGAAAAAAAACAATAAAGGGGAAAATGAGACAGGTATATTTCAAGTTTGTATTTAAGTTATTAGGCTTAGCAAAACATCTATTAATGTCTGTTTGAAACGATTATCAACATTAACAGACTGAACTGGACTTAATAACGCCAAGCCAACCCATGGATTGGGCTGGCAGAGCACTTCAGCCTTGAGAAAACTAAACTCTGCTTTAACACCACGGCACCTGAAGAAGAAAGCAGCAAACACACAGGGAAACAGAAAAAAAGGAAGGAGAGGTCACTCTTCAACGACTCACTTGAAACTTTAATGCATAACATACCTACAGTGAAATGGGACACACCAGAGTTTTCTTCTTGTGAGTCTCACAGCACATGTTCACTGTTCCGATCCCCTACCCACACAAACACACACACACAGATGTGCTTAATCAAGGTGGAGGTGAGCTAGTAATACAGGTCTCTGCTGTTAAAACATAGCAGCCTGGATTGGATTAGGCTGTACTCACACTAGTCACGGTTTTCGTTGCACCGTTCCCAAGCATAATGTCCCTCCTACCCACTACCCACTAGCCTGCACTGACATTGCATTTAACATTCCAAGCCTGCTGCAGTTTGTCTTATTTTCGCTCCCCAGATTTCACTCCACTGAGTTTTCACTGCCGCTCCTTTCGCAATGTGAAAAGAGAATTGAAACCCTCTTATGCACAAGAAGACCTCTAACCAAGATGTGGCTATTCATATTGTAGAAAAGCGTTGTAAATGGCCTATATTTGTATAGCACTTTTCTAGTCCCTAAGGACCCCAAAGCACTTTACACAACCAGTCATCCACCCATTCACACACTGGTGATGGCAAGCTACATTGTAGCCACAGCCACCCTGGGGTGCAGTGACAGAGGCGAGGCTGCCGGACACTGGCACCACCCGGCCCTCTGACCACCACCAGTAGGCAACGGGTGAAGTGTCTTGCCCAAGGACACAACGACCGAGACTGTCCAAGCCGGGCCTCGAACCAGCAACCTTCCGATTACAAGACGAACTCCCAACTCTTGAGTCACGATCGGGAACATAGACTTGCTATTCGCAAGACAAAACTTGGAGATTTTCTGGTTTAAAGCTCAAATCACTTTGGCTGCTCAAGCTAAACTAACGGTTCTATCAGGTGCTTTAGATATATGCAGAACGATACCAGATGCTAAGGTTTATGTGCTTTTATGATACATTCTGTTTTTCCCACTGTCTCAGGTTCAGAAATGGTGGAGGCTCAAGAACATGATTCAAAATTCAAATTAGTAAAAAAAAAAAAAAAAAAACTTTACATGTGAGACAATGACAGACAAACTAAACACAGTGCTCAGACAGAAGCGAAATCCAGATCACAGCCGAGGTAGAAGAGAAAAAGAAAACAACACAATGCCAGAAAGCAATTGCACTTTACACAAAGACACAATCTGGCAAGTGAGAGATGGTAAGCGGGGGTGATGCTGCAAGGACTAATCAGTGAAGTACATGGAGTTGAGTGGAGAGAAGGGGCAGGTCAGATGACTGGTGGAAAAGACAGACAGGTGGGAGTGGCAAGGTCTGAAATGACAAGAGAGCTCGGTCACTGGAGGACACAAAGCACACTGAATGATTGACTAACTGAATGGAAGGAAAACTAAAATGGTGTCAAGCTTGAGTGTTGGTCACTTTGCCACTGCATTCGTTTGGGTCACAGCAGCTAACTGTGTAGTTATGTGCATATCTTTTTCTCATACACCCTCTGAAGTGAGTTTCAGGTAATGTTGGAAGGAAAAACACTGAGATTAGACATTAAATAGGATAGACAGTGGGTGAAGATGGCCGAGTAGGGGTGATGAAGAGGACAGTCAAAAGATACAAGAAGAGCAATAAAGAGGACAGAAGAGGCTAGAAATTAGGCACTTTACTATATTAAAGTTAGAAAAATCACTTAAAAGTGGTCAAATGTGTTGTATCGTTGAATATAATTAAAGACAAAACTTCCTTCATCACAGCTTTCCATAAATGGATCTTTATTGATTTATTCATAAAAAGCTTTGTTAGCTCATTCTCAGAACAGCAGCCTCAGATTTCTTCTTAGACAGAAGATTTACAGTACAGAGAAAAAAAACAATAAAGGGGAAAATGGGACGGGTACATTTCAAGTTTGTTATTTAAGTTATTAGGCTTGGCAAAACATCTATTAACGTCCGTTTGAAACGATTATCAACATTAACAGACTGAACTGGACTTAATAACAGGAGTGCATATAATTTTAGTAAATTATTCTGGTGAGTATCAGCTGCGCTGGGTATGTAAATCGGGCCATCCAGCTGCGGTGCTGATCGCCACTCGTGGCAAAAATCCAGACAAATGTCACTTGATTAAGGAGCAAATCTGCATCAGATGACATCAGCTGACTACGTGTGCGTGCGCTGTGCACAGCGGTGTGTACTCTGTGTGTCAACAAGAAAAACGGATATAAGAAAGTGGTGCGCAAAAGCAGGGTAGTGACAGAATTGATGCGCATAATTGATATTTGAAGCATGTGTACCTGCATATGCATGCTTATTAACACACGGGTACTGTGGAATATATTTTTTACTCAACTAAAGTGCTCGTGCTCTCGTCCACTCCCCGCAAAAAAAATTTGCAGCTGTGCGGTGTCTGAGGCATCGGTGCTCTCATCACATGCAATGGAGTAAAAACGAGTCTTCAATGCGTCGCACAACTGGATTTCTGGACATGCTGACGTTGTTGAAGTCCTTCACTTTTTCCGGGCATATTATTTCAGTGACTTTAACGAGGCCGTGTTTTATGAGGTCTCCATCTGAAAAAGGCTTGCCATGTCTTGCAATGAGTTGGGCGACTTCATAGCTGGCTATTGGAGCCTTTTCCTGGATAATTTGAGCACAAAAAAAATACTGTTGCTGACCCCGCAGGATAGCTACAATTTGCTTTAATTTCTGCTCTCGCTCAGCACTAGTGTAGAATGCATAGGCCTGATGTTTGGTTTCATAATGACGTCGTACATTATACTCTTTCATAATTGCCACAGTTTCAGTGCAAATCAAACAGACACACTTCCCCTTGAATTCTTTGAAGAAATATTCACTCTCCCACCGTGTCTGAAATTTTCTGCACTCACTTTCTACCTTTCGCTTCTTTGGTTCTGCCATGTTTAGTAACTTGGGGGTAAATTTCTTCTGTGATTGTCCTTTTTGGTGGAGCAACTGCCTTGATCAACAGCAGCTCCCCCTGGTGTTAAAACTAAGAAGTGCAATACACTCAAGCAAAAGTTGAAGTGCGGGCCATATTCTATTCTATTTATAAAATTACTTGCGGGCCAATTAAAAATGGACCGCGGGCCAAGGCCGGAGTTTGGACACCCCTGACTTAAAGAATAAGTAAGGATTATTACAACAGCAAATTGGAAAAGGGTTATTGTCCCATTCTTTTCTGATATAGGATTCTAGCTGCTCAACAGTCCTGTGTATTCTTTTTTGTATTTTTCTTTTCATAATGCACCATTTCTTTATGGTAAAAGAGCTGGATTGTTGTCAGGCTAGGCCAACCACCTGTTGGCAATGCAGTGCAGGCTTGAAACTTGCCCATACAGATTTCTTTAGATTCTGTCTGTCTTTTTAAGAAATTATGCACCATAGGTGATGAAATATTCAAAGTGTTTGTAATTTTACATTGAGGCACATTATTCTTGAATTGTTCCAATCTGTTGATGCATTTTGTTGCAGATTGATGAACCTCTGCCCATCTTCAAGTGTGAGAAACTTTGCTTCTCTAAGATGCTCTTTTTATACACAATCATGACCGGCTGTTTCTTTTCAGTACCATTAAGTTTTGCATATTTTTTTGTTTCCCTATCCCAACTTTTTTGAAACATGTTATTGCCAACAGATCATTCAAAATGAAGTAATATATTTCATGAAAATGTCTCAGTTTAAACAGTTGATGTTTTTTCTGTCTTCTGTTGTAAATAAATCATTTTATCCAGTTAGCAAATTATTAAATTTTATTTTATTTGCCTTTGGCACAGCTTCATAACCTTTGGGAATTGGGTTTGTATTTTGAAGAATATATATATCACCACAAATGAATGGATAACTCTTTTTCACATATTTTTTCTTTCTTTTTTTTTTAAACTACAAGGGGTTCCCCTTGATTGATTTTTTTTTCTCTTTTTTTCTTAGGGGAATTTCAAGCAAATCTTTAAGGACTAAAGAAAGTTAATGTTCTAGAAAAAAAGTAAAGTTTTGAAACAAAGACAGCGATATTAAAGGAGTGTGGGATAGATATACATTTGGTTATTAAATAATAGTTGGATGAAAAGCAAATGTAATACATGAAATAGGGTCCCATATAGTCTCAGGGATCAAAAGAGAGCAGGGGAGATAGAGAGTGCTGGAGAAAGGTAGATTAAAAGGAGTTAGCTTAGCTGAAGTAAACTGAGAAGTGATATAGGGAAGTTTGGAGGTTAGGTGAGGATAGAAAGGTGCTGAGAAAAGGAGGCATGAGAACACTGGGTCAATGCAGACGAATAAGACGATGACATCTGTGATGAAGGTAAAGGAAAAAGAAAGTAAGCTTAGCATGCCAGTATATGATATTAAAATATCAGCACAAAAAATGTATTTGGGCTGTTTTAACAGACCGTATCTAATTAGCATGATAGACGTGACAAAATGAGAACAAATGACCACTTTTAAGAAACACTTAATGTATTAGTGTTGCTTGAGTGACCTTGTCATCATCAGTGTCACCTTAGTACAGTACAATATCAATACACTGATACTAAAAACAATTAGCACATACATCTAACTCTGTATGCAAACACAGCACAATGACATTACTCACGTACGATAACACATATACACTTAACAAATGTTAGCACAGCATTGAAAGCACAAAATAAAAGGCAACCCACACGTTGCCAAATTTTTATACACACATATATAACACGTACATATGGCATGCATGACGTGAAACCATTTATCACCCTTCACACAGCAGTGCAGCCATATGAAAGCATAGACTACCCTTTGCATCTACTGAAGGGTTAATGGAAGTCAAAGAAAAATAGCACTGAAAAAAGGGGCGATTACATGCTTCAAATAATACCCCTCCCCCAGTCCCTCCGTCCCATCATTAGCTGTCAAATGGTAGGGAAAGAAACAAATTGCTGGAGCACAGAGGTGTATTCAATATAAGCCGATCTTTTAGATTACTGGTGGATATCAACACAGAAAGAGTCTCTATTCCCAACTCTTTTTTTAAACAAATGTTTATTTTGAAATCATATTTTTGTCCAAATCTTCAGATCCTAAATATGACCCCCACCCCACCACTCCCACCCCTTCTTGTTATGAAAGGAGAGTGCTATGCAGTGAAGGTAAATGGGACATGTAATGAGAGGACTGAAGTCCATTTAAAGCTAATGATCTATCTTAGCGTTTAACAGCAGGACAGGGAGAGAAGTAAAGAGGGAAACCTTGAAAAAAATATGGCACACACTTTACATGATTACATGATGAAGTGCAGGTCAAAAAATCCCTATCAATTAGGGCTGGGCGATATATCGAGTTTTTTAAAAATATCGATATATTTTTATACGAGATATAAGATGTGACCATATCCTTTATATCGATATATACATTATAATTATAGTTGTGGAGCCGCAGGTTTGCCTCTCTTTCGTCCACTTTTGCCTTTACGCAACGTTACTCCGCCTCGCCTCTCCTTCACTGAACACAACTCCCCCTCCTCCCTCATAGCTTCACCTCCAGGCAGCGACAAGATGAGCATGGCAAATCTCCGTTAACGAGTTACTGCGCATTCCTCCGTGCGTGGGGCTGGATGGCGTCAACGTGCTAACGAGCTAACCACGCTAACAAGCTAACCACGCTAACGCCATGCAGCCCACAGGGGCTGCACAGCCTAAAATCCTTTCATTTTCTCAAAAGTTGACAGCGCGCCTTATGTATGAATTCTGGTTGTGCTTGATGACCGCGAACTGATTTTATGTGGAACACGGCGCTCAGCAATCTGTCAAAAAATGTTTTAGTACGACTTTGGTAAGCTACGGGGCTGCACCGCTTGATGGACTGTCGGAGCGGCTACCGAGGAGCCTCGCGTAGTAATACGCACTGTGCTTCAACGTAATATTACCGTATTGTGTGTGTATAAGGACCATAAATGTCACCTGTTAACAAGAGACATGGTTACAAAGAGGATTTCAAACTCAAGGCTGTCAGTCATGCAGTAGAAGTTGGGAACAGAGCAGCTGTGAAATCTGCCTATGTTATTATGCTCAGCGTCTTTTAGTTTACATTTTGACTGCACAATTGTGAGCTTTTTGTTATGGACAAAAACAACATACTATTTTTATTTATGGAGCATTATTTTTAATAAATGCTCATAATTTATTTTTGAGTAGTTTTTTTCATGTACATCTATGCTTTATGTTAATAAAAGTGCCTGTGTGACATCTGGGACACAGCTTTGACTAAGAACTCTCTTTTTGTTCTTACTTTATGGCTTTAAAAAAATATCAAGATATATATCTTATATCGCCATCCAGCTAAAAAAATATCGAGATATGAATTTTGGGTCATATCGCCCAGCCCTACTATCAATAAAAGGAGTGTATTTGCAACTATTTGGTATATAACCTCTGCAAATTAATATTTTACGGACACACGTAGTTTTCTGTGAGTAACTTTGCTTCTTTGGACAGAATGACAGGACAGCAGATACAAAAATAGGTTAAAGACTGGACGAAACACATAGCATCAAGTTGGAACATTCAGTGTGTGAAAAGGCTATTGACAGTTTAAAGAACTGCTCAGTTATATAATTGACATTTTACATCTTGAAATAGGAAAAAGTTTAGCCATTGCATTTGCAGTCCATTACTGAGCCACACTAGAGGTAACTGTTAGTAGACTTGACGTTATGGAAAGTGCCATCACAGTGACCACAGCAGAATGCCGTTAAGATTTCTGTCTGTGTTGTTTGCTTCAGGAGTCTTTCAGTGGATAGCAGATGTGACTGCAGCTAGAGAGACATCATACAAGAGCAGGAACTGGGTTATGCTAGTGGTACAGAAACAAAATGCTCAGAAGTCTGCCTGCCAGAGAACATTCAAGGAAAGCTATGCCATGTGTTTTCAAAGCCTCTAGTGTGTTCACCACTTTAAGCCATGTTCAAACTCTTTTGCTTTTTCAAACTGCTTTTCCACTTTAAAGTGTATGCGGCCGCAAGGCAAACGGAAAACAGTTGCTTTAAAAAAAAAGTGCTGTGCCTGGCATCTTTTTAAGCAGCTCAGTTCAACATCTTATAAAAGCATTCATGACAGTGATTGACTAAATACCATGAAAAAGGAAGTTGGGTTTGACAATTTGTATGCTGCTGACAACAACAACAAAAACTGAAAATGGAGAAAGTAGCTGTAGAAAAAAACTGGTGCATGTTTTGGGTTGGGTTTTTTTTCTTTCTGACGGGAGCACATTCACTGTAATGTGGGAATTTCTAAATGTTTAAGAGTTGTAGCTGGTACAGTTTACTGATAGAAGCAAAGGGTCACTGCGATAAGAAAACCGCTTTTCATTATCAGTACAGCATGTTGCTGAGACAGTGCTTTACCTATGAGAACCACAGCAATACATGCACACCCTTAGATAGATGAGAGCATTTGCCACAACAAAACAAGGATGGCTATGTAAAATGGCTGAACAATTGTTGACAATAATTCTTTTTCCTTTTCCTTTTCCTTTCACCAGTCAAATATTTTATATTTCAATGAGTCAGTATCTGTAATCATATGATCACATGTATCAGTAGTCATATTAGAAGACTCTTTATATTACCAGCGTTTTGCAAATGCCACTGTGTTGGAAGTATTTATGTTAAATGTAGGATGGTGCACACTAAAAACACTTGTCAGTAACAGTTGCATTCACCATAGAAAATGCATAGTTTTTCAGATTTTGCTATTGTGTCTTTTTATGTCTGTTAGCCTTGACCCAAGGATTCATGTTTTCAGCAAGTCTGAGTGACTTCATTCACAAGGTATGGTCAGTAGTTTTTGTTAGTGAGATATCTCTGCAACACTTATCAGGAGCAAATGTCCACTGGCAGTCAATTAAGAAAAAAGGTGAAATTGCAGGGAACGATTCAAAGAAATGTTTTCACATAAAAAGACCAGGTACAGGTCAAGTAAAGATAAAGAGATAAAGTTGAAATCATTGTGGTTGGTCAACACTTCATTGTATATGTTGCTATTATTTTCTTTATATTACTGTATGGTCTTGACCTCAGAATATAAAGTAACTTGAGGCAACTGTCCTGATTTGGTGCCATATAAATAAAACTGAATAGAACTGAAATTGTCTGACTGAGCAAGGCTTTTATCAAACCAAACACCCGTCAAGATCAAACCTATTTCTTTGTACTTTACCATTCACATGGTACTTCTCTATTTTGTCATGCTCCTTTCTGGTTTTGTTGTTGTCCACTGGGATTGTCACATCTATCACAACTGAAGTGTTATGCTCCTTGTCAACCATCACTATCTCTGGTTGGGTGACCAGCAGCTACTTGTGTGTCTGGAGATTAAAGTCCCACAGGACATTGGCCAAAGGTGGTTCAGAGGTGACTCTCACTGGGATTTGGGGACTTTGAAACCACATGTGTATCTATTCTATCCCAGCCACCTAGCTGTGCCTCTCAGTGTATACTGTCCCAGTTTGCAGCTTATATCCTGGTATATGCTGGATAGTCTCTGGGGCACTTTTGCACAACGTGCAACTTGGGTTCCTTTGGCTTTGGAAGACTCTAGTGGTTAGGGCCTGTTGCTATGCTGCCTTGATCAAAGCCTCTGTGCTGTCCTTTCAGCTATCCTTAGGCACTCTAGATGAATGAGTACCTGCTGTTAGCAGCCCACCTATTGGTGCTTTTCGTCATTCATGGCATCTTTTTCGGCCATTAGGCATGGATCATTTTAGGTCCCGGTGTTGTCCAGCTCTTCTAGTAGCACTGGACCAGTCTACATGCTACCCAGGGAGATGTACTGGTGCCCGGTTCATTCTCAGCCAATGGTTGAGTGGTTTTTGCATCCTTGTCCTTGTGCTTTTGCTGTAGACGGTCACTCCAAACCTCCCTGTCTGATTTTTGTTGGACCATTTATAGTCCATCACATAAAAATGATCAGATGCCTCACTTCATGCACCCCAGGTGCTACTGTTAACGATGTAAACACCTCTGTCCCTCAGCTGCTTCATCAACGTTCCTCAGTCACCACTGTTGTGGTGCATGATGAGCAAAATTCAATAAAGGTCAGTTTTATTGATATAGCATCAAATTACAACAACAGTCGCCTTAAGGTACTATATGTTGTAAAGACCCTACAATAATAAAGAGAAAACCCCAACAATCAGACAAACCCATATGAACAAGCAACTGATGACAGTGGGGAAAGAAAATCTCAGTTTTATCAGGGACAGGGCAAAAAAGACATACAGTGAAAAAGGTGAATAAGGGAGAAATGCTCAGTGCATCATGGGAGGACTATTGCAGCACAGCTAAAGGACATTCTGCAAATACCACACCAGTTTTCCACAAATAACAAGCAACCAGTAAGCAATCGGTAAATACTTGCTGCTTTTGTACACATTAAACAAATGAGTCATGTATTATTAATGACACCCTCATTAGTAATAAACTGGCTTTTATCCCTTTAATGGAAACCTGGCTTGATTATACAGGTACCACATACCTGACTGAAACAGCGCCCATTAGTTATATACCTAAAACAGTTGTAAATCTGTGTTATTTCACAATTATCTGAATTTGAATAATTTAGGTTTAATACTTAATTACTTCTATCTCCTGCTGTATTAATCCTTATTATATATTAGAGTTTAGTAAAATCATTTGATTTTAAACATGTGACTGAACCCACCCATACAACAGGTCACCTGTTGATGTTACAGTTAGAAATGTTCTAAATCAGCAATCCCCAACCCCTGGGCCACGGACCGGTACCGGTCCGTGAGTCTTTTGGTGCCAGGCCACGAGAGTTGAGGCTTGGGTGTGAAATCGATGGTTTTCAGGGGTTTTATTGGTTTTTAGCGTTATTTTTTTAAAATCTTCTTTATCGTTAACTCAGTTTCCCGGGGTCTTTTCCAGTGTGTTATGAATAAATCTTCTTTTTCTGGGTACCGGTACTGGTTTTATTTTATTATATTTATCCGTGACACCTTAAAGGCCGGTCCGTGAAAATATTGTCAGACAAAAAAACAGTTTGTGGCGAAAAAAAGGTTGGGGACCACTGTTCTAAATGTTGCCATCTCTGATCATCATTGGATAATTTCAGAAGTATCCTATTCATTTGTGAAAATAAATACCAGCCAATTTATCAACAAGCATGACATTAAGGCAAGTATAGTTTAAGTGTGATCTAGGTATGGCTGACACATTGCAGTGCACATTGCTAGTACTATCTATCACCATATGATGAAATAATGAATACTTTTTTTAATGCCATTTCTCAAATTATCCATCCTATTGCTCCCATCAGAGCTGTTAATATATGTGGTACCTAAAATGCCTTAGATAAACTGTAAAAAGGTAAAGATATCAAAAAGAGAACTAAGAGAAAATATAGAATTTTTTTTAATCTATACGAATGCATTCCATTCCTGAAACAATGAAGTCAAATCCTTCAGTCAATCCTTTATGTCTTAACTTATTAACATAAATGTGTGTCATTCTGCTTTTTAATTTTTATTCACTGAGAAATTGGCTACTTTTTTCTACAGTAAAGTTTTCAATATTAGAGCCAGTATCTCAGCCCCGTGCTGTAATTTTGTCTTTGACTGGTTATTGTTCCAGGAGGTTGCTGTGGTCTCCTCTTAGGTCCACTTGAGAACATGGATTTGATGGGAATCTTGTGGCAAGTGGTTGTCAGTTTTGAGTTCATTTGTCAGGCTAGAAAACACTGAGTAATGGTTGTAAAACAGAGTTACAGTAATCCAGACAGAAACACAGAAAGTTACAGTGTATATTGTATAATTTTAGAAATAAAAATCCAAATGTTCATCAGAAGTAGTAAGAAGTAAGTATTTGTATTATTGTAGGGCCCACCTTACAATATACAGCACCTTGGGGCAACCATTGTTGTGATTTTGGACTGTATAAATAAAAGTGAATTTAATGAAATTGAATTGAAAAGTAATAACAAGATTCTTTGCAGATGGTTTGATACTGCTGCAGAGAGGATTTACTTCCTTATTAAGGTTGCCAGGTCAGGTTAAAGACATCCAATTAGTAATATCAGTGAAGCAGTCAGTGAGGTAGAAAAGGCTGTCCAGGTTGTTAGGCTTAACAGAAATGTATAGTTGCATATCATCAGCATAACACCGGTTAGAAACAACACTGAAGACGTTAAGTGGATGACCCACTGAAAACACATATTAATAAAAAATAACTAATCCAAGGATTAATCGTTTGCTTACCCCACACAGGAGAGGAGTGGATGAAAACATATAAATCTTAATGTCTGGTAATAAGTTTATTGAAAACCACTTGAGATCAGTTAAATTATCTCTCTGTTAGAATGCCTTGATGGATGATGTCAAAGGCCACAGGCAAGTCAAGTGGAACTAAAACAGAATAGTAATTGTTATCTGAGACCATAACAGTCTCATTAGTAGTTTTTTAGTAATGCTATTTTGGTGCTATGATTTTGACTGAAACCATGTTCAGTTTGTCAGATATATTGTATCCCTTAACCAGTAATGATTCAACAGAGAATACTAAATAAATAAATATATACACCAACAAACAATGTACCAAAAAAGTTGAAGGAATCTCATGCAGGAAAAACATCATGCAGATTCTAGTTGACATCAGGTTACTGCAGGTCTCCAGTATCATCTAGTTAGCTCCACAGCAGAGGGAAACAAGCTCCTGCTGTCAATATTCTCTGTTTCTATACACCTTTCATCCTCTTATCCCTCCCTCTGAGCCACCTTCTCCTCTGCCCGCCCTAGGGTCATAAGGGAGCTCTCTAGGGAGAGTTAGCCCTAACTCAGACAAGGGCATTGGAAAGGGATTTGTGCACAGTGCTCCTTCTTCCTAGTCATTGCTTTATTTGGATGCATCTATCTAGCCTTCCATCCAAGAAAGTCAAGAAGACTGCAGTGGAACTCAGTGCCCCGTCAGGCTAAGGGGTATGGGAAAGGATTTTATTTAGAATTGATTATTTAGAAAAGATAAGACAGACAGCAGTTTACAAAAGTGGACTTTGGCAGCAAGTTTCTCAGACACAAAACAGAATTACATTTTCTAAAAGAAAAACAGCCAAAAGACTGTGCACTATACTAACAATAGATATGTCAAAGAATTTTAAAGCTCTTGCAAAACAAGGGTTTTTTAAGCTCCTTCACTAGTAGCATGTTTTAGTTGCAAATATAAAAATATAAAAAAAATTTCTTTGAACTAAAACTAATCTATGCAAGTACTATCCTTAAACTCCAGACTGAGGGAAAACATCGTGGCAGTTTAAATCCACACTGAAGGTTTTCATTAATTTACATTCACATTGACGTACATTACATTTCAGGTGCAGTATTACAGGATTTTAGCGACAAGTAAATAGAATCATTAGAATCACAAACCGTAAGACTAAAACGTAGTCATTAATGTCACTGCACTGAAGTTGTAAATGGGACAGTTCCTAGGAATGGACTCATTAAGCTTATAAGATTGTCCAGTAAGATGCCAACAAAAACAATGTCAGGGAGAAAGGGCAACTAACAGTTATCATCAGGATGGAGACACAGCAACACCTATCACAGACAGACCTTGGCTTCTATATCTTAAAATATAACATAGTTAAATTTACCCACACAATAAGCAGTATAGGGCATTCGAAGTTTTTCTGATTTTTGTTATGGAGCATTTTATATTTGAATCATCTTTATTTGGAATCTGATAGTTGCCACATACACAATGAAAACTTCTGAAAGCACAATAAATTATGTCACTTCACTAAGATCAGTTTTTCTGGTATGCTTATACACTTTCATCAAGGAAGCCATTGTATTTTATATTAAAATATTTACTCCCCCCATACAACTATTTATTATGAATATTTGAAGTTGGGGGAAAATAAATTGGTTCTTAACATTTTTCCCCCTCAGCTACACAACTAATAGATCACAGAAAAAACATGTTTCATGTTTCACACAACTAAAGTTGAGTTTTGTGATCAGAATGTATCCTTAGTTCTGTAATATTCTTCTTTTTAATAAAAAAAATGATTATTTCTACTTTAATGGCCAAAGATCAGTTGTTCATTGAAAAACCTGCAACACAGTCTGTGTTGAAGCACCCTGTCTTCCAGTGCAAATTCTCACAGCAGAGTTTTGACCATGTTTTCCGGGAAGCCCGATTGAGAAGCATGGTGTGGAATGACAAAGTACACAACCTAATTAGCTCAGTTTTTTGTTTTATTAAGACTGAGGTTTGTGTCAAAGCCATTGGAAATCACTGAAATTTCAGATGAGCCACATTCTCTTTGCACTTTTCTTTTCAGACTGCAGTTCTCTTTAAAGAATGGCAGAAAGAAAGGTTAACTGAAAAGTTTGACAGAAGAAGAAGAAAAAAGTTTTGTTTGTACTCAATTCATTTTTGTCTTTAAGTTTTCAGTCATGACCACAACAAGCAGTGCTGTCTTCAGAGCAATTTAAAGAACAATATTTGATATCTACAACTGTGATGTTGATTGTATTTAATAATAATTGTTTTATAAACAAAAAACAAAAAACATTAGAATTCTGCTTATGAAGCCTATTTTTTAACTGAATTGTTGACTTGTGTTGCGGCCTCCTGTCAGTTTGAGTAGCATTAGCGTTAGTACTCAATATATCCCGAGTCTTTCTCTCAAACACTAGAGTTTTCTGTAATCACGTAAACCAAAACCAATTTTGAGCTCCTTAAAGAAAACGCGTACACATACAATCTGCTGTTGTGTGATTGAATTTTGGATGCATCGATCACTTTCTTTTCCTTGGTACAACAAGGACAATCAGTCCAGCCCTCCTTTGATCCATCTCTTATTGAGTACACGCACAGGGAAATCACTGAGAACAAAACGAGAGAGGGAAGGCAAGCCAATTGTCAAGCAAGGATGGTTATGGGAACAATCCATAACATATCTGAATTTCTGTTTTTTATGTTGGTTATACTGCTATGTTGTGTAACTGAAGCAGTTATTATTTCTTTCACATCAGTAAATAAAGAAAAAGTTGCCGAATGACTGCAGAAAAAACGGTCAGATGTTATAATGATATGGCTAGGGGCAATGCACTACATTTGTTTTTACTAGGTCCACTCTAGGACTCCTGCTTTTAGAATTTTAAGCTTTAACTCACATTTTATTCACTGATAGGTTTTCAGCAGCTATTTAGGCAGAGGTTAGAAGTAACAAAGTACAATTTCAGTTACCTACTTACTCTTTTCTTTTTCTGTCAAGTACGTTTGACTTTGTTATTGTACTTAAGAACAATTTTTACAAATCTGTACTTCACTTATGTAATTTTTTTGAGAACTTTTTACTTTTACTTCCTAAAAATATCTGTACTTTCTACTCCTTACATTTTAAAAATAGACTTGTTAATTTTGGTTTAACGCGCAAGTTATTATTTCGTCACCTCGAGCCTCCAAAAAGACCTGATGTGTGCCAAAGTCAGGCGTTAAAAGTGGGACGGTGTTTGGTCTTTTGAGGGGGGTTCCACAACATCAGAATGACTGCAGGTGTCTGTAAGTTGCAGTTGCGGTACTTTGGCATCTAGCTAGTCCTACATAAGAGTAGCGAACATAAAGGAAAAAACTGTAGTTAGTAGTTTGTCACACAGTGTGTTGCTAGCTAAAGGTCCAGCTGCTGTTTTTCAGTGGGAGAGAAAAGAAAGACAAAGAGCTAAAGAAACAGCTAACTTCACTTAGAGTTGGAGAAAGATAAGAAAGACAGGACAGAAGGGGAAGAACAGAGGTTAGTTTTAAAGGTAAGGACTGCTCAGTAGTGTTTGATAAACTATTTAAAGCTTACATTTGTTCATTTTTTTCCATGAGAGAAGACAAATATACTGAAATGATAAGCTTTCACAATTTATTATCGAACGGTTAGAATTTCAGATTAGTTTTACATGGCACCATGGATCTTCCATCTCTCTGGCTCAGAGACAAGTGCTGCCACACGCAGGCAACAAACACTTTTATTGCATGTGGTAACGATAGAATATTAACATGATTGGTCAAAATGTTGGAGGAAAGCTTTTAGACCCCATGTCAGGCTCACGTTTCATCTCATGCTCCTTCGGACACTGCCTATAAGGAGATGATGTTTCTCACATCACCATGGCAACACTGCCATTACCATGGCAGCGACCTCTTGCCCTCTGATCAAGCCTGCATGAAGAGATAGGAAGGCAAAGGTGCTTCTTTAACCCTCTACTGAATGCCTTTTTAATTTTTTGGGAAAAACATATTTCACCCTATTTTGGGGGAGCTTTAGGGTCCCTAATAATATATAATCACCCAAACAGATATTGGGTTGTTGTTTCAAGGCAACATTGTGCGACAAGGGTAGTCAAACACCAAGTTAGACAAGACAAGTGGAAGCAGACAAAAACAACAAACAAGGAGTCATTTAGACAGCCGTTAGCACATGATTCTCCTTATGGGGACCTCATATGTTTAATATGCTGCTGAGAATATAGCTCAGAAGAAGCGTATAGTATAGCTTTTATTTTGGAAAGAGCCTTTTCTCTGTAATAAACTCTCTTTTCCAAAGATGAGTGATTTCTCGATCACATAGATTTAATTTTTTATTACTTTGTTGTTTCAGCAACCTTAAATTTAAAAACTGTACTTTTGAGTTAAAATATATATTTATAATTTTAATAAATGACAAATTAGAAATGCTTGAACATTTTTTTTGTATCGAAAAAGTATCAAACCGTGACACCAAAGTATCGAACGAACTGTGAATTTTGTGTATCGTTGCACCCCTAATATATATATATTCCCTTTAACCTCATGTTAATTGGCAATTCTATCTGCAGAAAGCTTAACGTGGAACCTGTGCCACAGCTCTTATAAGACAAGCAGAGAAAATTTACCTATGTCTGTTTCAGATTTTTCAGATTTTAGTCTATAAATCTAGAAATTGTCTAGGAATTGCGTATATGATACCAAAGGTTCCTTGTGATGTGATAGGTCACCAGTGCCTTCCAAATTAGGAGTGATCGGTCTAGTCTTTTACAGTCGAGATATATATATATACACAGGGAGTGCAGAATTATTAGGCAAATGAATATTTTGTCCACATCATCCTCTTCATGCATGTTGTCTTACTCCAAGCTGTATAGATCGAAAGCCTACTACCAATTAAGCATATTAGGTGATGTGCATCTCTGTAATGAGAAGGGATGTGGTCTAATGACATCAACACCCTATATCAGGTGTGCATAATTATTAGGCAACTTCCTTTCCTTTGGCAAAATGGGTCAAAAGAAGGACTTGACAGGCTCAAAAAAGTCAAAAATAGTGAGATATCTTGCAGAGGGATGCAACAGTCTCAAAATTGCAAAGCTTCTGAAGCATGATCATCGAACAATCAAGTGTTTCATTCAAAATAGTCTACAGGGTCGCAAGAAGCGTGTGGAAAAACCAAGGCGCAAAATAACTGCCCATGAACTGAGAAAAGTCAAGCGTGCAGCTGCCAAGATGCCACTTGCCAGCAGTTTGGCCATATTTCAGAGCTGCAACATCACTGGAGTGCCCAAAAGCACAAGGTGTGCAATACTCAGAGACATGGCCAAGGTAAGAAAGGCTGAAAGACGACCACCACTGAACAAGACACACAAGCTGAAACGTCAAGACTGGTCCAAGAAATATCTCAAGACTGGTTTTTCTAAGGTTTTATGGACTGATGAAATGAGAGTGAGTCTTGATGGGCCAGATGGATGGGCCCGTGGCTGGATTGGTAAAGGGCAGAGAGCTCCAGTCCGACTCAGACGCCAGCAAGGTGGAGGTGGAGTACTGGTTTGGGCTGGTATCATCAAAGATGAGCTTGTGGGGCCTTTTCGGGTTGAGGATGGAGTCAAGCTCAACTCCCAGTCCTACTGCCAGTTTCTGGAAGACACCTTCTTCAAGCAGTGGTACAGGAAGAAGTCTGCATCCTTCAAGAAAAACATGATTTTCATGCAGGACAATGCTCCATCACACGCGTCCAAGTACTCCACAGCGTGGCTGGCAAGAAAGGGTATAAAAGAAGAAAAACTAATGACATGGCCTCCTTGTTCACCTGATCTGAACCCCATTGAGAACCTGTGGTCCATCATCAAATGTGAGATGTACAAGGAGGGAAAACAGTGCACCTCTCTGAACAGTGTCTGGGAGGCTGTGGTTGCTGCTGCACGCAATGTTGATGGTGAACAGATCAAAACACTGACAGAATCCATGGATGGCAGGCTTTTGAGTGTCCTTGCAAAGAAAGGTGGCTATATTGGTCGCTGATTTGTTTTTGTTTTGTTTTTGAATGTCAGAAATGTATATTTGTGAATGTGGAGATGTTATATTGGTTTCACTGGTAAAAATAAATAATTGAAATGGGTATATATGTCACGGTCTGGCTGGCAGACCGTGGGGAGATGGGGAAATAGGACCCAAACGCCGGACTCTTCAGTGCAACAGTGTTTATTTACAAGGTGGTGAAGTAAACAACAATAAATCCCCAGTTTCCCAGACTCCCATGTAGTGTCTTCTTCCCAAAAGTCCCCGTGTAGTGCTCTCTGCCCCAGTGTCCCTGCACTCCCCGTGCTCACTGCTCCTTCTCGTCCCACACTCCTCCTGAGGGGAAAACAATAGAGGCAGCCGTTAACACTTATCCCAGCAGGCATACACTCACACTTGACTTGTTTGAAGACTGACGTGTAGTCAAACGCAATAATCCAGCGTCGGTGGAAGCTCCATCGCTCATCTAAATAGCTCCCCCGACGAGCCCAGATGAGGAGCAGGTGTGCGGCCAGGACTTCGGGTGTGGCCAGCCCTCAAGTTAGACCACGCCCCAGGGCTGAAGGTGCCTGTAACTTGGCCACAGCAGAAAGGCAAAACACACACACACACATACCTGCCTACATACAGATGTGCATAGGGGCAGTGCAGACAACACACCAAATAATAATAATAATAATAATAATAACAACAACAATAACAATAATAGTCACAGTCCCCACTGCCCACGGACCCCGAGTCCCCAGAGCCGGGTCCGTGACAATATATTTGTTTTTTGTTAAGTTGCCTAATAATTATGCACAGTAATAGTCACCTGCACACACAGATACCCCCCTAAAATAGCTAAAACTAAAAACTACTTCCAAAAACATTCAGCCTTGATATTAATGAGTTTTTTGGGTTCATTGAGAACATGGTTGTTGTTCAATAATAAAATTATTCCTCAAAAATACAACTTGCCTAATAATTCTGCACTCCCTATATACTTTACACTGGAATAAAAACTAACTTTCTAGGGCTGAGTCCATTGCATATGTCAGTTACTCTATGCCATCAAAACAGTACTCAAGTAAACGTTGTCCCCCATATCGCTACAATCGTCATGTTTCAAAATCAAATCTATTTCAAAACATCTTTGTGGTGAGTTTCACCTAGCAGCTGCCAGTTACCTCCAGCAACCGCTGGTAACTGCAACCTGTGCCAAATGTCTACAATTTGTATAAACAAGGCAATTAAATGTGGCATGCTGCTTTACATTTGCTGCAAACAAGCACTGAAGTGATTAACATGGATGCCCTTCTTCCTATTAGAGCTTCTTTTTTTGATAGAGCTTTGGAGCATTTCCTCATGAACAGTGTTGTTCTGTCATTGTTTGTCTTTGCTGATTGTTGTTTATTTTTGTTTATCAACTGCTGTTTATCAGTGGTTGCTGCTGTAGACATCTTGGGGGGGATGTGCAAAAGGAAGAACAACAAGTAAATATTCAACAGTCTCACCATATTGCAACACATCTGTTCCTTTTGTGAAATTTAAGTGCGTGTGTGTGTGTGTGTGTGTGTGTGTGTGTGTGTGTGTGTGTGTGTGTGTGTGTGTGTGTGTGTGTGTGTGTGTGTGTGTCAGTGCCAATAGCTTACTGTGTGTGCATTTGAATGTGTGGGTTTCAAAGATAGACGGTGTTTATTATCTGATTTTGTGACAGAGCCAAATGTTCCACTGTGGATAAAGACTATTGTAAATGGCTACAGGCTGTTTCAGCTAGACACTGGCATCACAGAAAATAAATAACATTAGAAATTATTGAACTTACAAACACATAAATACACACAGACATCACAGATTCAAAAACCTCAAATGCGTACACACACATGCTCCTGTTCCAAACAGAGCAACAGAGAGGTTTATAGTGTTCATGGTGGGATTTCAAGGCAGGAGAAAAAATTTGTTTTTTAAAAAAGGAACAAAAAAAACCAAAGAAAAGGCAGTAAAAACATGACAAAGACCACCCTGGGGACTCTAAAATGTATCATCCCTCATGTAGCCGTAAAGTTTTTAGAACTAAAATTTGAAAAGGATGCATTATCTTGGCAAAGCCAAGCATTATGTGATCATCATTATTTGTATGTCTTTTTCTCAGCAAGGTTATGCAAAAAGTACCAGGCTAAATTTCAGGAAACTTAGTGAAGTAGTGGAACATGAGGGGAAAAAATTCTGGATATTCAGTTTGCTTGAAATTGCAAAATATATCATTGGCCTTTGTTCCCTTTGAGATCACATGTAGTTATTGTTAATATATTTCTGCAGTAGGCCCTCAAACAAAAAGTGTAATGCTGTGGAATTTTACAACTGACTTTGAATTAATTCTATTATTTGAGTTGCAATAAAATATATTGCATGTATAAGTTCACATTTAAATAGGATGTGTATCAATAAATGAATGAATGAAAATATGTTTAAATTAGTGGAATGTTCAATGACTAATGAGTAGAGGAATATTTTCATGAGAACTGCAGGTCAAAATAATTTTGACTTACCAGCAATTTTTACAACATTAAATTAAAAACTCCCTTTAAAACAAAAACCACTGAGTGCACGACTAAGATAAAATATATAATAACAAAAGAGGAAAATGAAGTGGTGGGAAGGCGTGTTATTATACCACCAGAACGTATCTGTTTGTACATTTTAGTTAACAGAGAGTGAGCACAGCCAGAATCTAGCCAGGAGGTAAGGGACGAGGAGGAAAAATGAGAGAAACACTGATAGCATGACTGTAGGAGGGCAGGCAATGAGGCAGAGAAATGAAGAAAACTAAGCACAGAGCTGATCTTGTGATTGCTATTGCTTTTGTGGAGGATTTTGTTTCTCCATTTCAAAGTATTCTCGTTTTTTGTTTTTTTTTCTTCTCTTCCCCATGCTTTGGTCTGATTCCTCAAGCATTTTCCGACTCTTCTTTGTGTCCACCAGAGGGAGGAACGTATATAATCTTTTCACCTATTGTTTGGTTCAAATCCTTCATTTGCTTCATCGATCCATCGAGCATGTCTTTCTGTAATTAGTTTTCTTTGAATACTGAACTAATAAATTCTACTGATATTCATTTTTGTTAAAGCTCTGAATTAAATAATAGCATTGAGGTTCAGAGCTCCCTGAATCTTGAAAGATGTAGATGTTTTCTCTTCACTTATTAAACTTTTTCCTGTACCTACTTTCTCTAAAAAGCTGAGAAAATTGCTCACAAATATATTGTCATCATTTCCAAAAGGTTTTTTTCCCCACCTCAATTGTGCAATTTTACAATGATTGAATATGTAATCATGAATAAGTGCCACAAATGTAAAAAAATAAATAAATAAAAAAAGCTAAATAAACATGAAAATCCATGAGTGCAAATAGGGATATGTATTCAAGTTGTTAAAAACAAGAATCCTCTTTAGTTTTTTAATGCGGACTAATTGGCACCAAAGGGAGGTAAGATATAAAGGATATGAATTCAAAAAAGAATCTAACATCAATACAACACAAACTGTAGCTAACTATTTTTGTATCTATTTCCCACTTTCTATTTTTTATTTTTGTCACTGTGGTTGATTTTATGTTAAAGAAACCTCAGGACCATCAACTTCTGGTTAGCGTATAAGTGTGATGCAATAAATATACACGCAATAAAAAACTGTGCTCTTATTATCACTACCAAAGGTCAAGGCAGTGTTTTTTGTACAAGTGGAACAGTGGGGTTAGGTACCATCCCAGGTGCACTTTATCAGTTTTTATGGGACCAGAGTGACATTCACAGTCTCATACCCAACATATGCTCTTCCATCTATATAATCAGTAATGTGCACAGTTAAAGTCAAACACTGCAAATACACTTCTGACCTGCCCTCACTTTCCTTGGTGAGGACACCCTGTCTTTTCATTTTATATCAGTTTCCTTAATTCCAGTATGTTCTGCTGTGACAATTATTTATCAAATTACCTTCAGTGCTCTGTATTTGTGCTGTTCTTATCGATCTATTCCTCACTGCTGCAGTAAATATTTGGCTTCCCCGTAGGGATAATTAAAGTTTCATCCAATCCATACAAAATACAAGATTACATTTGCCAGGCATACTAAATAACAAGGACTGAAATACAATAGCTACAGATGTCACTAATGCAGCAAGGGATTGTAGCCTCTTTAAATGATGTCTTATTCCAACTGTCACACTGAGCCTAAAGTCTGCTAACATGATTTGTCTCCTCATAAGCAGCTGTGTGACTTCTAAAACTTTAAGAAAGGCTTATTTTTACATGTAAAAGATGCACCTTAGGAATGTAAACATGGTCAAAACAACCTGTTGACATGCACGCAAAAGCATCAGAATAGTGTAGATGATTTACATGACTTGAAATGGATGTTTATGCCATATGGGGTTGCCTGAGTGTTTCAGGAACTTCTGATCTATAGGATTTCCGTACGCGACCATCTCTAGGGTTTACAATGATGGTCCAAAAAATACAACATATACATTGAGCAGCAGTTTTCTCAGCAGGCGTCAAAAGGTCATGGAGAATGATCTATCTTGAGCTAATAGGAAGGCAACAGTCACTCAAATATTACTTTTTACAACCAAGGCACACAGAAGAGGATCTGTGAATGAATAACACATGGAGCAGACAGGCTACAGTAGGGGAGGACCACACTTAATGCTGCACTTCTGACAGCTAACAACAAGACACTGAGGCTACACAGGCACAAGCCCACCAAATTCAGACAATAGAAAATTGAAAAAAAGTCTTGTCTGTGGTGGTGCAGTGACATTTAGTTAGTACTACTGGCCATGTTGACCATTGTTTAAATGCTACAGCCACTCTGAATGGTGGTGCTCTTGCTTTCAATTGCTTTGTGACCACAGCACATCATCGCCTTCTGGTATGATCACCACAGCTCATCTCTTCTTGCAGTAGGAAACAGAGATACCACACCATGTCACAAAGCTCAAATAATCTCAAACTGGTTTCTTGGATATCAAAATAGGTTTACTGTACTCACATGGCCTCCACAGTCACCCGATTTCTATCCAACAGTGCACTCTTGGGATGTGGTGGAATGAGGGATTTACATGTGGAATGTGCAACTGACAGATCTGCAGCAACTGTGTGAAGCTGTCATCTCAGTATGGACCACAATCTCTAAGGAATATTTTCACCACCTTGTGTAATCTATGCCATGAAGAATTAAGGCAAAAGGGGAACCAAACTGGTGCTAATGATTTGCACCTTCAGTCCCATAAAAATGTCAAATTTGCCTTAGATAAGAATAAATAAATAAATAAATAACAAAATAAACTAGACTAAATATATAAAAACAGAAAAGCTACATTTAATTTATCTCTTTAATTTTTAAAGTCTATTAAATTAGGAATATGACCTACGGAATTAAATGTTTGTTCTTATCTGGGAATGCTACCTACTCATTATTAAAAAAAAAGCCATGTGGCATTACAGAAGGAATAAACCACAGATGGGTAAAGAGAATACACATTCCAGAGACTAAATGCAGTGTAGCCTTTTTATTGCTTTTGTGAGACAATCTAATGTTTTTCTGTGTTGTCTGTTATGCTCCTTTGTATTACTGTGAGACAGTAATAATGAACCAAAGAATAAGATACCCTGCTGTTTTTCTGACCTTATGTCTAGTCTTTGGAGAGAAGCAAATGCACATACCTTTCTTCATTTGTTATATCTTTAGGCATCAAGAAAAACAAGGCTTGTTTTGTTGTTTTTGTTTTTAAGCAAACAAGCATGTAGCTTTGCACTATAGCTCAGTAGTATAAGTCTTTTTCTCATGGGGTGAATTAGTTTATATTCTACAAAAGATACAGGATTGCAAAAGTTGAACCACTAATTTAAGTTTTGTTCAGAGAGAAATGGACTTCAGTGTACAAGCAGAGTTATTTATGGGATTTTCAGTATTCATTTTCATTGTTCACATCATCGCATATATTTTAAGTTGAATATTCACAGTCAGACTTTGTCATGGTTCCAAGTGGTGCACCCGTAAGTGCATGATTTCCCCAGGTTACTTTTGTTACTGTCACAAAGTAAGTCAATGCTATGTCATTGTGAAAATGCACAATAATTTTAGCAATCACTGCTTTGTGAATCAAGAACATGAACAAAAATGCAAGATAGTTATTCTGAAATTTGGAATTTTAGTGCATATTGTGCAACACTGAGAAGCGCCATGTATTAATGGAGACACACATTGTACAATGACTTTAACCTTTTTTTTTTGACATATCCATTTGCCGACCCTATTTCTTTCTTACTTGCCATCTTTTTCATGTAAATTGCTCTCCAACTCTTCCTTTTTCCTTGCAAAAACAAGTCAATGAATAATGGATGGAATGGTTAAAGTTGTGGAGGAGTGAAGCTAGTCTTTCACTACTGATTAAATTATCAGCTTGGCACCCCATCGGAGGCACAAAGGCATGAAATTGCTTGACATTTTTTCTCCCTGTGCACTCTGCCATTAGCCATTTCCTCAGCTACATTTCACAGCAAGGAGGACAGCGAGAGCCTCAGAAAATCATTTTTAGTAGTAACCTAAGGATTTGTCAGGCAATGTGTATCATGCATAGGGACACAGAAGTATGGGACATCATGATGAGACAGCTGTATAAAGGCACTAACTTCTGGGAAGTATGTGATTAAGTGGCTGATTGTTAAGATACTAACTGAAAATAAATACGCTAACACCCATTGCTAAATCTTTATGTGTCTATTCTCACAATATGCGTACATATAAAATGTAATTTTACCATCAGGAGCCAGATGTATAAAAACTTTGCTAAAACTTTCTGTATATAAAAAAGCAAATGTGATTACACAATATTTTTTCGGATTGTCAAGATTTCTCTTGTAGGTTGTCCAATAATAAAGCCATCATCACCTATAGTTAATTCTTTCAAGAAAACAATTAAATGAAGTAGAAAATTACTTAGAACTCATTTAATCATTTATGCCTCTCTCTCTGTGCAAGCTGGGATCAGCTCCAGCCCCCTCATGACAGTGAATTGGATAAATGGAAGAGATGGACGGATGGATCATTTATAACTTAATTTGTGAATGCTAACCAAAAAAAAAGGTGATGAGCTGAAATCCATTGTTAATAAGTCAAATTCCATCCCGTATTTTTTATCTCCATTTTTATTATATCAGGTTTAACTTGCTAAACACACACATCAGCACAAAAATATATATTTCTTGATCTTTTATGGCACACAAACATACACACACATTCTTTCCACAAAGACAAATGTCTAATGTACCTTAACTTTCTCCTGTCCCACCTCAATAACTCAGTAGGGACTCAGATAACTTTTTAAAACACCCCAAGGCTTTCTCTTCCCACTCTTTTTTTCACACCTGCAGGATTCATGGTGCAATTTAAACAAGCTGCATCGCCCTCCTTCACCCAGACACAGACTCACTGAAAAAAACAAAGAAAAAGGTAGAGAAGCTTTAAAATGCCATGTTTCTGGATTCTGCCTCAATTTAACTCTCTAAAAGTCAAAGACTGACGTGTTTCCCCATCTTCAGTCCTGTCTCAATGCATCACTCAACACCATTTTTTAAAATTTAAAAAGTTTTTAAAGTGCTTCTTGGATGGGGTTGGACCACAGCGACAGGGGCACTGAGGCAAATGATGGAGCATTTAGCGTGAAAAGGTTAAAGGTTTGCGTCCCAAATGGCAAGGTGGCGATAAGGTGTTGGCCTTCATAGTTCTGAAGAGGAAAAGGGCAGGATGAATGTCAGCCAAGTCTTCTGGGAAATATAAATCACACTAAAAAACCCAAACTTGAATATTTTTTGCACAACTTCACTCATTGCTTTCAGAAATACACCATACTGGGTAATTTCTCTTGAAATGCAGATTCATCTAAGGCATTGGATGGAGTTCTATAATATCCATCTTGTCAGACTTCTTGGACATTTTTTTTACACTTGGACAGTATGAATTCTTGGAATAAATTAAGTGTTGCTTCTTTCCAGTGGTAAGAAGCAGGAAGGACAAAGGAAATTAATCCTGGGCTCCTCCACATTCTCAATCTGGTCAGAAATTCTCTGACCTGCTTTACTCTTAATTTACAAAATTACACAGTTGGACAGAAGTTATTTTCACCAAACTAAAAATGACAGTTTTTTGCACAGTAACGCTATAGCATCAGATCTTATATATGCGTGACACAAATCCCTGCCGTTACAGGAAAAACATATTCAAAATCTTTTTCACTAATTGAGCATTGCAAAGTTATTTCAAACTACTCCAAGGAGCATTTTAGAGGAAAAAAATGATGAAAAAAGAAATAAAATTGTAGAAACTGATTTTCTGACCTGCTGAAATGCATACACTCAGTTTGAGCATTGCTGACGTTCTATTGATTTTTTATTTATTTATTAATTTTTTAGCTACTAGCTTTTTTAGTAGCATGTTACTTTTTAATTCAATTCAATTCAATTCAATTTTATTTATATAGTGCCAAATCACAACAAAGGTCGCCTCAAGGCGCTTTATATACTTTTCTGTCATTTGGCTCTCAGTTTGATAGCTGTTTCTGGCCTGGTCATAGTTTACACTTTACTGAGATATTCTTCTATTAATTAATTATCTTCACCCATAAAACAATATAGCTTGCTTTGGCATGCTTGTGTTTTCTCCTGTCTGAGGTCAGCCATTGGTTGTGCAAGTATGTATACAAAGATGTATTAGGGGGTTGTTTTTTTTTTTCATTTTATCTATAATTGTCATAAAATGCATGTTTACTAACAAATGTGACTGCTAATTACATGAGTGCATTACAAATGCTTTACAAACAAATTGCTTTGTATAGTGTCAAACCCACTACTGGCCTTTTCAAAAAAAAAATCTACTTTCAGAGTTTGCAATGGCACAAAAATACAAATTGTCTTAAAGCGTGGTTTGCAAATTTTTCTACAATGCAAGTTTCAGAAATGGATTTATGTTATGAGTGCCCAGAATACAAGAAAATTAAACTCAGTGGCTCAACAATATGACTCCGTACAACACTTGTACGGAGTCATAAAAGCAGAAAAGTAAATAATTATGAGGGCTGATGTTCACCTAGGTAATCCACTTTAGTTTTTTCATATTATGAATACTAGCACACTGTGCTCACTGGGACACACATAAACTGGAGATTTGTTAATAGTCCTGCAATTATATATTTTTTTCAGTCTTTCGCCCGATATGATGTTTTTACTTCAACCAGTCATTCACTCCACAATGCTTTCATAGCCAAACAATTGAAGGAGTTGCCAGTATATATCCTATTGAAGTTCTTACAGATATCAAAAGTCAAACCTAGTCTTCTTTTTTTATTAGTGTTAGATATTGCAGATGAAAATTATGATAAATGTGTTTATAATATTATAAACACATGCAGTGTTGTTTTTCTATTTTCTATATCGTTAGCTTCATAGCATAATTGCCTAAGTCATTTGACTAAGTCAATGACTTAGGCACTTATGCTATGAAGCTAACGATATGCTAATATTAAAAAAAAATCACGTTGATTTATTTCCATCCAGCTTATCTTGTCAGATTGGACAAATATGGACAGTGCATTAAAAAGGCATTGTCACAACTGAAGGTCAAAACAGATCTATGAAAGGCAGGAAGGGATTGCTGGTATATGGTAGAGAGAAAAGGGGGAGGAATACTATACGAATTGGAAGCTGAGAAGGAGGATAGGCAGTTTTCTGTAATAATAATGAATTGCAAAGATAACAGCATAGCTGCAGACTCCTGTTATCTGCACCATGAAAAACACAACCTTAGGGCGCTGACCAGAAGTTTTATGCCGTGTGTGTGTGTGTTCATATTAAAGATCTTGTATTTCATTATGGTTTTTTAAATCAAGAAAGGAAAATAGTAAATTCTGTGTATTTCAATTGAATGTCCATATGGTTTGACAAAAAACAAAGAGAATGCATATAAACTAATATGGGGGCTTTGTGAAGCTGTATTTACTCATTGTGAAACAGTGTAAAGCATGGCAGCATGCTCACAATGATCATTTTAACACGCTGATGTTTATGTTTGATGATGTTTCGCTGAAAAATTCTTACCCTAATCAGTATCAACCTGCTAACATGTACGAGCTACAATTTAAACAAAGTAAAGCTTACATTGATGGGATATGTTTTTAAAGTTTTTAAATTTGTTTGTTTGTTTAGTTTGTTTTTTATCACAATTTATCACTCAAAACATGTATCCACTCTCTCTCTGTCACTCTTGGGGAGGCACTTCAAGTCCTTGAAATGAGGAACCAAAGCTATGTAAAACACGTGTTCTCAACGATATTAATCGGTCTGCTGTTTGTTGCAATCCACTTGGCAATTGTATCAGTCAATATTTCCGAGGTAGACTTACTTCGGTCAAAAAAGAGGACAGTGGCAAAAATACATGTAGTATATACAGTCTTAATGCAGTGTGGGTAAAAATGTAGGTAAAGTAAACGATCAGTCATATAGCTGATAATCAAGCTACATATCCTTGGGGTGTAATTTGTTTTATAACTATTACATCAAATTGATCCATCCATTATCACTAATCCCTGAATTATGAAACATGCAATGATGTGAGTTATCTAAAGATTGAATTTGATACCCACCCATTATTTGTCACAGATTTTGTCACAGAGTCTTTCTTTAAATTCACAGAATGCCAATGGCCATTGAACACATTAATAATTTAAAATTGCACAGCATTTGTTTACAGTTTTTGAAAAAATGGAGGTCCAGCATCCTGCAGAAATTGAGTTCTAGTGATATACAAGTGTAACACCCATTCATAAATAAGAAAATAATTTTTCAAAGAGTAATTGACCTCCAGAATATCCTTTATTACGTAGAATTTCTTAGGTTAATCAAGCTGAAACTTGTATGAGATCACAAACTCAATTTTTCAGCTGTTAATCGATGTTCATGGCAATTTTATTATGAAACCCATCCATCCTGGTCATTCTCCCAATAATCTATCCATGGAACATTAGTGTGTGTGTGTGTGTGTGTGTGTGTGTGTGTGTGTGTGTGTGTGTGTGTGTGTGTGTGTGTGTGTGTGTGTGTGTGTGTGTGTGTGTGTTGGGCAGGGTGGGGTGAAGCTAAAACTGTAAAGCTAACTTGTTCCTTCAGTGAATGAAAATGAGGCATGATGCTAGAAATGACAGAAAGAGGTGCGAGTCGTAGCAGGATAGTATGTAAGTGTCTGCTTGTCCATCACAGCTGGTTTCACCTTGCAGAAGCATCACTATAATTGCTTCAGCTGTCAAACCAGCCAAAGACTCTCACATCATCAGATTTGACTGGGTCTAAAACTATTTCTTTCTCCCTTGCTAGATGTCTGTTTCATCTTCTGTTTTTTACATATGCATATGTACCGTCTTATATCATGATCTATCTATTGATCCATTTGGTTTCCTGCCTGTCCTACCATTTGGTTATCCTTTTCTCAACCTATGACTGAAGTAGCGTATACTCTTTGCACGGATCAATAAGTCAGACCCAGTGTGAAGTGTCTGCTTACAACACTTATTATGTCACTTGGATGCTCAGTACTGCACGACAGCAAACCTCCCATCACATTTAATCCACCTCATGACTCCTCTTCACCTTGAATACCTTCACCTTCAGCTAGGCAAGAGTCATTTTTAACTAATAAACTAAAATAAATAAATGCAAATCAAAATTTGGATTTATGGCTTCTGTTCAGTGTATATTTGCTCTAAAAATCTTAACACCAAAATTAATAAGTATCCAGTATGGTTGAAATTTCTGAATGGCAGACGCATCCATAGTTTTACACCATAAAGTAGACCATCATATGCTGGTTATTATTTAAATAATAATTTATTCAAAATAATAAAAGCAAAAACACACAGATATCGAACTCCTCACCACATGCAATACGATAGGAACAGCTGAATGCAATGCAATAATGATACACAGTAACTGCTGTACTTATTACAGAGTGGTCACTTGTATCCTTTGTTTCCTTCCTCATTGTCCCAACATCTTAGAATGTGTTAGTTGAACATGCCTAGTATTAGAGTAGATTAACTAATGTGTTGACTCTCAGATTTAAAACTGTATTGCTTACCATTTGAAAACTGGCTTAACAATTAAGTGGCCTACCAGGAATGCTCAAAGAGTTCCAGATGGGCCAGTCTGTATTCTTTTCAACCCAGACTAAATACCAAATTGACCTCAAAGAAACATCTAACGGTGCGACAGAAGACATTTACTCAGCTATGAAGGTTTTAAGAGACAGCTACAAAAAGAAAAACCACCAACTTTTTTTTGGTAGGTTTCCATTACAAAGCCAAACATTTTGAATGCTAATAAAAGTGATTAAATGTAAAAACAACAAAGACAATACTGAGAAACAATGACAATTTGCTCTAATGTAGCTTTTCATTACATCACACAATGGGAACAACACACCAGGAGTAATTTAGTCTAAAAAGTATTGAGTAGTAAATTGTGGTGAAATTACTTAATTCTGATGCAAATCAGCCTACTTCAAGTATTTCTAATTCAGGAAACATTATCGTGATGCTAGTGATCTACTCTACTTTAGCACTTAATGAAGTAAACGTCTGAAATGAAGTGAATCTGCATTTGAAATTAGTGTAATAAAGACAATTGTTTTCATTTTGTCTCTAAACATGAGTTTGGAAAAGCAATGTCCACCTAAAATTACTTCTCCAGAGAGTAATTTTAAAAGGAACACCTTTCTGTTACAGAAACAACATCAGGTGAAGCATAAACATCCTGAATATAAACCTGATAAGAGAGTCGAAGAAATGTTTAAACAGAAATATATTCTAAATGTTCATTACTTGAGTGCAGCTAAACATAACAACAACATAATGCAGTGGGCTGGATGAGAGAGGTTCTAGTTTGGACACATAGAAAGTGGGGTAAGTCGCATAGTCTTAGGAAACTTAAGACAAAAAGCAATAGAATTGCTTTTTTACCCTCACTTCCTTGAACATTTTGTTCAAGGAAGTGAGGGTACAAGTTTGTTAGTATATATATATATATATATATATATATATATATATATATATATATATATATATATATATATATATATATCTTTGGTTTGAGAGCAAAACTCTGACTTGGAGTGTAGTTGTGGGGCAGGGTACTCCTGGGGTCCGCCAACTGCGTTTTTCACTCAGCTGTCCAGAGAATTGCAACCTTGGTCTGATTCCACACCATGCAAAAGCATCATGAATGGTGTTGGACTGAGGGCACTGCTATGTCATCCTCATGGGCTGGTAACAGAAGAGGCAGGCAGCCTGGGGATGCTTCAAAAGGTGTTGCAGAATAGAGTTGTGTGCATACTCAATTCAAGGCCAATGTAAGCTTTAGGTAGATTGCAGATTGTGAGTAGATCGTTTGCATCATCCCCATTACTTTTTGGATGATACTCAAGCTAACTTTAGCATGTAGTGCTTTAAAAATGTCTTCTACACTTGAGAGATAAACTGGGAACCTCTGTCAGAAACAGTGTCACTGGGGAAACTATGGAAGAAGAAAACATGCTGTAGTGAACCGATAAATTAGTTGTCTCTGCAGTGGAGGACAATTTGGGTAGTAGTAAAGTGGGCTGCCTTTGAGAACGTGTCTACAACTCTTTAATAACACTTATGGAGAAGCTGGCAAAACCCAGGATTCACTGATGCTGTTTTCTGGGAGAGGGAATTTAGCCACTGCTCTCATCTTTTCTGGATGTGCTTTCATTTACCCACTCTGAATTATATACCCCAAAAATGAGACTAAGAAGAAATGTGGTAATGGTTCTAGGGTCTATGACTCAGCGTTTATGTATTCTGGGGAGACATCTGGGAAGACTCTTTCCGTCTCCCCAATCAGTCATGTTCCTATATTTGTTTCTCCCCGTCCCAGTGCCAAGCCTGTCTGCCTTTGTCTTTGTCTCCATGGGTATCATACTTTTTGGGTTTTCTTGTCAGTCTCTCATCCTGTGTTCAGTGTGTTGAGTTTTTCGTCCCCTGTCCTTTTAGTCTTTATTTGTTCCAGCTGTGTTCCCTCCTGTTTCCCATCCTGTTGTTATCCTGTGTGTATTTAATAGTCGTACATTCCTAGTTGCAAAATCATAGTTCCTAGCTTATCTTTTGTTTGTTTCTATTAGTGTTTTCATATTTTATTTCGAGTACCATATTGCAGCAAATAAAGCTGCCTCCTTTAGTTCACTCTCTTTGTTTCTGAGTCCTACGTTTGAGTCATTCACCTGCCTGCCACACAGCTTTACATGAAACATGGAGCTTTGACACAGAGCTGGTTTTCTAGGAGCCTCTACAATAGCTTCCTCACATACTGTTGATACCCAGTATGAAAAAGATCAGGATGTCATCAAGGTATATAAACACTGATTCTCAAAAGTCATTTACTGGGGTTTGGAAAACTGCTGGAGTAATGGTTAGTCCAAATGAAATGACTACATATGCAAAGTTTCCTGGGGGTACTGACTGCAGTTTTACATTTATCTTATCAATACATACTAGAAATGATAAGCATTTCTGAGACCCAAATTGGTGAAGATGGTGGCTCCCTGCAAAGGCTATAAGGTTGTACTGTTTGAGGGGAGGGTGTGTTTATTCTTGATTGTGATCTGGTTTAGACTTTTATAGTCAATACATGTTTTGCTTCCACTGGTGAAGAGGATAGCCATAAGATTGCTGCTTCTAAGGACTCCTTAACCTATTTTTCTATAGCGTCTTTCTCTGGCTGTGACAGATTCTATAATTTGGTCGTCAGGATGGGTCACGGTCATAGTGAAAATGTGTCATGTGCAGTGTTGGTCAAGTTACTTGAAAAAAGTAATCAGTAATTAATTACTGATTACTTCCCCAAAAAAGTAATCCCGTTACTTTACTGATTACTTATTTTCATAAGTAATTAATTACTTAGTTACTTAGTTACTTTTTAAAAACACGATTTACAACCTGAAGAGGTGATAAAGCGATAGATCTTTCAGCCCAATTCTACTTTTTCTGCATAATCCATCATACAAAATGTAATCAAATGGAAAAGTCTCTTTTTTAAACTTGTTTTATCAGTTTTAATCTTTTAACTTTATGCATCAAGCAAAAATTAAATTATATGCAACATTCTCTGACTTGAATAAATTAGTTTAACATTTAAACCTATTTTCTACACATTCCAGCACATAAAATAAAATATTTTTTGTGTTTACGCTCACTCTTTCAAATAGATGCAAGTAAAACACAGCAGAAAATAAATAAAGTCAAAGACTCAGCGGTCCTGTTGCTCTATTTTCACCTGTAAAGCAGGACTGCGGTTACAAGTAACGCGTTACTGCCCATCTCTGGTCATGTGTTGAAAATGAGAGTGTGTTGAGGCACCTAGACCACAGTAAACCTCTGGCAGAGAACAGAGGTCAGGATGGAGAGTGGCTAAGGTCAAATGACAGCTGATATGGCTGACTGAAAGCAAGTGGAAAGACAAAAGTAACACCAACTTGCACGAGAGACTACATTGGAGCTGTTTAGTGGCTAGCTAATCCTTAAATTGTCCATTAAAACTGTTAAAATTATCTCGGAGAGCAAAATTTCACCATTGCGATCCAGTGGTCACATGAAGCTGCAGTAGCATAGCTGAAATAATCAGATATGCTGCCAGAGATTGACATGTCTATGAGCAGTACTCTCCCAGAGTAAAGAGGTCATCAAACTCAGCTAACAAATCATTAATAGGCATGGGTCCTAATGGCTAAATAAACTTTCATGAATAAATGTATCTATTTATTTTTTCTAAAGGCCTTCTCTTTAAAAGACTAACCTGGGGAGAATCTATAGAAAACAAGCAGGGTTGATGACTAAAAGGAAGCAATTGCTGAAGCAATTACCCACTACCAATATAACCTCCCTCAGCCTCAAGCATGGGGGAAGAAGCATCACAGAAGGGAGGTGGGGAATCTTTTTAGGCTTGTAGGGGTTTTAGCTGCGGACTGAGACAAAACTAAAAGTGCTTGGTGAAGCTAGAGATTGGAGGAGAGCTCTGATTACAATAACTTGTTTTGGGATGTGATTTTGTTCCAGCAATGTGCAGATAATCTGTTGACTGAGTATAATCCTTGGTTAATAAGGTAATTTTTTAATTGATGCAAAGCCTGTACCGGAAGCATCAATCTAAAACCACCCTCCCCTTGTACATATTCAAGATCATTGCAGCTGTGTTTGTCCATTCTTCCAACTGGTTCAAACATGACTACCGTGCCTTTGTGGTTCTCCTGTGTCTCATTCAATCATTTTGTCATAATGAACTCAAAATGGATAGACCTTTATATGTAGTCCACAACTGCAAATCAAATTGTTTATTAACAGAGGCTAATCTGAGCAGTGAATAATTGTTGCAGACAACTAATGAGTGGGCTAGAAGGTCAGTGTTCAGTGTCCAGTTCCAGTGAGATTGGGGGATCCACAAAACCTTTTCAGAGAAGCCTTGAAGATCTGGAGCACATACCAAGGGGTTTCTAAAGACAGAAACAACAGATAAGTTACAAGGAATTAAAGAAAGCATGAAACAAGTGAAGCTTGATATTACTGCTACAGCAGTTGAACAACCTGGTAAAGGTGGATGAAAGAAGGTGGTCTTTATATACAAAGGATGAATAATGGAAACCAGGTGTACACTGCCTCCCAGTCTTGATTAACTGCCACACCCCAGAGTGGCAACCTGTTATGCCTTCATGAGCAAGAATAAGGGAGAAAATGTGAGTGAAGGCACAGAGACCATGACACTACTAAAGTAGCTTTTTTTTCTGTCAGAGAATGTTTAATTTTTCAGATTGAATCTTCAATTGTTCATTTTTTTCCCCACCACAGTGCGTGTGTCAATTGTGTGAATAAACAGTTTTCAGCTTCTACACAGTAAAAGTAAATGACTTTAGCCCGGGGACTGTAGTCTAGTGAGGACATTAACAGTGGAAGCTTGATATCATCACCAAAGTGCTCCTGGCCAAGGGCTTCTTTCCTATTTCTTTTTTACGTCCATCTGTTTTTTGAACACAGATCTGACAAACATCATGAGTTCAGTTAATTTAGTCTTTGGCTTGAACACTTTATCCTTTCAGCCTCTCCGTATGGATTGGGAAACCAATCTTTTGAAGTGCCCTTGAGCAAAGCTTGTCTGGAAAACTTCCCCTATACTGAAACATGTTTGTTATTTGGTCTTTGGTGTGTATGTGGTGTGTAACTTGTTATACTTCACATCAAAAATTGCTCTTTATTCGATTTAATTTGCCAATATGTCCTTGAGCGAAGCATTGTGCTTATCTTACTCCACCAAACTGTTTAATCACCTTGTATTATTTTCAGCTTCACACAACCTTACCTACTGACCCTTCAATGCACCTGTATTCTCTGAAAGAAAAATACGTTTCTGCTCACTAAAATTAAATTGCTTTTTTTTTTATCAAAACCTGAAAATGGATGTGTCGCTCTGTAAACATTACATTCTGTTTATTTTAATATGTATTAAACATGTGGAAAAAAAAGACTAAATAAAAAGTTTAATACAATTTTCTATGAAACTTTACTGTGCAATGCTAAAAAAGGAGTGTACTTTTATTCATTGATTAGCAAAAATGGCTGTCTCAACAAGCTTTTCAAGAGCTTACTTGATAACCCTGAAACAGGGAAGTCTAAATACATGGTTATGTTAGTGCTTATTACAAAGTAATCACAAATTCATTGATTTCATGAAATTTCTTAAGAATATAGTAGGGCTCTATCCAAAATTTTCAGTGTACATTAATCATTAAATGAGTAACTGTGAAAGTTCAAATTTTGTGTTCAAGAAGTTGTATTTTATTGAATGTTTTACCTTGTTTACCTACAGAGTACGATGCTCCGTACTCACTCAAGAGTAAATATTCAGTTGTTATACAAGAACCTTTATTGCTTTTGATTGAAAAGCTGGTGGATTAAAAAACTGTGTTCACAAAACAGTCACTGAGAAAGTTAAAAAAACAAAAACAAAATCATCTAATGGCAGCTGAAGCATCAACCTAAAATCACCCTGCTCATGTTCATACTACAAATCCTTGCAGGTGCGTGTGTCTATTCTTTCCAGTGCTTCCAGCATGACTAGACTGTGCTAATGGTTCTCAGGTTGGAATCCCCAACTCGGACCCTAACTCTAGAGGCCCCCAGAGGTGTGGAGGTCAGTGCTGGAGTGGGAGATTTTACGGCATCTTGTAGAAAAGACCTCCTCTTGCAGTCCTCAGAAGGAGAGGTGAGTGTGAGCTTACATTGTATTTGTTTATGCATGTGTGTGTTTGCATGTAAAACTGTTTGTGTACATACTGTTATGTTTTACTGTGTTGGGTATCTGTGAGTGTTTGGAAGAGAAATGGAAGTTAGAAGCTAGGGTGGGCGATATATTGAATATACTCAATGTATTGTGGACTTTTCCACGTACAGTGGTTAAAATGGCTTTATTGTAATCATCGAGTATAAGTTGCCATGGTTATATTAAGCTGTCTGCAGGTAATTTACTGAGTTTTTTTTATGAGTTTTTTTATGCCAATGCTGCGAATGTATTATTAACCCGTAAAATGTTCACTGCGTTGAACATGGGTGTTTATATACTACCAGACAGGGACAATATGGTGACAGCGGGAGTTTCAGACAAGTGAGGGAATGAGACTCACTGTCGTTTGGATTTTACAAGGAGGATGTTGAACAAAATCCGATAATTTGCAAAATGTGCAGTTAAACTATTCCTGCAAAACGTAGGCGTACCAGAAATGTATCCCACCAGCTGAAAAGTCATCCACTGAAAAATTCAGTCTGTTCACACACCAAAGAAAACATTAAATAAACCAACAGTGATACTTGTGACTGTTCTTGGTCAGTCATTTTTATAACCACTGTCTTGACTTTTGTTTCTGTAATTTGAGGTCATCACATTTTTTATTTTACAATTTTTATATGTTATAAGCTCAAAAGAGCACCTTTTTAATTTCGGTTGTTTTATTTTTCCCCCGTGAATTCTTGCTTAATGTCCTTTTTTTTCCTTACTATGATCTTTTGTTTGTTAAAGAAAGAGACATACTGTGACAGTATAGTCATTTGTGAAAAACCTTGGTGGGCAATGGATGGTTAAAAAGCGGTTAAAATGAAAGATTTTAATTAATTCAGTTTTTTTGTATTTAAAGTAGAAAAAAAATATTGAACGGTTGATTTGAATGAGTACACAAGTGCAATTTTAGGCACCATGTGGTTGAAAATAACATTGCTTTTTGGAGGTTATTTAAAAAATATCGTGCTAAATATTGTGTCTCGTGATATAGCCAAAAGATATCGCGATATTAGATTTTCCTTATATCGCCCAGCTCTATTAGAAGCTGACAAAAATAGCTATATTTATATGTGAATACAAGCGAACACAAACCAGTTGGGTGTTTTTGTTAGTGTGTGTGTGTGTGTGTGTGTGTTCTTTAGACTCTGTGGCACTTCATTAAAGTACCTTATTAGGCTAATGACCGTCATCAATCCATGCGACCTTGTCCTCCTTTTTCTCCCCTCCTCTGCTCATCACTCCTTTCTTCCTCTTTTCTATTTGGGAAAAGTGACTTCATTAAAGCTGGTTTGATGAGATTCCCTGTCAGTTGTTGCTGCTGTGTGTGTGTTTGTATGTGTGAAGTGTCATTGTTAGCCTGTTATCTCACTGTCAAGCTCTTTGCATAGCAGCCTGCCACATTGCGTGAGCACCGAAGCAGACTTAGCCATTATCCTTATGTGTGGCTGTAAGTGTGTGTATGTAAGTGTGTGTCAGCCTGCCATATTGCATGTCCGCTGGAGCATAGTGTGTCATTAACTTACTAATTAACAGAAGAATGACCCCCACTCGTTGCACTCACTGTCATTGTCAGTCACACTCACAAACTGACTTCTACTACAAATACACACACTCACATTTTCTCACACACACACCAACAGACACAAACAGGTAAAAGTTGGGTTCTCTTCTCCATTTCTCATTTCCTGTGTTTTATCACAATCTTCTCTCTTCTTTCTTCTCTTTCCTTCTGCTGCTGTTGATTCTTACTGCCTTATTCTCATTTCCTTATCTTTTTTCTTCCACCGGGCCTTACTTGGAAAAAGTACATAACAAAAGCTACATATAACATGATACTGTGGATACAAATTCTAACTTTAGCATATGATAAGAATACAGTAGTCATAATAACAAAATGGGAGAGCTAGGACAACATCTATAGGATTACCCCAATATATGTAGTCATACGGACTATACAGGAGTGAAATTGTTGATGATGTGTAGAGGGCATGGTGAGGTTTAGTGCACTGTATTGTCGTTATAGTAAAAATGGCATAATAAAACTAAATGAACATAAACACCTGTTTTGCAGACAGTGTAATGTGTTTGTATCTGGACAATAGTCCATTTATCTAAACAGTAATTGCAGATCAGGCTTTGACAAATTGCACAGACATTTTCCACAGTATTGTGCTTTATTGTGCAAATTTTGAAGTCATGTTTAATGACGTATGAAATATATAATGTAGGTATCTAACCGCACAATCGTAAGAGTGTCTGTTATTTCACAATACTATTTTTATTGCCAGGACTAAATTATTTAAAATGTTTGTATCTCCAGCTAACTGGAAACATTGTCACTTCATAGATACTAAATTACCTTTGGTTTATTTAAACCTGGCATATGTTTAGTTTTTAGGCTAACAGCATTTTAACTTTAAACCCACACCACCACAGTAGAAATTCCGTTTAAAGACATGAGTTTGATGAACCAGATTTACTAGTACTTTTCTGTTAATTGCCTGTTCCACCCAGCAGAGGCTGTCAGTGTTTTTAACAATGCCCAGTCACTCCAGCTTGCCCCATCAGCTCACTTGTTCCACTTTACTTATGCTATGTGTATTCGTACTCTCGGTTCACCACTTCACTTGGTAACTCAACTAACAATCCAAGAATCTTCCACAAGACACAAGCAAACAGATTAAGTTAAAATTATTATTTTAATTAATGATATTTTTCCAGAACAAATAGAGGGAAGAATTGTAACTTTTAATCTGTTTCTAATATAAATACTGTAAAAATCTAATACGCTGCATTTAAAGTACTTTCAAGACATTGCACCTCGCTGAAAGAAAGCATGACCACAACAACAGAGCTGTCAGGTGAAACAATGGAAGGGATTATCCATCTAGTCTAAGAAGGAAACCAATATCAAAAATTTATATCATTTACTACACAGAATCAGTTCTATCTATGATTTGGTTCAAATACAAACAAAATGAGAGGGTTATAAAAGGAAAATATTCAGGTAGACAAACGATATCAAAGGATATCAGTGGACTAAAGTGAAGCAATTTTGGTCATTGGATGACTGGATGAAAGTAATGTTTAACAGTGATGAATAACAAATCTGCTTTAGCAGCAGAGGTGATACTAAAACTTTTAAAACTGAGAAAACAAGCAGTTTTCCTCACTCATTTATGATCGGGATTTTTTATGCCATATAAAGGATCAGAGCATGTGGGAATCATTACATTATCAGTAAATGCACAGGTACATGCTGAAATGTTCTCATTCTGTCCAAACATTAGCTGTAAATTTGGGTTAATGAAGATGAAGGATTTTTTCAGAATGATAATCCCACCAAGCAATGTTTTTTGTTTTTTTTTTTCGTTGTTGTTGTTTTCAGAAAAGGCATTTCAGCTCAGTAATATGATGACAAGTAAAAAGTCTGGATGTCAATCAGAAAATTGTTTTTGAAAGGAAAGGATCTATCCTGGAAGAAGGATATTTTTCCCTTTACTTCAAATAGAAAAAGAAACAAAAAACATCCTAATAATTAAAATAATATGAATACATTTTTTGAGGAGTGCCAGAGGGAAGCCAGAATGTTCAGCTACTAAATAAAAAAGCGTTTTATGTTGTATTTATTATTTCTTTTGTGTGTTTATTATTTTACCCATGGGTTGTAACTTCCACTCAAAAGAGATTTTCAGAACATATAGTTTTCACTCAGATGACAGCAGTCTGTGTGACATACATGGCAAGCTTACAGGGAGTTCTAAAGGAGGTTATGAACTTATTGAGTGTTCAGAAGTATTAAAAATCCCCAAGGACTGTCTGGTTCCAGTGAGTGGGTACTCATTCGAACAGTGAAACATTTCTAGGGACAGAGAGTGCGTGAGTCTGCAAGTTCAGTGGCATTTGTTTTTATCCTGTTAGGATTGTTGTTAGGATGTGTGTCATGCATGGAGAGGAGACATTCAATTGCCTGCCTTGCAGTGCCGATGATATATTTAAGATTGTCTTTTAACCAAGTTCATTGTCAGAGAGCATCATGAAAGTTTTATTGCGAGACAGATGATTTTGAATATGTGCATATTGCTGATTTTTTTCTGATGTGGCTTGTGTGACTACCATGTAGTTGTTTCTGTACATTCTTACAGCTTCAAAGAATAAGAAAATAATTTTGACAAGGCTTTTCCCTCTTATTTCATCTTTCCCTCTACAACTTTACTTTTCAGCAAGTCTCTCATTCTGTCTATCATTGAATTATTACCTCATCTTATTTTCCTTTCTCTCATCATTTGTCTCATTCCTCACCTTTCCTATGCCCTACTTCTCCTTTCTTTTCTCCTCTTGTTTTTTGTGTAACCTTCTCTTTCTACATCTTCTTCTCTTCCTCCACCTCCCTCTTCTCCTCTGCAGCCCCTCAGTCCTTCATCTCTCAGTAACCCAGCCTATCTAATTAACTTTCCACTGCTAGGGTTATACATCACTGTAGCTGTCACTTCACAAGAAAAGGGGAGGGGAATTTTAATTCTTACCTCTTTTCTGTCATCTCTTCCTTTCTCTCTCACTCCCTCTGTTTCATATGTTTAGTCTTTGGTCTCTTTGTGGTCTTTGTTCATCCATTATCTCTCTCTGTTTCTGTCTCCATCTCTGTCTGTCATCCCAGCATAAATAGATGTCTCCCTATTGATGGTGAACATTAGCATGAGGCAGAGTGTAACAAGGGTTTTGGTGTGGGCCTTTAGCAAGACTTGATACCATGAAAGGCTTGAGAAAATGAAGGATTTGTGGTGCACTGCTTCTCAACCTCCTCACCCTTTATTACAGCACTTGTCAGCTTTAGATTAACAGAAAGAAAAACCTTGTTCACCAAAGGTATAAGTTTTGAAATGCTAAAGAGGGCTTATATAAAAAGCTTTAAATTATCAAAATATAGAAATGAATAAGGTCACACTTGAAAAGAATACAGCTTGAGTAGAAGATGTGAATGAATCTAAGAATAATTACTGTGGAAAAACGTGTTATCATGGTAAAATCTAAACTCCAAACAGTATCCTTAAGAGAACCGTCTGAAGCTGCAGTTTTTTACTACTAGAGTGCAGGAGCACATAATGCTAATGGTTCAAGCAAGGGTCTAAGGCTGTGGCAGGCTTTTGCAGATTTCTACAGAGTAGCCAAAGGGAACACATGTTCAGCTGATCACTGTATCTGAAAGTGAGTCTGTTCCACAGCAGGAAGCACAAATACTCTATCAACGTCCAAGTACGGTGCAACTCCACAACTTTAATTACCAGTGCCATGGCTAAATACCCGGGGTCCAACTACAATTCCTTCATTTTGAAATATCATCAACCTTTTTCCAGAAAATGAAAGATGGTGGTAGCGGTTTTTATATGATTTTTTTTTCTTTGGGAACCCCTCATAATGAATTAACTTATTAAGCTTGTATTTATTTTCTGTAAGGAGTACATTATATTTGGGGTGTCACCCTGGTCAAAAACATTGTGGCTTCATGTCAATCTTCACATGGAATAATTAATCATGGGTCAATACTGAAGCTTACAACGTTTCCACCTACTTATTTAATGGATTAGGTTTGCCTGCATTGATTTCAGTCTGAAATACATACCTTGCAAAAGTCTGGAGCCAATCATCTTTGCTTTACATTTTACTAGAAAAATAAAGAATAGGTGCAAAAATGATGAAACTATAGTATAGAAGGCAAAACCAAGTTTGTACAATTTGAAGAGGCTTGTTGGTATTTTAAAGGGACCACCTTTATCCTTCAAAACAGCCTGAAATGTCTTAAGCAAGATTTCTTCTGATTTCATAAAGTAGTTCTTGAATGACATCCAAGGTTTCTTTTTATGTTGGCTGTCTTTTGTTCCCTTCTCGGTCAGGACGAACCCACACTGCTTCAACAATGTTGAGTTCCAAACTCTGGAGAAGTCCATGAATGATAGTGTTTCACTGTGTTTTTATATTCTTCAGGAGTATGTTTGAAAATCATTGTCAATCTTAATAATAAAGCCATGGCCAATCAGATGCTGGCATTGTATAGTAGAGCAAAGGCTAACTGTACTTAATGATAATTCCATCAAGTTTGACAAGATCTCCAAAACCACTGGATGAAATCCAGCCAAAACATGACAGATCCTCCACCAAGTTTTCTATATGGCTTTAGACACGTGGTGTTGACCTCCTGTCAGAAGAGAAATGTCAGTCTTGGCTTTACTTGATCTCAGTGTAACATTTGATACAGTTGACCACAACATATTACTCAAACTACTGGAGAGCTGGGCAGGTCTTTCAGGAACTGTACTAAACTAGTTCAAAACATACATAGAAAACAGGAAATACTTTGTATCAATAGGTAACTTCACATCTGAGCAGACAAGTATCACATGTGGAGTTCCCCAAGTTTCCATCTTGGGACCCCTTCTGTTTAACATTTACATGGTCCCACTGGCACAGATTATAAAGAACAACAAAATAAACTATCACAGCTATGCAGATGACACACAAATATATATCACAATGTCACCAGGAGACCGAGGCCCTGTACAGGCTCTTGGTAAATGCATTGAGGAAATTAATGACTGGTTGTGCCACAATTTTCTCCAGCTAAGCAGAAACAAAACTGAAATAATAGTCTTTGGAGCCAAAGAAAAACAATTACAGGTCACCAGAGAACTTCAATCTTTACACCTAAAACCACCAACAGGGCGAGAAATTTGGGTGTAGTGATGGAGGCAGACCTAAAGCTCACTAAAGACCTCTGAGGTCTTTGCACTGGCTGCCTGTCCGTCAGAAGATAGACTTTAAAGTTCTGATGCTTGTCTATAAAGCTCTGAATGGTTTAGGACCAAAATACATCAGTGACCTCCTGACCCAGTATGAACCTTCCAGATCCCTCAGGTCATCTGGATCCTGTTTTTTATCAGTTCCCAGAGTCAGAACCAGACATGGAGAAGCTGCATTCAGCTTTTATGCTCCATATATCTGGAACAAACTCCCAGAAAGCCTCAGATCAGTTGAAACACTCAGTGTATTTAAATCTAGGTTGAAGACTCACCTGTTCTCAGCTGCATTTGAATAAACCACCAAATTCAAAATTTACATTTCAACTACTGAATTCATCTACTGTTCCTTTCTTGCTTTTTTTCCCATTTTAAATCATGATTTTTATTTGTTTTGGTTTTTTAATGTCTCTGTAAAGCACTTTGAATCACCTTACTGTTGAATTGTGCTAAATAAACTTCATTTTATCGTTCCATGAGACCAGTTCCCACTGATTTTTAGTCCAGTTCTTGGGTAAGTTGTGTAAGACTACCTCAGCCTTTTCCTTCCTTAAGGAGAAACAGGGAGTAACCAGAGGTGTGGACTCGAGTCACATGACTTGGACTCGAGTCAGACTCGAGTCATTAATTTTATGACTTTAGACTTGACTTGAAAAAATGTTCTCAGACTTGTGACTTGACTTGGACTTTTACACCAATGACTTGGGACTTGAATTGGACTTGAACCGGTTTACTTGAAAAGACTTGATATTTTACCCCAAATATAAAATTTAACATGCATATTATATGGAGATTGAAAATGTGACGTCATTCACGGGTAGAACCGCAAAGGATTCTGGGAACTCGTGGCAAGCGGTACTAGCGCACGCAGGCTTTCAATTAAAATCAGTCACACAGCGATAAAAAGAAACGCAAAAATGTCAAGAAGCCGTTGTATTATTAACTGCAAATAGCCGGTCGCATGACAGCCACGGGAAGCCGACGGGTAAAGAGATCGGTTGTTATCGGAGAGAAATTGTTCGAGCCATGTTTCCGAAGTAACAAAGAGGCGACGGGTGGCCTGGATTGCAGCCATTCAAAGATCAAATATAACGTCCCAGAACACTCCAGCTCACAGGTTAGTCTGCTCCAAGCATTTACACAAAGGTCAGTCTGCTGTTGTAGTTAATGCGTCATTTTTCTTAACATAATTGGTGATATAGGTTACAAGCAAGTCTGGCGCTGAACAGAAATTGTCGTGCTATGCTCCTTTATTTATTGTGCATAAATAGTGAATTGTCCTGACACAATATTGCGTTTCGCTTCTGTTATTATGGTACATTGACAAAAACATATACTTTTATTCACAGGATAAAACGGGTTTTTTTGTATCACTAATTGTCCAGTACGATTACAGCATACAATATTATTGTCACTGCTACATTTCTGTGATGCTACCAGAAATTATTTCCACTACTAATTAATTACCGTTGAGCTCAAAGGTCCTATTAATAAACGGTTAACGAATGTGTATTTATGACGACGATTTGTGAGACTGGTAAACTTATGATACGTACGATGGTCTTTCGTTCTACACGGTGCATTTCAAGGTCCTGTACCCATCCGTCGGTAAACTGTACCTGGGCTTGTTGCAGTGACCGGAAGTTACTAAACTTCATGAGTGTATGCACTCACTCCAAGAACCGTATGATTATAAATATGCATATAAATATGCTACGATGAGATAGCTGACTTCATCTAACTAGCAAATGTTGTCCAGGCTACGTTGGTGATACAGTTTTTTTTAATGTGTATGATATTTTTGTCATGCGATTTTAAAGCTGGTCCTACAACCGCATCCAAGAATAACATGCAGCTTATCTCAGAACTGTCGGTGAAAATTATTCTTGGAGCTAGGTTTAATTGAGCTGCATTTTAAAGAGGTGCAATTTCACAATTTGTGTATATTTTCTAAGTTCACTATTTTGTATGTGTTGAGAAAAACAGATTTTAAAATTACATGGTCTAATATTTACATTTAGCATAACTGCAACATTATTTTTTCGTTTGTTTTTTTTAAAGACTCGAAAGGACTTGAAATTCAAAGTTTCAGACTTGTGACTTGACTCGGACTTTTACACCAGTGACTTGAGACTCGACTCTGACTTGCCTGACATTACTTGAGACTTGACTTGAGACTTGAGGATAAAGACTTGAGACTTACTTGAGACTTGCAAAACAATGACTTGGTCCCACCTCTGGGAGTAACACTTCCATTGAGACCATTACATTCAGTAAACAGTAGATGGGCCAGGTGTATCTCTCAGGTCCAGTGTCTTTGCTGGATTTTCTATTTCTTAATGACTTTCAGATGCTGTTCACTTACTGTAGAATTTTTTTTTAAATCTGCCACTTCCTCTTTTGTCCACCTCTTGTCCAGTTTCAACAAGGGAAAAAATATGTGTTTTTGAAAACAGTTTTTTCCCAAGTCATCTATAATGCGTTGGACATCAGCATGTGTCATTTAGTTAGATGCCTTTTTATGTTTAACAATTCATATGTCAGTGTTAAGTGCCCTAACAAAGAAAAAACATTCCCTTGAAAATGGCCAGATACAAGGACTGGACTGAAAATGAGTGAAATTTCCAAAAAAAGAAACCAAAAAAGTTAATAAACCATTGCTCAAGAGCACTTAAAAAATTAGAAGAAAGTATAGATCCCTGAAAGAAAAACATAAAGAAATAAGGGTTGGCTTGAGGCTTTTCCTCGGTACCATTCTCCATTTTATTTCTACCTCATATGACTTGCTAAACTCAAGAGAGTGATAATGTCCACAGTATAATAAAAGTGACAAAATCCACATAGGCTTGGGTGGATATAGTACATGGATCAAACACAGAAATATCAACTGGGAGATTGCAGTTAAATAAAGACCAGTCTGGTTTGAACAGAAACAAAAGTGACTTTTCATTTGGGATGATAAAACCTAAGTGCTATATTAAACCTTAATAAGGATCTGGAAATGGGCAAAAAAAAATCTGAAACATAAAAGGTGGCAATCTCATAATTGCAAAACACATATCATATAATATACAGAACTAGAAAAAATCAAACACAACCAGGCACACATGGTGAAATGTGCTGAGCATAATCTTCAGAACAAAACGAACAAAAGTAAAAGGTTATCCAAAGTAGTGCATTCAGTAAAATGAAGTCAATTTGTTCAAATCTTAATAAATTTTTCATGGATTACACTATTTTAAATAAGGTTAAAAATATGCTGTTTTTAAAATAGATTAAATTAAGAGCACATTATGAAGATAGATGATAAATATACCCAAAAAGAGGTCAAATAAGATATGAAAAAGTGGCATATTTATTGCATTACTTTTTTGCCTTCATGATTGCCTTTGATGGCCTTTGGGACACTGAAATGCTGGTCATCCAGTTCATATTCACCCCCCTGAGCTTGTGGAGTCTCTGCTGTCATCCTGAGTCAGCCAATTCAGTGCATCAGGGATTCATTTGTGGCCTGTTGAGCCTTGACCAGAGCACACACAGGCATAGCCAGATAGCTCTATCATACTGTGTCCTCAATGTCAGTCTCATCTACTCAGTTTGTCTATTTTTTTTTTTTTAATGAAGTCACTGTCACCAAATCTGGTTCCAAACTGTGTACCTCTGTTAATGTTTTGAAATCATATAAGCCTATAAATTAAGTATGATGATGTTAAACTTTTTAAACGTAACCTACAACATCCATCACTGTGTATCGCAGTGTTTTCTGTCTAGCCAATTTCTCTTATTTGCTCTCACATGAACCACCTTCGTATTGTTTCTTCCAAATAACATTCACTTTTTTTCATCTACAGTGCCTCTACCTACATGGAAAATATATGTGTCGCGGGGTCCTCTCCTAAACTTCTCCCAACAAATGCAGGCGTAGTCAGGAAGCATTCAGTGTGGATAGTTTATTCGGCCGGCCTCCCAGGTGCACAAAAAGATTATTTACAAAGAAAATAGAAAACTAACTCAATTCAACACAAAACAAACATCTGTACAAAACACAAGCGGCTGAGCCAGTCTGCATGTTACCCTCTCTGTAACATCTCACATAATGCCCAGGTAGGCCCTGACAGCCTTCTTTTATACCCCATTGCCCCTCCCACTAGGCATAATAGTCATCCCTTCACCATTTCTTTTCCCAAAACACTCTTTTTTTCCTCAGCTTATTTCCAGCTGTATTCCTACAATACATATATATGTGTATACAGACATTTATGGCCACTTCCAGGCAGTCTACAGTGTTTCACAATAACAAAAAAACCAAACAAAAATAATGCAGTTCATGTGACCTTTCAAGCGCGTGCGAACCCACTATTTGAACCCCAGAACACCATACCATCGGCTTGCATAACCACTCGTCTTATTGGCGATCACAGAGAGTATGCGACCGGCTTTATTAAAGGTAAGCAAAAAAGAATATGTTGGCCACCCTCTGCTCAAAATTAGGGATGGGTATTAATAAGATTTTCACGATTCCAATTCCATTTTCAATTCTGTTTAACGATTCTATTCTTTATCGATTCTCTTATCGATTCTTTTTAAAAAAGGAGAACACTAAGATCGATTAGCTTAGAACTTTGTTTTATATCTTCTCTTTGAACAAGGGTCCCCAGGAAAAAAAAATTGTAAATGTAAAATAATAAAATAAATATTCTTCTGTAGCAATAACAAAGTATAAAATAAATTATCCAGTAATGTCCCTGCCTACAATTAAACGCATTCACTTACCGAAAATCGGGGCATCTGCTGTGGCAAATGGGTGCAAGCCTTTTACCACAAACCTAGTCACTGCTCGGTGACATTCGTCTATCATGGCCTGAAAGGAGACGCTACCGGTAGACTGCAGCGAGAACTGCCAGCATCTGAGCCAGCCAGACTCTGTCTCTCTCATCATGGTCACCTAAATGCACAGTAATGGCAGGTTTTGTAATAAGGCAGATCGCACTAACATAATATGCACTGTTAGTTGATTATTTACCTTATTTACCAAACTTTTGAGCGTTTGAGTCGCTTAGGCGCCGTGTTTCCTCCCAGGTAAATGACGCTCCGCAACGTGATGACGTCATTCGGGGCGACTGGAATCGATAAGGGAATCGTTTGCAAAAATGGCAAACAATTTCAAGGAATTGAAACAGTGGGAACAGGTTCTCAACAAGAACCGGTTTTCGATACCCATCCCTACTCAAAATATACCTCTCACCCCTTTTTGTTTATCCTCCCGGTCGACTAAAAGACGCGCAGCCACGGTAATTGTACAACTAATGGTGGTGGTGCGTGTATGCGCCCAGATCAGCTGTTTGCGGCCCGGGACGGTGTAACTCCGTCACATCATGTATAAATCTTATAAAGTTGTATCTGTCTTGTGTGAAACTTGTATGAAAAGCATACAAGAGTGTAAATAGATATAAGATCCCTTGAAAAATTATATAAATGAAACTTGTATGTTTTGGATACTTCCTAAAACAATATATGAAAGTAATGAGAAAGTGGCCACTTTCATGAGTAAATCATATAAGCCTTATATGATTCACTATATGAAGTAGGCCACAACGTATGCAAGTTTTTTATAAGTTTTTACTATTTCTTTTCCATATGGGTAACACTGGCCTTTCCCATGATGATGTTCCAGACGTACCTTTTGTGGAGCAGTTTGTACTTGCAAAGTATTTTTCTGTAGTTTCTCTTTCATAAAAATGTTCTCCTTCTGATGTCTCTCCTTGGTCTGTGCTGTCATTCTGTTTCCCAAGAGAAACACATCTGTAGAACCTATGCCTTTATATATTATGATTGACGGATTACTGTTATGTTAGATTACTCACATTATCACATCATCAGACCTTATGTTAATTTGCCCTTGTAAATCTGGCCCCTAAAGAGATGGGATAATAAGCAGCTTGAAAGGCAGGAAAAAAAATAATTTTAACAAATGGCATCCAGGGTTTATTCTAAAGATCATACTGTACCCTTGAGCCATTTTATCACAATGAAGCCCAATGATGCAATGTCTAGAGAAGCTCCATTTGAAAACGGTCCATTATGAGGGGATGTGTTATCCGTATAGAAGAACATCTGATTGATACCTAGATTACAGATTCAAGTTCATACCATTTTTTCTGGCATTTATGAATGTTACAATCAGTGACATTTTTCATATAAATTTCATATTCTTTTACTGCTTCATCCAACAGTGGTTTTGCATTTCGCATGACCTTTTCCAGTTATCCCCAGTTAACCACATCCACCTCAACATGACCCTGTGAAACCGAAAGAATTGTCTATACTGGTTAAAAGATCAAGAAAATAAACATATTACAGTGTTTTCTTTCATATCTGCATGAACCGCATGCACACTCAACAATATTCTCAGCTTTTTATAAATTTGAGCTGCGGTCTTGTTCTAATACAGAACTTGGACTTGCTTTTTAGTTAGTTTTTTTTTTAAGCAACTAATATCTTCAACAATTTTTAAACTTTTTATAAGTTAACCATCAGATTGAATCCCTGAATTTCCTTCAGTAGTAAGTTTGGTGGGGTATAAAGGTTGTTTGGGTTTTTTACATGGGCTCCTGGTAAATCCACCTACTTATTAAAGAACATTTATCATGACCCGTATTTCCCTTTGTGTTCCACTTTGGGCAACACCTAAAGGTATTGCAGTGATACCACACAGGAATATTCAAATACATTAGAAAAAAAAATCTCAGCTCTGTTCTGTAAAGATTCACGACTGAATGGCAACCAAGCTTTTCTTTAAAAACAAAAAATACATACATTCTAAAAAGAAGACTTTATCCAAAAGCATTCCTTTTCATCCAGTCTCATACAAGCGTTCCTCGACTGCTGACACCATCAAATGAACAGAGAAGAGCGGATGAAGGGAGGATAGAAGGGGGATCGGATGAGCAGGAGGTGGAGAAGGATGGCAGAAAATAGATGTTTCTGTCGATTTTGCAGGAGAAAATAAAGGCGTGCAGGACAGCAAGGCTTAAAGCCAAATCAATGTTGTCAGCAGCTGGCACTTAAGAAGAGGCCATTAAAGTTTAAAAAGTTTGGAAAGCAGTGCTGGAATTAGGGCCAAATGGGTTAGAGGTAGGGGAGCGCTGGCTTCCATTAAAATCAAAGCCAACGAGAGCTGACAGATCCTCTCAGGATTCTTGCAGTCCTCCTGTGTTTTTTTTTTTATTGTCTTCTCCCCTTTTGTCATCTCTCTCTCTCTTTCTGTCTCTTTCACTCTCCCTTTGTCGACACTTTAGTCTATGTGAGCTTTCTATTCTTTTAATTCTTGTTACTTCTCACCTTTGCGTCTTCATAACTCAGAAATCACTGTCCCTCTGTGATAACCACAGACTGTAGTAAAAGATGGACAGAGCTTTTGGGGCTAAAGTAGGAAGTCCCTAAACCTGTTTTCTGGGCCGCTCCTGGTTGCAAAACTATTTTTAAATCCCTGTAGAACCAGAACCACGTAAGCTAGCGCAATCATTTTTTTTGCATATGAAACAGGAGGAATTGTACTTACATCTTATGCCATCAGCTTGTCCTAAGTCATGGTTTCCTTCCACATATGGCTTTGCAGCAACAAAAACATAATATTCCAGAAACACGCTTTGCCGATCCGATCAGCTGTTCATAACACTTCCTACGTTGGAATAGACGTCAGCGTGAACTGTCGCATGTCCGCCATTACCTGCCCGAAACCGGAAGTGATGTCATTTCGCGGAAAATGTAGGGGTTTTTTTTGGGGGGTTTTTACCATCGGGGCCTCATAAGCCTATACTGGCCTTTTTATAAGTCATGTTTGACTTGATGCTTTTCTGAATAGTTTCTGGGATGCTTAAAACTCAAATTGCGCTGCTGGAAATAGTTTATTTTGATGCATATGCTGTTTTTTGGCAAATTTGGCAAAAAATGAAAGAAAGAAAAGGAAAAATGATTTTTAATTTTTTTGTAGTTTATTGCACTTTTTTGCAATTTATGTAGTTATTATGGACTTAATGCATACATATTATTAAAATTTGGGCTATAACGGTTGTATCGACGTATAGCAACTTGAAATGCTCCCAAAAATGCTCCCAAGCATTTCACTGCATATCGTACTGTGTATGACTGTGTACGTGACAAATAAAATTTGAATTTGAAAATGGCACTGCAGCATGTAAAAATATAAAGATAAGCTCTGGCGGATGTGATTCTGTGGTAGGTCTTAAAGGGTTAACTAATTGAAGGTTGATAAACCTGAGTATACGTTAATGCGATGGTCAAATTGCTAGCATATGAGCATACACAGTCCCTCGGTTTTTGAGTCAGATCAACTCCCTTTCATTATATCTTCAGTTTGAAGCTGCACATCAGGACTTTAATAACCAATGGGCATATCCATATCCATCTTTTTATATACAGTCTACAGTTATAAGTGAGACTGTTTCTATCCGAGAACAGAAAAGTATTTTGCAATAATGTCCGTGTTTATTGAAAGGAAGAGAGAAATAACATATTCAAGTTAATTTCTATGCAAATTAAACCTTGAAAGAAAGTCTTGACATTGTTTTTACTCAGATACTTTGTTATTGTTTTGCGGACACCCTGGCCCTAATAAGGGAGCATAACAGTTTGGAGGCTCATGCAGGAACCACTAAAATCAGTTTGGAAGGAGTCAAGTTGAAAGGAACATAAATGAAATGATGCAAGAAGACATGTATGCCACATAATATGCACTTACTTAATTGTCTATTCTATTTCATTTTTTTATATTCTGTCCCACAGGAGGTACTCACCATTTTACTCACCATTCACATAATGAATGGTGAGTAAAATTAGAGTAAAATTACTCACCCTTACTCATCATTCACATAATGAATGGTGAGTAAATTCCCAACATTTTGAACCACTGGACTTGTATTTTCTAAAGCAATGCACTTCTATCATTAATGTGGCTTCATTTTATCTGGATGACTGCTTTAATGTTAACATTTTAAAGACTTACAAATAACTTTGGTAGGTGAGTGTCTGTGAAATAGGGAATACGTAAGCACTTAGATGTGGGAGTTCAGTAGCTCAGACTAGTTATTAAAAATTCAGAGCAGAGAAGACTGCCAAATGAATACATTAAAAAAAGTGAGAAGTGTCTGAAGTAAGCTGAAGTTTGCAGTGAACAAAGTCACAGGAGAAATTTGTACTAGATCAGGTCTGGCTGAGAAGAAAACAGTGGAAAGACAAAGCCTGACCGAGAGCGCGAGGGATGTTGGGAGCACAGCAGACGCAGAGTAGGCACGTGCGGAAAACAACAGATGAAGTCGAGTAACCAAGCATACAGGATTCAACATTTCAGTCAGGAGCAGTAAACATACAAGGAACCAACAAACTTGACATAAGTAGCCAAGTTTGCTACCAAACAAGCACACAGAATAATCTAGCGAGCACTGAATAAACACTGGGGTAGATATGCTACTGAGGCTGATTGAGTGATTAAATGCATCTGTGCCAAACTGGTAGTTGCCAAGAGCTGGAAGGAGGTGCTACACAGGGCAAAATACAGACACAGAAAAAAAAAGCAGGGGCAAGAAGAAATGAAAAGGAAGACACAGAAGTCCTCATGAAGACTGAGCTGCATAGCGTTGGAGGTGAGCAAAATTAATAAGACACTTTTGTTGTTACGTAAAAAGTACAGAAATATGTTCCAGTAAGGCAGACCTTCCCAAAGTGTGGGGCCCGCCCCCTAGGGGGGGCGCAGAGCCATTGCAGGGGGGGCGCGGCATGAAAAGGGAAAAAACAAAACAACGCTTGGACACTGCTAGCACGGGGCGCCCACACAAACGCAAAGCAGGAGATGAAGCATAGCTGAATATGTTTCCAAACCAACTTCATTCTAAGCCAAAGACTCGAAAATATGGTGAAGCATATCTTCCCTTTGGCTTCCCCTGCAGAATTGGTTTTCCCTGCGTCGAGAGCACGCGCTGGGCTGTTTAAATCACGGACAAACTGTCAGGGCTCTGTGTGCGGGCAGGCGGAGATGAGGATCCAAATGCAGGACTCGGAAAACAACTCAAAACCTCAGCTTTATTGCTGGCAAGAAAACAAAACATGAAGTGAAGACTGAACACTGAGACCAAAAAAGACACAGGCATAATCTGATGGTACGATGCAACACTGGGTTGAGGACAACACAGGGCTAATATACACAGGGTGGTAATCAGGGAATGGGTAACAGAAGGGAGACACAGCTGGGGGAGATCAGGGCTAATGAGACGGGGGAGCTAAGCTGCACACGCTAACATAAGACAAAGACTTTCACAATAAGACAGGAAACAAGAACCACTAAATAAAGATGCAGACACGACACTGAGAGACAGACTAGACACTGAACAGAAACTGCAATACACATGAGAACCCAAAACCTAAGAACTGATCCCTCACCAAGAATAACAGAAACAGATCTATAATGATAATAATAATAAACAAAGCACCAGAACATCAAAAAACAATCCATAATGCAAAAATAAACCAAAATATAAGAAATTCAAAATGCTGGGTCAACACTGACCCAGAACCGTAACAATGGAGCAAAATGTGGGTGTGTGTGGTTGGAGGATGTGTTTGTGATTGTGCATGTGTGTGTGTGCGTGCGTGCGTGGGCGGGGGCGAGGGGGGGGCAAATATTTTTCTTTTAAAACAAAGGGGGGCCCAGCAAAAAAAAGTTTGGGAACCACTGCAGTAAGGGAAGCTACAAACAATTAGAATGCCCTTGAGTAAGGTCTATGAGTTCTAACAGTGGCAGTTTTCCAGTGAAACTACAACTTTGTAAATAGAAATCATTCATTTATTTACTAAGTGGGAACAAAATCAACTGCAGTGATGTGTTTTCCATAAATGCAAGACATATAAATTCCATGATGACTTCCCCATCTGTGGGCAGGGTGTTAGTCCCATTTTTAACAATTTATTACATGCAGAAATCACACAAACCATTGTAGTTTACATACTGGTTTGCAGACGCTAAAGAGCTTTTGCATGCTCATACATTGGTGTAGAGTTTGCTTTCATTTGCAAAATGTGTAATAATGAGAAATAGAAAGTGACTTCATGTTGCATATTGCTGCTTGCATGTTGAATATTACTGCATTTGTTTATTTAACCTGGCGTCCACATATGTGGACATCACATTTTGGGTTGTCTAGACCAAAATACTAAATTTTGCTCTACAGCAGCCTGATATCACTTACGAGGACATTATACTGCACTGTTCTATCAAAATTTAAGACCAATGTCCTCATATGTGCATCTCATTTTTGTCAGGAACAAAAATCAGGTAAAAAAAAAAAAATCTGGCAATTCTTTGTTTTTACATTCTTCAGTTCCCAATATGCCCAAAGTTCAAAGAGAAATTAAAAATGCATGATATGGAAGAGTTCGGGTCTTAGGAGGTTAAAGATATCATTTTTTCTATATGTAAAGGTGTGAATGTGGTATACCAATTTCACACCTCCCCTGTCACCAGGAAGTGGAATCCACAAAGCTGTATTATCATGTTGTTGGCACAACAAAACCATTTGGTCTTTACTATGACTGCTATTATTACTATAATCATTATATAGGGAGTGCACGTTAATTTTTGTTATCATGGTGATAATAGGAACTAGTTACTATGTTTAAATACAATTTTTAGATAACTGAATTTAATTTAATTAGTTCAACCACATGTATTTTAAGTGTGGGCTGTATTTTCTCACCTCAGGAGCAAGAGCTGTGTGAAGTCTGAAGCAGTCTGAACAAATAAGACAAATAAAAAAAAAATGAAGACCAAAATCTCTAAATGCAGAATTAAACCTGATAAAAACCGACAACTTTTTTCACTTGCAGCTTTTTTGGCAAAGTTTCTTGATCACCTTAAACACTTTCAAAAGATGTCTACAATACCCAACATGGCACATTTGCACATCTGTATGTGCTTTCTACCAGTGAGTTCAGCGAGGTGAAATCAGGTCAGCTTACACAAACTTTTGACAAAGTTAGGTTACCATGGAGTTTTATTGTTTGTTGACACAATGATGGGGCTTATTAAGAAACTGTAGCCTGGAGGTATTATTGGGGTGGTACACTGGGACTAAATTTTTTTTTTCCTCACTACTTCATGTTTTACCTGCGGGTAAGGGAGAATAGTAAGTAAATTAGAATGCTGGCAGGGGGTAACTCGCTGTTGTACCAAGTGATGCTGTGCTGTGGAAGCCTCACAAACATATAACTATATACAAGTTAAATGCAAAACATGCACGCAAAATCTTCAACCCACAGATGAAGAGACGCACATGCATTTTTATGCACTGATACACACACATACACACAAACATGAACTCAAAGGACACGTCCACAGCTGCCCCCCTGCTCTCTTGGTCTCCAGAGCCTTTCTGTTTACTTCCAAAACTTGTTTTCATCAGAGTGTGAGGAATAGATTAACAGATATCTGCCAATAGCTCTAAGTAGTGTATGTTTTTTCAAAGGTGTGATTAATGGAAATTTATTAGCCTACTTCACACTCCCTGAGGTGATCGTCATAGATGTGTTTGTTATTTTGTCACTCTCGGTCTGAGTGTTTCATTGTGTGTGGGAGTTTTGTCTGTCTGTCTGTCTGTCTCTCTCTCTCTCTCTCATTTGTTTTACCATCTGTCGCTGCATATGTTTGGGGGCTCATTTATTCTGCAGCTCTTACTTCCTGCATTTGTTGTGTGTTTGTACACATCATTTTTATAGTCTCTCTTCTTGTATACCTGTAGAAGTTTGGGTGAATGAATTTGTCTATGCCTGCACCTGTGTGTGTTCTGAATGTGTTTGTTTGTATGGTACAGTAGAGTAGGCTGATATTGCTTTATGTCCCTGCTACATCTGGGTTACTAAACTCTCAGTCTCTCTCCAGCCTCTGTCATTTAGTCCGTTGTCAGCTCCCATTCCAGCGTCCGTCCATTCAACAAGCCTAATGGTCTGTGTAATACACTCAGAAAGCTTCACAGCCTCCCACCTATTGGTGTTGTTGGAGTGTGTGTGTGTGTGTGTGTGTGTGTGTGTGTGTGTGTGTGTGTGTGTGTGTGTGTGTGTGTGTGTGTGTGTGTGTGTGTGTTCCATATTTTGTAGAAATAGAGGTTCCTGACAAAGTCAAAAAGCCTTGATACAATAAACAAATGTATGTGATTTTTTTATGCATTTGAAATTTAAAATGGGTCGGTGCCGACCCTAACACGAGAGGAGGGTTAAGTCAGTTGATTATATTTTGACACTGGAAACCGAATATACTTATTCAGTTTCTCGCTGAAAAGGTTGATATGAAGATCAGTAAAATTCTCACATCTTTCAACAAACAGACAAAAAACTTTCTATGACTACCTGAACTCACAAGTTTCCATATTTTATCAGTTCATTTTATCAGTTCCCTATTAAACCCGGGGTATTTCTTAGCAGATGCCAGACATAATTGCAAAATGAAAGAGAAGTTCATAGGGAACCAATCAAATTCAGATTAGCCCATGGTTATTATAATAATAATAATAAAAAAAAAACGTATCTATTACCATTTTATTTATTATTATATTTTTGATGAAGGCAGCTACATTGCTTTCATTTTCCCAATAGCCACAGCTCATTTCTTCCTATACATGTCATACATTATGTGAATACTTTGGGGCATTCGATACAATAAATAAATGCAAGAATGAATCCATAAAACCCATTGCAAAGAGAGCCCATTCATTCTGAAATTACCACTTGGTTTTGTGGATGTGCCAATAAGGATTCGCTTTTAGCAGATGAAAAAAGTAGATAAAGACAGCCAAGAATGGTTTGAAAGGAAAAGGTAGTTGTGTAAAATCATTTTTAATATAATTTGACAGCTGCTTTAATGACAGTGATGCCAGAAACTATATTTATACACCTTTTTAGGACACTGACAACTGAGAAGTATCATGCTACTTACACACATTCAAGTGCAGAAAGTGTCCTCTAGGTATTTGTAGAAAATGAAAGATGGCATTGTTTGCATTTAATGGAAAACCTTATGGCGGTAATAAAATAAATTCTTGAAAAAAAAACTTTTTTCTGGCTTTTTTACTCTTATGTGCTTTACTTTTGCAGATGCAATTTTGCACCCTCGTTTTTGTCCTTAACTATTCTTCCTCATGCATCTGGTTTCATCTTAAATACACCTAAAAAGGTGTCCTAAAAAGATGTTTTTTCTCCTTTGAAACAACTCCACTGTATACAGAGAGCTCTTTTTCTCTCTCCTGGTCTCTTTCCAGATGTTCTATCTCTGATATGTCCTCTGATGTTTTGCTCTCTCCACCTCCCTTCTTTTTTAATCCCAGAAAAATCTTGTCCTTTCACCGCCACCACGTCCCCCTTCTCTCTTTCAGCTAACTTGCCTTCAACCCTTTTGTTCCTTTGTTTTGCCAAAGGAAATCATCCATGAAAAATGCTTTGAACCCCCATAATTGCTACTTCCTGCATGTTTCCGTCTTCTCAATGCCTTAGCAATGTGCTTGCTAAACTGCTGCTGGAAAGAGATGGGTGTAGACACATTTCCATTCATACTGTATCCACATAAACAGCCACCCACACAGACTTGTATATTTGGACTGAAATGTGCAAGGAATGCATATGACACACAGAAAACCAAAATTGCTATTTTTAGAGCTTTAGATTAACTTGTAAGATGACAATGTTTATATTTTATTTTAATTTTTTTTGTTTTATTTTGGAGACTACATTTTTTTTAAAGAATTCTGTACATTTAACTTGAAAGATGGAATATGTAGCTTACCAAAAGAAGTAGCATAAAAACCAAATTTGGACCAAAATGATGTTTTATCTTTGAGGACTATTTTAACTAGGTTATTACCGCATAACTGTTATAAACACACTATTACATACAAAGCGGAAAAAACAGCTGCAACTGTTGGCCAAAGACAAAAGGAAGAGGAGAAGAAGAAGGCATGTTTGGTGCCAGCGAGAGAGAAGGAAAGGCAGGACTGCAAAGGTTAGAGGAACAACTTTAAAAATAGGCTAAATGATGATGGTAAAGAGAGAGAGTTTGCTGATAGGATGGAGAGAAGGTAGATAAATTGTGTGCGCAAGAGACTAGACAGATGTGTGAAGCAAGGCAAGAAGCACTGGAGATGGATTCAAACTGTTAGTCTTTACTGTTTCAGTTCGCTTATATGTTATTTAATATTTAAATTAAATTGGTAGAGTTTGTCAAAAGAAAGAATATTGATTCTTCTGTTTATAATTATACCATTTTTTTTAATAACAATGACTATAAAAGTGAAATCTGAACTGGAGTGCTATTTAATCATGACGACGTGTACTTTGTGCAGTCATGGTAGTAACTTCAGTGCACCCCATGAAAATTAATAGTTTAATCATAAAAATAATGTGTAAAACACACACATTTTAATGTAATGAAGGCATGTCAGTAAGTACACGTATAAACAGAAGAAAGAATGAAAAGCACTTATTCATACTTGTTCACAAACAATATTATATTCACAGACACATCCTTTCCCACACTACTTGTTCTCAAGCACACACTGTCTCACGTGTATAGACAGCTAACGTCGAGCCACCTAATACTTACAGACACTTTCATTTAGAATGAATGTCATCACTAATCCGATCTTAAGCTTCATCAAATGACTTTCTCCCCTTTCTATCAATCCATCTGTCTGTCCATCCATAGTCTCACTTCTGTTATCCTTATTCCTTCACATAATCACCGTACATACATTTCTCTTTCTTGAATTTCCATCTTCTTCACTTCCTTTTTTTATTGATCTCTTCCTCGCTCTACCCTTCCTTGTAAGCCATTGTTACCCACTAATTGCCTTTTTGTCTTTCCAATGTCATATCCTCTTCTCCCCTTGTTTTCTTCCCCATTATTTCCTACTCTTCACCTCTATTTCCTCCAACTTCATCCTCTCTTTTTGCTGCACCATTTTGTTGCACTGATGTTTCTATTGTTTAGAGGAGAACCGATTTCCATTTCCTCTCTTAAACATGCATGCACCCAACTCTTGTCGCCGCCACATTCGAGTGCCGTACCCAAGTTTGTTTTAGATGTAGCTTTCTGTTACTGTGGCAAGTAGGTTGTTAGAATTAGATTTGGGCTCTGTTGCCAACCGTGACTGAGTCCTGCTCCTGTAAGGCTATAACTGAGCCCTGGCAGCTTTTGTTGGAAGCCAAAGGGAAGATGACAGGTGTGCACCAGGGACCTGTTAAAGGAATACCTTGACATTTAGAGATACTGCGGTATTTTCTTTTGTTCTATACATAAGTAAAGAAGTTCACACACCCGTTTTTTCACTGGCTCTTAAAGTGTCTCCTTTTCATTGTTACTATGTCTCATTAAAACCAATAGGCATGACAGGCTAATGAGATAGCTCTACACAGCTCTGTTAAAGAGGTTGCCCATTTTATTTAACACAAAATCATCTATTTCTTTTTGCCCATCTATTTCTACAGAGACAGAACTATGATATTAGTAACTTCTATTTTGTATTAAAGTCATTTTATCTACACTTGTTGGAGGCTAAGCGGTTCGAAGCTGTTGCCATTTTTTGTGTGAGACCAGTTACCATGGTTACGGTTGTGTGCCTTTCTTTAATGTTAGTAGAAGAATTATTATACCCTTTTTCACAAACACAATGCCCATGTCAAACTGCCCTACAGTAACAGAACAGACTGACTCTCCGCTTGTAATTTCCAAATTAAATGTCTGAACGGAACCGATCACTCCCCACTCTACAACTTGGTAGGCTCTTGACTGCAGAGTTACTGAAAATACGAATAAAAAGAAAGAACTTCTTTTAAATAAAATGAAATTATTAAGTGATGCTGAAGCCTATTAAGATACGAGGGAGCGCATTGGGGCTTGGAATAGCATTTACTGTAATCTGACTATTAAAACATTGATCAGGATTCATTTCTCATTTCAGTAAAATATACATTGTTGAGTGATGCAGAATTGATTCGATTATGACTTTATGAGTGTATTGCAGCAAGTGTAGGTAAAGGTAGTACTATAAACCATTTTAGAGATTTTTTTTATTTTTTTATTTTGTCTCTTGTGTGTAATGTTGATAGAGATCAGGCCATGTTTTAATTTTATGATTAATTAATTAATGTTGAGATTATGAAATTCCAGTTTTTATTTATTTATAGGAATTTGAGTCTCTTAAGTATCAAAGAAATCAACAATTTCAAAAGTTCTGCAGATTTGTCTTCATGTTAATGCATGTACTGCTTTTATCGAAACAGATACTCAAAGGAAACATAAGCAGCACACACAGAGCGCTTGAGTGTGTGTGTGTGTGTGTGTGTGTGTGTGTGTGTGTGTGTGTGTGTGTGTGTGTGTGTGTGTGTGTGTGTATACACTATATGTACGGATGTTGTTTATACAGCTCAAGATGTGCCCCGTCAGCTAACGTGAAATCATTAGTTATACTAATTGGTTCCTCACTACCGGCGTATCTTAATCCCTCATTCCTCTCTTCCTCTTTTTCCTACATTCATCTATTTCCCTCCTTCTGTGTCGCCTATCTTCTTCAAACCACTTCTGATATGACATTTTGTCTCTCACTCTTTTATCTGACCCTCCTTTCCATCTCTTCTACCTTACTCTTGCACTCATGGCAATTATATTCACACTTTTTCACTTCCCCTGTCCTCATTTCTAAAATGAAGTAGACAAATAACAGGGATGCAGATGTCTGCTGAGATTACCGTCCAGCCTGTGGGTATGTGTGAGAGAGCGAGAAATAACAAGCAGAGTTTCCTTGAACATTACAGAGTAAATAAATAGGCAAGTGAAGCTGTCAATAGAAGCGAAGATTGTCTAATGATTATTGCTTAAAACTCACCTTGTATCTTATGAAGACAGGAGAAAATAAGGCAGACAGAGCAAAGGAAAAAACAGATAGTTTTTAGAAACAATTGTGTTTTTTTTAGCTGTCCACAAAGTTGTAATTAAGGCTAATACATCAATAGCTGAAAATGAAACTGTGTTCTTTTTTGATTACTGTAATCTCTTGTGATTCTTTAGAACATGATTTTTATGACTGGGAAGCCACATCACTCTGTGCAGCCTGATAGTGGATTATACAGTATGTTTTCAGTAACTGTGCTTGATTATGGTTCAAAATGTATTTTCAAAAAATCAAACCAAGGTTATCATGTTAATCTACTGAACTACTTCTGATCTTATAATGTTCCAACATTAGAGTGCAATGCATTTTTGATTTTTTGACTGGGTATTTCACTAAGCTTGTCTGGACACATAACCCAGATCCAGTGACACCAACAAGAAGCTGCTAAAAAACAGTGATTAAGTCCATCAAAGGATGCATTAAAATAAATTAAAAGTGGCCTTTATTGTTTTGTTGTTTTGTTTGGTTTTGTTTGGGTTTTTTGTTTTTCTTTTTGTTTTGTTTGGGGGGTTTTTTGGGAGGGGGGGGGGGGCGGTGTTTGCTTGCTTGCTTGTATGTTTGTTTGTTTGTTTTTTTGGGGGGGTGCATTTTTTGTATCAGCTTGCTGAAAACTGTACAAAGGTTCAAACACTGGAAATTATTTGTTTAGCTAACTTGACATCCAGATATAGCAAAGAAGTGTTTAAGTATCAAATATTATTATCCTTATATTTATTTTTGTGTTAATATCAATAAATATTTACTTGATTTTAGAGAATCCAAAATAAACGACAACAAAAAAAATCACTGAACACAGATTTGAAAATATGTTTTTTTGAGTGATCTCATGTTCAGATATGAATATTTGTTGGATGCTTTTTTGGTATTCAATAATGTTACTGACCTTGCCAACTAATATAATAATCAAATTATTCTCTTTTAGAAACAAGACACATGGAACTTTGCTGGCCTTTTGACCCTGTTCTTACTTTATTTTTATTTTAACTTGTTTGCATTTTTCTGTGTAATTTTGAGTATGAACTACTTTTGGACTTATTGAGATTTTTTCCCCCCTTTCAATCTGTAGTGGTTCAGTCCAGTAGTGGTGGTACTGGCTTAACCAGTCAGCTAGTACCACCTTGTTAAATGCTAATTGGTCAGCATTTGCAAATGTGTGATTGGTCCACTTTCTTCTGTTTCCTGTTTTTGTGTTTAAACACAAACTGTTTGATATTGTGCAATGAACCTGATGAAGGCCACAAGGCGAAATGCGTTGGTCACCCAATAAAGTTGTTCCCTAATACTTTAAGTTTCTCTGGAGTCTTCACATCATCAGATCTTTGTCTTCTCCATGCACCTTGGAAGTAAATGAACTTGTGCAAGTAAATTTTGTTGGCCTTTCAACCCTTTAAGAAGTCTGTTAAATTTCAAATAAGCATATGTTTTTAAAAGAAACTATAGAATTCAGATTCAACAGTTTGTGATCATTTTTTTTAATTAAATGTGGCGCTTAAATCATCTATCTTAGACAGTCTTATTCTTTTAAGTCTGATTTGTGATAAGTGTGATACAATATCAAATCACCTGGAAAAAAAGAGCTGCTTCCAGTGTGTTTTTTTTCTGTTGCATGCTAGTACTTCACTTCTCTTTTCTCCCACTGATTTCCTTCCATTTCTCATAATCTATCTTGCTCTCTGCCTCATTCACTCCCACCCTACCTCTTTATCAAAAGAGACCTGTTCTACATAGAAATTCCTTTTTGTGTCTTCATAGATCTTTCATGATGACAACCGTAGTCAACAGCAAGAAGTAGTCATTGCCTTCAGCAATGTGACCTCTCTTTCGACGCACCAAGCATTCCTTGGTTCCCTTTTTTTTCTTTTTCCCTTTTTCAAATTCTCTTTGTTTGTGCATTACTTTCAGCACCAAGACCATCCCTAAGAGCTTTGCCCCCTACAGCTGGATTCTTTGTAACTTTTGTTTCCATGTTTTATGCATGTTTTTTCTTTTATGTTTACAGATCTTTCTAGATGCCAACACTATCAGACTGGGCAACATTCCCCTTGGTAGTGCTGTGGATCCCCTGGAGGGAGCGCCTGCAGGTACCACCTACACCAAACAGACTGTGTACGAGCTTTGTGCCTGTGCTAACGGCAAGCTCTACCTGTCCCCTGCTGAGAAAGGCTCTACTTGCCAAACCACCAGTAACTTTTGTCTCTGGAGCTGAAAGCGGGAGGTCGAAATACACACGGGACATATGGACGATTGAGTTTGAAGCTAATATAGCCAACAGACTGAATCACCATGGATTTATGGCTTGATGGGAAGCTTTTGCCAGCTAACAGACTGAATCAGCATGAACTGTAACAAGGCGACAATTTCATGTCTGTTCACCAATCAAATAATATGGATTACAGCTTGGCAGGAAGCTAATGGTTGCTAACAGGCCAAATCAACATAGACTGTAGCTCGGTGTTAAGCTAATGCCAACTAAAGGACTAAATCAACAGAGACTAGAGCTTGAGCAAAGCTAATACCAGCTCACTGGTTGAATTAATGTGTTGGTGGGTAGCCAATGCCAGTCCAGAGCATGGATAACTTTGTGGGACACAAAAGCCAACAAGATCAGCTGATGGGTTTCATGCTTAGACCACTCTTGGACATATGTGAGCAGTCTCATTCTGGGGCTGTTGTTGAGTGTCTTTCCCATTGTTTAATTGCTGCCATGATGATTGCTGAAGGTCGCAAAGACTTTGGGGTTTTTTTTTATGAACAGCAACCTTTGTGTGTTCAGAAAATAGCCAACATGTCCTGACAAAACATACACTTGTTGCTATAATATGATGAAGGAACACATACTTGGCAGTGACATGGACATGAAAACTTGGTTATCAGTTGGCTAACAGACATCAATGATGACATTTGTTTACCCCAGTGGGTAGCTAACAAGAAAATCAAAATATAGTTTTGTCTCTAGGGAAGCTAAGGCTAGCTAACGGACCAATCTATACCAGAAAGGCCTTCTCCCTCTATTTCCTCTCCAGCCCTTCAACTCAAACATTGACATGTGACTCTTCTGCATTAATCCGCACCTGATAGTAAAAATGTTCTCTATCCCCACTTTTCATATGATAACTAATGCAAATTATTGTGATTTAACCATTGTATTCACCAGCTTCTTTTCCTAGTATTTTTTTTACATTCTTCATATCTATTTTTACTTTCTTTTAGTTTTTTCTGATGAAATCTTTTACTTCTTCTCTTTTTTCCCAATCAATGTTTTTGTATTCCTTTATCATTTCATATTTTGCAAATGTGCCCCTCTCCATGCGCTAGTTATTTGTTCTGTCTATGCACCTACTAGCACTGTTCAGGTAAGGAAAAGGCCTATCTATTTCTTCCAGCAGTGTAGTTTAAAAATGAAAAAAACGCCACATACAGACTGCTTCGACTTCCTCCTCCACCATTGTCTCCACGTCTTTTGTTTCTCACAAGTTATTCTATGTGGACATATGATGGTTAGCTACAGACAGCAAATGGAACATAAAAAGGGAGGAGAAAATGAGATATCAGTCTTCGATCATACTCAGGTAGGTGCTGTAGCAGACAGACCACTTTCTGGTATAGGGCCAAACTTCCAACGCCAGGCAGAGGCAGCAGTCAGCTGAAAGACAGACCAATTTTAGTCCTCTTATGGGGTATTATACGTCTTCATCCAGGCTGTCTTGTCGGTCATACTGTCTTTACATCTTTTTTGCTTGACCTTTCTGCTTTTCATGCCAGGTTTGTGCTCTTCCTTCTCAGCCACCAAGAGACATTTTCACTCTTTGTGCTCAGTCCATTTTGTCCTTTCTGTATTTTATTGCAGTATGCCTGCCACTCACTATTCATTGTTTATCTTCCCAGTTAAGAAGCATCTCACCTGTTTATCTCATATTTTTATCCCAATCATCAATCAACTAGCATACATTAATGTTGTTTCCACATCCTATCCATTATGCTTTCTCCAGTCTAAGTTGAAAATGTCCCTCTATAGTCATTCAAAATATCTCTAAATCTGGGCAAGAAAATGTGGAAATCTTGGGAAATACTATTTTGGGGTGTATTTTTGTTTTTTATATTATTCAGTCAGTCCCAGAAGGGGGATCAGTGTGAATGGCCATGAGCTGGTTAACCTGGTGCCCAAAATCTGTAATGGCTGGCGGAAAAAAAATTTGTGTGGAAGAAATCCCCCTGCAAGAAGTGATGGATGGGTTTGGTTTATATGTGTATGGACTCAACGAGAATAAGGCCCTGCAGCTTACTTTCTTTTTTAAACAAAGCGATACACAGGTGCCTTTGCTACTGTTGGTAAAAGCACATCACAGTCTGAACATTCACACTACCCTCAGTGGACCATCTGCAAGTGTCTCTGAACTATCTATTTTATCAATCTACCTATCTAGTTTGTTTTCCCTTTCTGCCCCTTCCCTCCTGGTTTTGTAGAACTCTCAGTATATCCAGCTGAACAATGAATAATTCAATCATTTAAAGTTTAATTTTCTGATGTGTTCCCCTATGGTTTATTCTTGATAATAAAAAAGCACAAATTATGCCATGTATATAACAATACCAATAAAATACAAAATAAAATAGTATTGTTTTTAAAAAGAATCTCTTGAACTGGTGTTGTAATTAGTATGTAACCATCACTTTTTTATGTTCCTAACAATGTTTTTTTAAGGTATATAGAACATCGAGAAGCACTTGGTCAGACAAGAACACAACTATCTTCTGGGACTTTTTATCTTGGGAAAGCTATACCATATTTAACCCTGCTCTTATCCTTTTCTTTGTCTGCTACCTTTTACCTGAAGAACTTGGTTTCAACAGGAGAAGAATTTGAAAGACCGCTGCCAGCTGTATCGCTCAATTACAGTCTGACAACTCACTTTAACAATACATAAAGCAGAAAGGTTGGTCTTGCACTAGAATGCAAACATGGCCAGAACTGCTACCAAAGATAAGCTGAGAATATAACTGTCTGTTAAGGACACCATCACTTTGCCACGTCATTCCAAAGAAAATAGTTTTATGGGTTGTTTTTTTTGCTATATTATTAATTGAACATGAATAAAACTAAATGACTATCATTGCATCATTTCAGATGGACTTTGACTGGGCAGTTGTGACACCTTGATGCTTTTCGTTGTCAGCTCTTCTGCTGTAAATTTGCTGTTGTGCTTGGGATTCTTGTCCTGTTGCATGGCCCAGTTTCAGCCAAGGTTAACCTTTTTCTCCCATAAAGATCACAACTGACATCGTCCCCTTGTACCCTTGATTTCACATTTTGACCTCTCAGTGTTTATCAATAAAGATGTGGTTTGACGACCATTAGCATACTTTCCAGGATTTTCTAGGGGTAACTACACAGGCAATGACCACCCACACTAACTTTTGATGCACACCTAGTTATTTTGTTATGTAAGCATGCCTGAAATGTGGATGAAACTGCTTGGTTCAGAAAAGAGCTTTGAGGGTTACTCCTAGTAGGCTTTCAAAGGATAAAGGGCATACTTTCAATCAAATTGTGTCAGATTTTACTCCAGAGTTCATGGTTGACTCGGTGACTGCAAGGTATCCAGATCCTGGCTCTAAAATACCCAAATCATCACCCCCTCCTCCACTGTGCTTGACAGGTGGTATGAGGTGTTTGTGCTTGTATCCAATGTTTGTATTTGCTCGGATGTCTACTAATGGGAAGATTGGCAACTCACTTGAAAGTTTTCCATTTGTGAATAATCTTTTTCATTGTAGAATGTACAGTTGTTTGAAAATGGCCTTATAACCTTTTCCAGATCAATGGGAAGGAACAATTACTTCTTTAAGATCACTGCTGATGTCTTTTCCCATTGGGTATTGTGTCAACTCAACTAAATGCTCAAGCAGGGGTGATTTTAGGATCGAACATTTATGGAAGCCAAGCCCCCAATTATAATATCACACATATTCCCCTTGCAATGGACTATGATGCTGGCAAAACATATTCAATCATTTTCACATCTCAGTTTGTACTGTCGTGTAAAAAAAAAAAAAAAGAAAAAGATTCTGAATGAATCATCACAGTTTTTACTATAATACAGGGTGGATACTTGAGTTATCAAACTTGAGGCAAAGGCATGTTGATCAGGATTTCTTTAAGTAAAGTTAAAGAACTATTTTTAGCAAATACGAGGAGAAACTTGCACGGTTTGTTTCAGAGTCTTTTCACCACGTAAAGGCACTAAGAAGGGCAACAATTAAGGCAGTATTTTTTTTTTGAAGTAACAGGTCATTTTAAATGCAATGTTTCGATCAGCTTGTACTGAGGTATCTCAGAGATTAATTGTGCAGCTAAACTACTGTACACTGACAGAAATGGGGAAAAAACTTTAGACTTTAGACCACCTAAGATCAAAGTGGCATGTACGTTGGCTTCAAAATGCATTTCACATCCATGGTATAAATGGTATACTGTTAGAGCAGGGGATGGAAATCAGCCAAGATTGCTCCTGAAACTTCTGCTTACATCTTGTTGAATTCAGCTGTGTGACTCCACAAAGAGCAGTAAACCTCAGAGCAGAAGCAGGTCAGCTCATCACACCCTGTACACCAAGAAAACATACTAGAGCTTACAATAGGAATGAATGTGAGTTGTGATCGTTTTCACCTTGCTCAGCTACTAAAACAGATCTTAGGATTCTGCCACCTGCCAAATGTCACTTTAACCCCTGAGTATACACATTTTTCTATAGAGGTAAACTCACCCTCTAAACATTTATTTTCGTGTCTTTCAAAAATCATGAAAAAAATTGTTTACAGACACATGTAACCACATAGATGCTTTGGGGCAGAGCAACCCTGACCAGCACATTCAATTGTCATTTATCAGTGAGGCCGGTGGGTCACATGACCCTTAGGCTTCCTGACAGTAATGGAAGGATGTTATATGCTCTAACCTATTTTAAAAATGTACAGGTAGAACCATTTAAAATTGTGTTGTGGTCCTATAAAGACAAGTGATTCAGAACCTTATTATACCTAAACCTTATTTGTATAGAACCTTATAGTGATGCAAGATACAATGACAACTTGTGGGAGTGAAGTCTATTATCTTGCATTATAGTTTGTTTTGAAGGGCACTTATGAAAGAGGCCAAATTTACTCAAATTGGCTCTAATTAGTGTGAGGTTACAAGCTTAAAAATGACAATGTTTTGAGTGTAATTTATTTGTCATGGTGCCTGGTGAGCCAGGGTTTTTAGTTTTGCAAATGTTTAGAATATAATGTAATATAGTGAAACAATGTGACAATTCAGATCAATAGCAGGCAGCTGAAGGAGAATCGTGTAAACAAGCTGAAATCAGACCCCATTTCCAGCAATCTGGTTATTGTGGTGGGAGTGAACTTTTCATAAGTTCTGGGGCGATCTGCTGCATCTCCCCTGCTTCATTGCTGCTCCCTGTAGTTGGCGTGCTCTGTCAGAAGTTGACTAATTACTGACACAATACCACTTGACAGTATAAAATAACACGGCCAACTGATTCAGCATTGTGCCCTCATTCAATCCACTCGACGGTGAGTCAAGTTACTTTGTTTGTTTTCTTATAATTAACAATGCAGTCAGTGAGCTAATGCTAGGCTAGTGAAGCTTAAATTTCATTACTGGTTTTGATTTCTGTTTGAAGCTGTAGGTTTTTATTAAAGATGATATTCTCATATTATAACAATATGAAACATTTTTGTTGCCTAAGCAACAAAACATAAAAAGTTAAATTAACAATTAAAGAATCCTTTTTCTTATTAAAAGTGCTCTCCTTCTATATTTTGTTTTTTGTTAATCATTTTTTGTTATTTGGATGTCACCTCTTTCCAGGACCGTGTTCAGTGGAATGTCTTGTATAATTCTGTCAAGATTTGCACAATATAGTAATTTTTATTATTTGTTAATGTGGTTTCGAAGTTGTTTATGCCACCTATTCCTAATTCCCTAAAGTGGTGGCAGAAAATTCAGATTCTCAACAAAAAAAGGAGAATGGGCCAAATGTGGTGTTTATGTGGGGTCCACAAACTGCAAAATCCAGGCAGATTTTCCATTTGGCAAGTAAATCTTGGAAGGCCACACTGGAAGGTGCATCCATCAAAATATGCATGTAATAAAAAACAATGCAGAGAGTCTCTACTGTGTCTTGATGTCACATTTTTTTTGCACTCCTTCTGTCCTCTGCGCTCTGTGTTAGAGTTTGAGACATAACAGGCTCATTATTCTTTTTCCCAACACTCATTACTTTTTAGCCTTTTGTTTTTTTCCCTTCTTTGTCAGCTTGTGTTTACCTGCCTATGTTCCCTGGCTGTATCGCCTAACTTCTGTGTTTTCTCTACCCTGTTTTTGTTCCCCTTTTTGCTTGATTTATACTTGGACTTACCTACTTTTTCTGGATCTCCAGCTAATCTTTGTTTGGCTACCTTTATTTTCACCACAGTATAAGTTTTATTTAAAAAAGTTTTATTCATTTGCCTGCCCACTTCTTTGTCTAAATTTGAACTGAATGCTGCATTACAAAACAGACAGTAGATGACTCGCCATGTACTCAAGTGACAGCATTTACTGAGGTGCTCCAACAAATCTCTACTTATTGATGACCCAAGTTGTACATATGCACAAAGAAGAGGTCTAGTACTGCCGGTGTGTGATAAATGTGTGTGCTTGAATGACAAGCACTGCCAACAGAGGTGCAAGATAATACCCTCATTTCCTCCTTGTACATTAAGACACATTACTTATAATAGGAGAATGGTTAACCACTATGGTCACTACATATGAGAAAAGAAAAGAGTACAGTGGACATGAAATGGGAAGAAGAAGAATGACACTGGTTAGATAAAGGTCCTATGTTTCCATGAATATAGAACATATTTTTGGTCATTCTTTAAACCACAGGTATGTGAAGTGAAGGTTACCTTCAATCATGGCGGCATTAATCAGCTTTTGTTATCCTTTCCAAATATAGCAAATCACCATAGCATTCTGATGTGCTTAAATCCCAGTCCCAGCTGTAAAAGATAAACTTAAAGAAAAAAAGATTTTATGGCTCCCAGGACACACCACAAAGAGCTATTTATGTTTCTTTGTAGTCTAAAAACACAAATTGCGCTTCCAAAACACCAATACACAGTGTTCTTTGTAATGACAGGCATCAACAACTCTGTTACAATTCTGCCTATTTTCATGTGTGATTAAGCTGGTTTTTTGATGTTAGAGAGCATGCAAAAATACTACAATTATGTGACTAATAGGAAAAAAGAAATTATCTGCTCATGAATGCAGGAGCTGATGACGTTTCAAAACAATTCGATTTACATGACTGGCACAGTGATTTTGTACTTAGTTTGACTATTCAGTGACACTTATGGAAATTTTTTGTTGTTATAAAAAACAAAATGACATGTTTTCAGAAACCTGCCTCCTTTCAATGAGAAAGGGAAATAACTGTGCACTCTTGATTAGGAATGATGATACACATATATTACAATGTTGAAATTTCCTGATGACCTATACAATGCATGGTATCCAGAGGATGTGTTTGTATCATGTTCAAATGAGTCCACCAAGATTTTTTAAAGATGTTTAGTTTATGAGAATAAATATTTGTCCATGTTCAGTAGATTGGAGGTGATAGTCATCTAAAAGATAAGAAAATGCAGAATTCATCTTTGTAAAGAATTATGATGTAGATGATTCAAGATTCAAGATTCTTTATTTGCCACATGTATAGTTAACACGCAGTGAAATGTGTCCTGAAACGCTCATCGACTGTGCAAAAAGAGAAAACTGTATACAGTAAGTGAATTATATACAAAAGAGGACATTATGTGTAGTAGGTAAGTGAATTATATACATTAAGTAAATTAAATTAAATAATCTGGAAATTTTAAATTGGGATTCTGAAAATGTACTTTGTGTGAGTGGAATGTTCAAGATTCAAGAAGTTTACTGTCACGTACACTGCAAAACACAAATGGTTACATGTCTTGCAGACGTTCAGCTGGAGGTCGTTGTCCTGGCACCACAATACCAGGTTCTTCACCTCATCCATGTAGGCTGCCTCATCATTGTTGGAGATGGTGCCCAACACCACTGTGTCGTCACAATTCACAATGGTATTGGAGCCATGGGTGGCCACACAGTCAGAAGTATAGAGGGAGTAGAGCAGTGGTGAGAGTACACACCCCTGTGGCGCTCCCATGTTGATGGTGATGCTGTCGGAGACACACCTACCAACCCTCACCACCTGAGTTCCGTCAGTGAGGAAGTCCAACACCCATGCACATAGACGGCCGTTGAGTCCTGGATGGGCACTATTGTGTTAAACGCTGAGCTGTAATCAACAAACAGCAATCTCACATAGTTACCCTGTTTCTTGTCCACGTGGCTGAGAGTGGTGTGCAGGCCATAGGCGATGGTGTCCTCTGTGGATCTGCTGGGTCGGTAGGCGAACTGGAGCGGACCTGTGGTGATTGGGATGGAGGAGGAGATGATGTTCTTCAACAGCCTTTTGAACATCCTGTCTTCCTTCTCTCACCCCAACCGGTCGCAGCAGATGGCCCCGCCCCTCCCTGAGCCAGGTTCTGCCAGAGGTTTCTTCCTGTTAAAAGGGAGTTTTTCCTTCCCACTGTCGCCAAAGTGCTTGCTCATAGGGGGTCATATGATTGTTGGGTTTTTCTCTGTATCTATGAAGCGCCTTGAGGCGACTTTTGTTGTGATTTGGCGCTATATAAATTAAATTGAATTGAATTGAATTGAATTGAATTGAATTGAACATCTTCATTACCACCAAAGTCAGTGCAAGTGGCCAGTAGTCATTCAGGCATGAGGGCAGGATTTTTTATTTATTTATTTATTTTAGTTGTGAGTTTCTGAAACACAGTTTGTGGCTTCATTTAACGATCGCAAATAAATAATCATAGCGTATCATAGCCATACCCTGAAAAAAAATATTTTTTTACCTTTTTAAACCTTATTCTTACAGTATGTGACCTCAATGCTCATGTTCAATTTATTAGTTCTGACAGTGATTCAAAGTGATCCTGAGACATTCACATGCATACATTAAGTGGTATGAGTGTTAAACAAGTTAAAAGAAAAGTGTTTCAAGTTTATAGCACTCTTAATCGACCGTGTGGGTAAAGCTGTGAAGTGTTCCGCATTGTTTGATTAAATACTGATTGCTGTTATCACTGAATGTGTATTCTCAATTGCTGTTGTCAGTCTTTTTAGTTTTTCATAGTGAAGTTCTAAAGTCGACAACAGTAAATAAAAAACATTGTTCAACTTTAAAACATACTGGGAGAAAACTGCGAATGGACTGTGTGTCTGTGTGTGTTTGCAAAAGGGAGGAGCGTCTAGCTCATAAAAGAGTAACAGGAAGGGGAAGTGGAAATTATCGACAGTGGAGCTATTTGTCAATACTGCCACACACTTTATGTCATTGATCATTTTTATGATTTCATCGTAAACATGGTAAAAATCAGTGGATGTGCTTTTATTCTTTCTGGTAAGTTGTTGTTGTTGTTTTTTTTTTGGGGGGGGGGGGGGGGTTGCTTCTTTTTTTTTTAGTATTTGCACCTAGACAATAAGCAGGTGCATAAACGTGGTAGCTGTCAAGTAATGTTTGCAAATATTAAAATACAATTCATATCACTATTGATAGAAATGTTAATATTTGAAGGTATGCATTCACTGAAAACGTTTTCTTTTTATTTCTGCTTATAGCTCTCAATATTGTGGAGATAATGACACTCAATGTACAAGGTGAAATTGGGGGAAAGGTGTCATTCACATGTTCAAACTGGAACATTTGGTTCAGTGTGACCACTAATAATAAGTACCTTTGTGAAAGTCCATGCTCAGATAAAAAACACATAATCATCACTGCTGCACCTGGAAAGACTAAACATCAAAACAGAGTAATCCTAAAAAACAAAGGGAATGATTTGTTAGTGACTTTCAATAATCTTAAATTGGTAGACTCAAAAAAATATTACTGTGGAGTTGAGAGACTCGCCTCTGATCCACTTATAGAGATCAATCTAAAAGTTGTACATGGTGAGTTTCTTTTCTTTCTTTTCTTTCAAGAATTAAACAAAACAAATCCTTTGTTCAAATCAGAAGGAACTTACAATCTTAATTTATTTATAAATGTATGCTGCATTTGTGGTTCCAGGTCCCAAAAAACCTGCTAAGACAGTCACTGCTGGGTCAACTGTGTCCTTTGCTGTTTTAAACAGAACGACTATGCCTTCAAGCCATTTGGATATTATTACTAATTTGTCTGTCCTATCCTATATAACACCAACTACACCACCCATTCAAAAAGATGGTAAGAACACACATGAACTAAATCAGTGGTTCACATGCTTTCTTCATGTTGTATTCTGCACTGCAAAAAACGATTTTCAAGAAAGTAAAAAAAACCTTGTTTATGGACATTTTTTCTTATTTTTTGCCTAAAAAGAAAATATATTCTTAACAAGCAAGTTTTGGACAAGAAAATAAAGCTTATTCTAGGAAAATATGTCTAACTTTTCCTTAAAAGGATATTTCAGCTCATCTTGAGCTTTATTTACCAGTTACAAGGCATGACAATGGTTTGGTTGAATTTCCAGAATAAAAATAAGATTATTTTTCTCATTTCAAGAGTAAGGGCATTTAAACAGCTGCTCAGTTTAAGAAATGTATTTATTGACACTAAAGTTTAATATAATTGCTGTCAAGTTTGACACAATATGCAGTATATGAACAAAGGCAGGAACTAAAAGCACATGGTAAACATGAAATACAGGCCCATTTGAAAAACAGAAACAGCACAACTCATTCACTTTAGGCCATGTCAAACAGAATAATAGATCAGCATCAGTATATCTATACTATGGCAATGCTAAAATCGCATTCAACTGTCAGAATTTATAGGAAAACAACAACTTCATTTTAAAAATTGTCACAAAACTGTCCAAAACAATAACCTGAAAATACAGTTCATGCATGTAAAGCAGTGTACCTTTTATAAAACATATGTTGAGCTCACGTGTAGTCCAATTACATCACCCAGGTAATATTTCATGACCGCACATGTCATATCTTTGTGTGTGAAACTGTAATATGGAATGGAATCTCATATCATATCATTGTTGGCTGGCTTTCCACCACTGAATCAGTCCTGTATGCCCACATGTTACTCAGATTTCTGTTCACTGCTGATGAGGGTTCCCTCCTAGAACTGCAATTGAGATTGGTTGATTAATTGACTAGTTGCGGATAAGGAAATTAAATACAAGGTACACTGATAATTTCTAAAAAATTTTAATGTCAGAAATATACTGCATTTTATAATTTACTCCAAAATATGCATGTTTTCAAGCTGAGTTTAATAAATGGATATTCATTTAATGCTCATTGCTATTTGGCAGCTTAACTGTAGTTTAAAAGCCTTGAAAAATCCTCAAAAACCTAAAATGGGAAAGCTAAACTAAAGAACACAGGAAACATGGAAAATGTTGCAAAAACCTTACAACCTTGAACAAGGAACATAAGACATGAAAACATCAGGGAGGGAACACAGATGATAACACAGGAGAGAATACAGACGATCCGACAAAGAACACACTAAATATACACACACAAAAGGAAACGAGGAATTGGCAGACAGGCACGAAACACAGCTGACACTAATCAGATGAGAAGAGACCAGGAGGAAGCAAAACAGAATACACCGATGCAGGGCAGGGACTATCAAAGTAAAACAGGAATAAACACGAATATCGAACCAGGGACAATACACTGAAGACAAGGGAGGTACAGAGAACACCTAAACACTGGAAATAATTAACAAATAACTAGGAAACTAACTGACACAATGAATATTAATAAACACAAACAACCAAGGAGACTGCGGACCATGACAATCGGTTTATTTAAAACAAAAGTTTAAAAAAATACAAAATGTTGTTTTCTCTAGTAGAAGAAATTAAACACTATCAGAATATTCTTTATAAATAGATAGCATTGTTGTGGATTATAAGGAATAAGCATTAACATATCTACTGTTAAGCTGTAAAAACAAGTAGACATCTAACATGAATATTTTATATGATTATTTTCAAAGATATTAAAGTATATAGTCAGTCTCACCTTACAGATTTTTGTGTCCTAATCGATCCGCTGCATCGTCCATTGGCAAGGTGGTCGGAGTGTGTTCGAAGAATGTGATACCAAAATTAGCTGTAAACACGATATTCTTTGACACATCCATCTATGCCACAATCTTCACGGAAATCTGGACTATGGCTATGTGCAGAATTAATATGACTCAGTAGGGATTTGAGGGTCAGACCCACAAAAACGATGTAGATAACACAGCGCCAAATCATTTTGTTTTACTGGTCTGTGAACTACTTTTCCCATAAAGTCAAGATAACCAGGATTATTCCATTATGGGGTAGGAATGGCTATCCTAATTCAGTGCCTTATAACAGCTGTAGTAAGTAACAGCACCCACACGTCAGTATTTACAGAACATAATCTAACTAAATAGTCAAATATTTAAATATATATCATTTTATAGGTATAAAAGAGCGAACTAAACCATTTCCGTACACAACCCCATACTCCTGAGTTGGTACAGCCCACCTTCCCGCCTCTAGCTCCGTGCCTAAGCGGTTGGATTGCAGGATTTTGGGGTCTGGGTGTAGATGCGATACAGTTGGTACAGTGTGAAGAAATTAAGGCACGCTATGGAAAAACTGGACGAAATAACAATTGCCAACCTGAAAGGTATGTGACTGTTTTGTTTTTTCTATGTTTTGTGTTCTGGTATGTTGCATGTTAAGTCGCTAGCATGGCAGGCTATACCCGGTTGTTAGCTTAGCTTAGCTGTGCGGTTAGCTTAGTTGCATTAGCATTTTTAAATATGCTAGTGCAGAAAGTTATGAAAGAATTCATGTCCAGTTATTAGTTTCAGTGTCTGTGAATTTATTCAACAAGTGTGCAAAGTGCCATAAGTTAATGCCAGTTTTACAGAAATTGTGGGAGTTTCAAATTTCTATTAGTGAAGTTATTTCATTATATACTTTAGCCCAGGAAGCAAAAAAAAAAAAAAACATTTATATGTATACATGCATTTAATTGATGTATCACAAATATATTACTTTTACCAGTCAATAGGAGGAAGGTAATTTAGAACCTGTGGAGCAGTGAGGAGGGAGAATAATGGAATAGAGTCATGGTTTTAAATGGTAAATATTAACCTCTGGGTGGTCTTGGGTCGATTTGTGCCATTTTTCATTGTTCGTATACACGCCATTCGCACTGTGTTGAATGGAATATAGCGAAAGTCTGCAAAAAAAAGTTTGGTCACATTTACTATTAAAATTCCAGTATGACTTCCGGAAATTAGCTTCAGTGGCTAAGCTACAGACAAACTTACACTATTGGTCTTAGTGGTCGATTTGTGCCCCATTGAAACCCATTACAAACGCTATTTTTCACTGCAGATTAATTACGGTTAAAGGGATCGTGATCGTTCCACCTTCAGTCTTTGTGGGGAGCTTGCCAGCAGCTGGCCGCCTGGGGGGCTTTTTATGCTCCTGCGAAAAAAAAATAAAAGTGGATCGAAATACATGTTGGTGCTAACCCTAACCCTAACCCTTAAAATAACGAAACTATAATTAAAACTTTGTATGAATATTTCAGGGAGAAGTAGTTTTAACAGACTGGCTAATTTAAAGTAGAAATTGTGTCTCCACAGGAAGATGCACATGTGGTAAGTTAGTTTGCTTTTTCTTTTCTTTAGATGTCTGTGGGTGGGGGTGGGGGGTGGCAGGCTGGTGTGTGCGTTTGCATGCATATTATTCAGTTAACAGTTTTGTTATTTCACCAGTAACGTCTATTGAGGTAATATATTGATTACTGAACTCTCTAAAGCTTAATTCGTAAATTAAAATATTGATAGCTAAAACCTTATAATGCCATCTTCAGTAACAAGATAACATCAGCTGTGTTTAATAAGGATGGCAGTGACTTTTATGTCAATGCTTTCAGCATGGTAATAGCATTTTTATGTTTTACTGCTTTTTTTCTCTTTTCTATCTTTAAAACTTTAAGGATTTTACATATGATGAAACTGGACCTGAAGACCAGCAGACTGCGAGGCCAATGGTCTTGAGTGCAAGTCTCACTAGAATGAATGCTGATGTTGACTCTGAAAGTCTCTATGCAAATTATCTCCAAGACAGTCAATAAGCAGTGATAAACGATTCATTGTACTCTTTTGCTCAACTACTCAAACATAAAACTGAACACAATGAACAAAAAAGTAATTCTATATATTCCCTTGTTTACCTACCACAGGCAACCTGAACCTGACAACTGTGACAGGAAATAATTAGAAGGGAATGCTGTTAAAATTTCATTTTTCTTTTCTTTATCATATAGCAGTGTATTGTGTAACGCATGTATGAATGCAAATAATTCCAAAAATTAAGTCCAAGTCTATTCCAAATGATCAAAATAAGGATTGGAAGAAGGATTACTATCAAAATAATCCTACAAGCAGATAGATGTTCTGTACACAGAGCATCAAACATGTGCTTTATCCTGTGTTACTGATAAGCATTTTCATATTTTCCATCATTATACTGTAAATGAACGTCAATTTCAGAAACACAAGCAGAACAAGAAAAAGAGAACATGATAAGGAAGGTGAGCAAGAAGTTTTAATTCATATTCAGGTCTCAAAGATGAATAAAATAAATATTTACCAGCACAAACAAATATCCTGCACTGTGCATTAAACATCACATAGTTTCTTAGTGAGTAGACTGAACAGCACAAAATCTAAGCACAAAACAGCACAGTGCTATGAGCACAAAATCATCAAAAACCTTTTAACTTATAAGAATTAAAGTAATCATTCACTTGTTCTGGAAAATTTGATATTTTTTAAGGTAAAAAAAAAATACATCATACCGAAATATTCAACTCAGTTCAACTCAACTCGGTTTTATAGTGCCAACACATAAGAGTCAACTTGATATTAAAGACTCTTTAGTATTACAGAGAATCAGATGATAAGCAAATACACTGGCACAGTAGGAAGAACGAACTCCCTTTGAACAGGAAGAGACCTTTAGCACGGTCAGGGAGATTTGGCTGTGAATAAAAGCAGGACTCAAACTCATTTTATATCGAGGACAACATGCAGACCACTTTGATGCTAAGTGGGCAGCACCGGCGAAACTCCCCTTTCTGTCAGTGTAAAGATGTTTCATTACACATTAAATGCCTCAATATAAGAAAAAGAATTTCAGTTCCAAAAGGATGTCTCAGTCTTCCAACATGATAAAGAAATACTGCTTGGTAAATGAAAGAAATGTGTCAGCATGACTGTTTGGGCTTAAACTGTAAGAATTAAATATGTATATCTGTTAGCTCAAAACTGAACCCACTGAAAATGTCCTTATTGTGGACTCATTGCAAAAAAGAAAAGAAAAGAAAAAAGAAATCATTATAATCAGTAGGATGTTTTCTGTTATTTAGTTACTGTTGTGTAGTATGGGCCCAGGCCTTCAGTTTGACACCTCTGAATGAAAGTGATAGGTTTTTTTGTATTTATTAAAGAGACATTATACAGTAGACTTATGTTACCAAGCATAAACATTAGAATTGTTTTTAACAGTGTAACTTTGACAGCTGCGTCTTCCTAATAAATCTGAAATCTGAGTGTTGTACTGGATTCTGATGTATAACTGTCTCCACTGGTTCTATATTTTTTGTGAAACTGACTTCATGAATTGAAATTCCTATTGAAATTCTTGCCAAACAATGGCCATATTATTTTTATCTGTCCAAAAGCACAAGGTAGACCAAGCCAGATGTTTCAGATTTGCATGAAGACAGCATCTCTCAAGCTCAGCTCTGGTATGTGACCTTTTTTTTTTTTCTTGGCCTGTTGCGGTGGTTTTCACTCCTAACTGGTCACGGCAGATGGTTGGCCCTCCTTGACACTGGATCTGCTAGTGGTTTCTACCTGTTAAAGGGAGTTTTTTCCTTCCTACTGCCAAAATGCTTGCCCATATGTGTACGTCTGATAGTTGGGATTTCTCTGTATTAATGTAGGGTCTTTACCTTACAATATTAAGTGCTTTGAGACAACTGTTTTTGTGATGTGGTGCTATATGAATAAAACTGAATTGAATTGGGAGTAGCTCTTGCAGAAGATCCCTTGATTTAAAAAAAAATATTTTATCACCTGTTAAAGTTTACTTTTCTTGCGCTTTGTGATTTCTGTGAAGGTTAATTGGTCATTTTTGTTCTGCAAGTGTTGTAAAGTCAAATTTTACAAATCCACGAGTTTTCTACACATTACACTGCAATCCAGGAGGAACTATGGAGGAAATTATGGGTTTTCAGCAATGGTGCTGATCCACCTGCAAACATGAAGACTGTAAGGTGTTATATGGGCAATATTGTGGGTGAGCTTGGTGAGCTGATTAAGACCAATGGGAGCACAGTGAAAGGATTAAGTTCATAGAGCATTGCAGTGAGACGTGACAATACTCACACTTCCTGGACCACAATGTGACCATAACTGGCTTCAAAACTTTTCAGGAGACAGCAACCTTAATCTGAGCTGTAGGAAGAAATGTGGATTACACTAGTTGGGGAAGTTGTGTAAACCTGGATATGTAACTGTGAAGTGACATTTTTGTGGCTTCAGGACTGAACTGCTGTTGAAATGCACTCCTATTACTCACAGAGAGAAATCATCCTTTCTGTTTCAATCTGAATGTGATTTCAATCAACACTATGTGCATTCCTCCATTAACTGACGCAACAGTCGCTCTAATGTGGCTGTGGTGAATGGCTGTAGATATTTAATGGATCCAGACTGCCCTGTGCACCACTTACTGAAAATGCAGCTGAACATTTTCTCTGGCATCACAACACACGCAAAAATATTTACCATCTTTTACAATAATACCTGCATTCATTTTATATTTAAGCTTACGCCTATTTAAGCTTTAGATTTTTTTTTTTTATTGAATATTAAAGATGACATTAAATCTCTCTTTTGACATTTTCCTTTTTGATGAATGATTTGGTAACAAACCAAAATGCTCAGAGTAATACACAGCCAGGTGTTTTGGCTGTTTTATGAATTTCTGTTGTATTTCTTCTGCCAGTATGTTTTGTTTTGTTTTGTTTTTTTACTCTTGCTAGATTCATTCACACACAGAGGCAGCTGAAGTCACCTTGGCAGCGGGTATGCCCTCCAGTAGCTGATCTTGTCAGACTCAGAGTGAGAGCAGCTTGATGTCGTTGTTATTGTTGTTGTGTACATCACCCACCAGGGAAAGAGTATGTTGGCCTGGGATGTTCACTCTGTTATCAGTGACAGTCAATGACACTGCTACTAGGTGAAAAGGATTAGCCATCTGTTTCTCTCTCTGTCTTTCTTTCACTCTCAGTCACTTCCAACCATACACTATACTGGTTTTGTTTGAAGAAGGGTGCAAGAAAATTTAAGGTAGATTCATTAAGTAGGTGAGATGAAAACTGCCTGAGGGTACACACTGCTCAGTAAAATTAACAGAACGCTCAATCATCACAGTGAAACACCAAGTCAGTTAAACTTCATGGATATCAATTAGTCCAGCTTGAAAGTGTAAACCATTATGAATCCGTTTCACCTGCATGGAAATGAAAGTGGCAACAGGTCACTGGAAAAGCAGCGGCAACACAACTCCTAAAAAATAATTACAGGTGATTGCCACAAACCATTAGCATCTCCTTTTCTCTCCTGACCTTTTTGTTCTATAATTTTGCTATTTGCTAATGTTCCTCTCGCTTCTGTTGCATGAGACATTACCTGCAGCCACTCAGGTTTACCCAGGGAGTCCAAATGCTTCAAGATACCATTGCCACATCTGCCAGTTGCAAGGTTTAGTGTGTCTCCCAGTGCAGTCTCAAGAGTGCGGAGTAGATACCAGAAGATGTGTTGTTACATTTAATTGCAATTTACAACAAAAAGCAAATAGATATTTTTGATTTTAAAAACATGACTGGTTATTAAACTATGAAGGATAGCTTTGGGTATAATGGTTATTAAAATATATTTATTCATTTTTAAAATATTAATTCATATTCTTTGCCAAATTAATAGTGTGGACTGTTTTAGGCAGTATTACACATAAGTTTCTTTTTTTCTCTCCAGTTGGTATGGACCCCCAGTCTTGCTAAATTATCCTGTTTCTGACTCATCTGCAGAAATATTTTGAAGGACTTCAGCCAAATTTTACTAGTCCTTTATTTATCAAGGTAAAAAAATCTCATTGAGATTAAAAATCTAATTTCCAAGAGAGACCTGGCATCATGGCCACAAACGTCAAAAATACATGTACCACATAAGTACATTTAAAACAAACAAAATTTAAAACAAATACAATATCCCGTTCAAACATGTGAAAAATATACAATAGCAAATCAATTAAGAGTGACATTAAAAACAATCGCACTGAGTAAAAGAGTTATCCGGTTCCTTTAAAATGGACTTAAACTCCCCCAAGGTAACTAATTCTGATAATCTTCAGTTCCTTCTGCAGATTATTTCAAGAAACACAGACAGAATATTTAAAAGCCTTTTTTCCTCATTCTGTTATTTATTTACAACGACACATTCTGGTTGAAATATACATTATATACATTTGTGAGCATGGTGGTCATTTAACATGAACCATGAGATCAAGTAGCTAATAAACACCTTTACGATCTGTGTTCTAAAATTAGATTAACCCAATAACAAGCATACCTAAAATCCTTTAAGCTCATAATTACAGACTTGAACTTCTGATGTTGCATGTACAAAATGATTTGTTCCAATTAAGTTAATTTACTTCCCTGGACTCTGAAGCTGAGGGGTTGGGGGTGGGGGTGGGGTGGGGGGGTTGGGCTCATGACAACGCTCCCCAAATCTTTTTATGAACTTCAAACCCTCTTACAAGCAGCTATCAAAGCCTAAATATGGCTTCCTGCCTCCAATCCAGCTGAGGCCATGCATATACTCTCTGATCAGGATCCTGCACTTTAAACTCAATTTAATTTCACTGAAATAGAATAAAGATTATAAAGAGATTGCTACTCAGTGTGCAGTATGTCATCTGTCTAGAGCAGTAACAAGGGCTAATTTTATCTCACTGCAGTGAGATAAAATTAGCTACTTGATCTCATGGTTCATGTGAAATGAACAGCATGCTCCCAAATGTATATAATGTATAATGTAAATAACTTTAAAGATTCAGTCACACAATAGTAAACATAGAACTGCAACCTCCTTGCAACCAGGAAAGATCATTGCAATCTGTCTAAAACTGAGAGTGAGTAGTTGCAGTGATCCACTGGTTGCCCAGAGGTTTAGACTTTGGGTTGCAAGGCAATTGCACAGGTCACCTGGTGGAAGGCAATTCAGATTGCAGTCATTCAGAGTCCGTCTGTACCAGTGAGTGCAATTCATCTGCTCTTCCATTTATTTCCCCAAGTGAGCATGGAATATAATCAATCACACAAATGCAAACTCTGCTTGATTTAGCACCAAAAAGCACCATATATATATGTGATAGTTACAGCTAGCGAAAGAAAGTAGACAGGGAGATGTTATTATAACAAAGACATTACTGGCACAGCTGCCATTAGATCAAAACTCTGATCTCAAAACTCTGATCTAAAACTTTGACTCTGTGCCTTAACCCTTTACTCACTCTTCACTCTAAGTGTTTAGAGTGAAGCCCCACATATTTATGCTTTGCATTAACACTAGTATTTTATTAAAACAGAACAGAGCTAAACTGAACTTTATGTGATGAGATAAGAATCCCAACACATTTTGTTCTCTGTACAGTGGACAGAGCACGCTCCAGTATTTCAGGATTTTAGTAACATTTCTACTAAAAACTCATTTCTTTTCTCAGCGGTGCACACACAGCGCAACTTCTATTTTTCTTTTTTTACTTTATTTGATAAATGTCATGTCATAACAAAGTGATATATGATGCTGATTGTCTATTAAAATGCAGTGATTATGGTGTGACGTGTTGGATTAATGCAGTGGTTCTCAAAGTGTGTGGCGCAGAGTTCTGACAGGTGAGGAGCAAGTTACCTGGCAGGAAAGTCATGCAGCGCTAATGTTTAACATAGGAATCACTTTTATGTCAGAACAAAGAAATTCACAGCAGTTACATTTATAATATGCGCATCCGCTGAAAAGCTGCAGCCGTGTGTGTAAGTTGACAGCCACAATAAAAAAGTGTACTGAAAAGTGTGAACATGTGGTCGGATCTGTCGTGCATCATTTACAGTGGTGCCGAAACCCAGGACTGGGACACAAGAGACCGAACCACATACTCACACTTTTCAGTACACTTCTTTATTGCAGCTGTCAACTTACGCACGCGGCTGCAGCTTTTTAGCTACAGCCTACGCACTAACCCTAACCCCACTGAATCATACTTCTTATTAATCTCTGGCTCTCTTCCACAGCATGTCTGTTATAGTGTCTTCCTTGTCTCACCCCAACCGGTCGCAGCAGATGGCCGCCCCTCCCTGAGCCTGGCTCTGCTGGCGGTTTCTTTCTGTTAAAAAGGAGTTTTTCCTTCCCACTTTTGCCAAAGTGTTTTCTCATAGGGTGTCATATGATTGTTGGGTTTTTCTCAACAATTATGGTGGCCACAGTGAAGAGGTTAACAAGTTGAGCTGATTAATGGTAGAAAAACTATTATAATAGTATAACCAATGACAAAAAACTGCAAGCGTGTTGGTTTTGTTCTTTCTTGTAAACAGGGGACACATGATATGAGAATAATGAAAGAGAATAAAATGAACTGCTCCATGGCTTCATGTTTACTGCATGATAGATTATAAATCTGGCTGGAGGGAAACAGAGCCGAAGGGAGGACATCTGTGGTGCACTTGTATGGACAGTGGGGAGGTAACATCCGAGGCCCAGCCTTGCTGAAGGCCTGTTCAAGGTTGTTATATTCTAAGGAAAGCAACTACTCAGCTCAAACAAGATCCTTAACTGAAGTCAGGGTGGACGGAAAACAGGTAGCAAGAAAGAAATTACCCCACCTACCAGCTGATCAATCAATGATAGGATTATTGAGACGAGGGAAATTATATTAGGTGATATAAGTAAAAAATCTTTGTTTAAAGTTGTGACTGTCATCATTTCAGAGAGTGTGTGGCTCTGTTTCTTACTTAGAAAACTTTTCTCAAAACCACAGTCAACCAAAGCCTGATGTGAAAGGAATTTATAGCCTGAACAGAGTCAGGCAGATAACAGGAGAAAGGGCAGGAAGTTTATTTGAGAGCCACAAGTCTGTACTCCTGCCATTACTGATGTGTGAGTCTTTTTTAGCTTCATTCTGATGCAATAAAGGTGCTCACCCACTTGGATCTTCCACCGAGGTTCAGTAGCAGAGAGGCAAGCTCTCTGGAAATGCATTGGCTCCTCTTGTTGTGGAAAGGTGGAAGGAAAGTGGGTTGATAGCACTTTCTGTTGAGTCATTGTCTTAAGGTTATCATCAGTTTTAACAAACAGGCAAACTATGGAGTGGAATGTCTTGGTGTCTTTATTTAATCATCGACACTATGTGAATACACTTATGGGTCATTCCACCCTGTCCATAGCTTTTCATACACTGCAAGGATGTGAAAGGCTACGGAAGACCCGGCCAGACCATAATTCCCCAGGTTAATATATCAGGCTTCAGTTACAATAGAGAAAACAGCACAATGCAGCACAGCTTTGGCAATCAACACACAGATCCCTGCCTTTGAAGTGGTCACTTTAAAGACAGGGACTAGGTCTGAGATGACCAAAAGGCTAAAATGACCAAAGAAAAGTGGGAAGCAGCTAAACATGAGAGGTTTTTAGACAAAGTTTGTGTTTTTTTTCCCCCATTGATTAAGCACTGCTTCCAGCCAAGAGTCATACCATATATCCCCTAAAGCTGCAGAAAAGGCTAACACTGTTATCTTTTCACACAAAAAAAGCTAAACATGAGAGGTTTTTGGACAAAGTGTGTGTTCTCCATTCTTTAAGCACCGGTTCCAGCACCGTTTAAGCACTGGCACCGTTTCAAAAGTACCATTTTGGTACTGGTATCGGATAAAATCTAAACGATACCCATCCCTACTGCCCATAGGCTGGGTCTTTACCTCTATTTACTCTGGAAGAGACTGTCAAACTTTGTCAGTAAGTCAGTAAAGCTCACTTCTGACACCGGTACTGGGGTGAGTTGTTGAGGATATTCATTCCCGTCAATAAGCTCTGCTGTTTTTAGACCAGGGGTCTCGAACTCCAGCCCTCAACGGCCGGTGTCCTGCAGCTTTTCCATGCTTCCCTGTTGCAACACACCTGAATACAATTAGTAGGTCATTAGTAAGACTCTATAGAACTTAACCGAATGCTGAAGTGGCAATTCAGCCATTTGATTCATGTTACAGAAGCTCATTAGTGAATGAACATAGTGCAATAAAAGTACTTTTAAAAGTTCATCTACATGCCAAAAAGTCAAGCAGCATGGTGGCGCAGGGATTAGCACTGTTGCCTTGCAAGAAGGTCCTGAGTTCGATTCCACCTTGCTGTGTAGATGTTCCTTCCACAGTCCAACAGCATGCAGTAAGTGTGGTTAGGTTCATTGGTAATTCTAAATTGCTCACAGGTGTGAATGGTCTCCATGTGTTAGCCCCGCCCAAGGTGTACCCTGCATTTTGCCCTATAGGAGCTAGTATAGGCTCCAGCCTCCCTGCAACCCTTAAAAGGATAAGCAGAAGAGAATGGAAGGATGGATGCCAAAAAGTGGATTCTGTTCATCTGGATGTTCAGTGGGAGAAACATTTCATCACTCATCCAGGTGATTTCGTCTTAGCTGACTGCAGGTTTCCCCAACCTTATAAACAGTACATTTGCATAATGATAATGGTCAGTATTTTGGTTATTAATAATAATTGTCATGACCACTGATCAAAGACCATTGCAGCCATTCCCCAACTCTCTGTGAATGGTACTAATGGCCATTGATCAATTGTCACTGATCAATGGCTTTTGCTCAAAGATTAAGGATTAATTCTGAAAAACGGCTTTGATATAAATTCAATCAGTTAAATGTTTATTCCTAATAAAAGCTCATGATGTTTTACTGCCAATCCATTTCTATACACACATGCAAGCATAGACCTACATTTCTGAAGCTTTATATTACCTTATATACAGTTCAAAATAATCATAAGAAGGATAGTGATACTATAGTCATGTCTTTCCAAGCAACAGAAGTGCTTTAGTGGTATTCTCCTATATCTATATGAATTAGAATCCTTTTAGCAGTCTTTAATATGTACTCTTCCAGCTCATGCATGTTACTGAAAGGATGACTCTTGGAAAATAAGGGGAAAATATTTTCAAAAGGGCATAAATATTTAAAAACACATTAAAGTCCTTCCTAGGAACTCTGTTTTGTGGTTCACATTTAAAATCACAGTGGTATATTGGAAACAGCAATTATCATGTTTTTATCTTTATTGTGTTGTAATCCCCCAAATTTGAGAAAGATCTTAAAAATAATTGATTGACCTTTTGTCATTGAGCCACTATCTCAAGGTCTGTTAGTAATTTAAATTTAACACAATACTAGGTCATTCTCCAAAGTCCAGTTTTATATTTATTGTCCTATTTGCCCTTCCGTTCCATGCAAAACCAATGTTCAGTGAATAAGAGAACATATTAATATTTTATTCATTGAAATCCAATGTGTGATTTAAGTTTATAATCCTTACTGAAATACCTTGTACAATTTCTTAAATGATAAAACAGTGAAAACCAAAATTCTCCATTTGAGGACTGGCATCCAAAGCACACAAAGTTAAAAATTGTTCAGAAGTGTTCATATTCTTTTTGAAATATAAACACACTTACATGCAACTTGTGTTTCCCATTTGGAATAAAAGAAATGAAGCAGTACTGCTCATTGAAAGCACCACAGGAGTCCCTTTCATTTGTTTAGATTGTTTGTAGCATTTTTATAATTGAGCTGATCCCATAGCACCCTATGGTGAATTCCCTTGTTGCTAGAGAAAACTGAATTGCTAGTCCACTTTGCTGTTCAATTAGTTTTTCTTTCTTCTACTTTTTGTTTTTGTTTTTAATTATACATACTTGACTTTGGGCTTGCACCATCCATCAACCAGAGCTTCCCAAGTCATACTGTGATACCAACCTCTGCATTCAACACTTTCATATTTTTTTCTCTACAGGAGATAAAATAAAAAGCAAAATGAGTAATGTTTATCTGGTTAAAAAAAAAATCCCTCAAAGTGCCTGTTTTCTGTGGAAGTTTTTGCCTTTTGTAGGACGTGTCAAAGCAGCTGAAGACTAAGGGTGATATAGTAACTCCATATTCAGTTAGTTACCTTCCAAGGGGGTTGTTTGCATCCCTATTCACAGTTTTAATGTAGTTATAATTTGCTCTCTGGCACTTGTAATTCAGTTCTTGTACTACAACTGAAAACTAATTGCATGTGCTTGGGTTTGTATGTGTAATGACTTTACAGTATATCCCTTGAAGTTTGAATCAACTTGGATGGATATGTAAAAGTGTTTGTGATTCATTTCAAGTGCATCCTCCTGTGAGGGAAGAGCCACTCGTGTTTTCAATCTTTGATTCATTAGCGGTCATCTGGCTTTCGGTCGATGCCATTGACCAGAGGCATGCCTGGTCATGCCTGGTCACGTAGGCCTCTTAGTAAAAAGTAAAAAAATAAAACCATGTTTACCTTTACTTGTGTGCAGTCATTCTTCCTGTAAAGACTGAGGTCAGTTTATTTTCTCTTCCCAACATTTCCACCATAAATAGCAACTTTTTGTCTCCCTCCAGGCTTTTCAACCATGAGACAGTACGCTTTTTTGTATTTGTTTCACATTTACCAGTACACACATACATATGAGTTTTGATTTCCAGCTTCAAATGCTGCAACTATTAAGACCACCACTCTTTAAAATTTTGCATTGTGTTAATTGTTTAGGTGGAAAATGTGATTTCTTTAGGTTTTAAATGTTTTCTACTTATTTTTAAATTTATAATTTGGTCACTTTTAAAGAGAGAGAACAGAAACAAATTCTAGGTAGGGCAAAGTTTTGCTTCTATGTTATAGCATGCACATTTAAAAAAATTTAATACAAATTACAAGAAATTACAGAAAATGGGGAAAATAAATGGCATCAGGTGACAGATAGCAGGGGGAAAAGGAAACAAGGATTAAGGCTGATAAATGCTGTGGAAGAGTAAAAGGGAAAGAGAAATGATGATAATGGAAAGTGTTTCTACTCCAAGAACACCTATTAACCTGTCCCCTCCTATCCAACCCTGAGCTTTCAGCATTGTACAGGCAAGAAAAGGAAACGATGGACTGAAAAAAGGGGAGAAAAGAAAAAGAAAACCCTTCATTTAGTGTCCTGTCCTGATCTCATGAGGAGGAGAAATTGGAAATAGAGACATGGCTCATGAGACCTTGAGGAAATTAAATACTGAATTCAATGGGCGGGCTGACTCAATCACACCACACATTTGAAAAATGACTTAGGAATTGAAACCATTACCACTTTGCTGGGGATGCGATGCTCTTGTAGCTATTTCTGGTTAACTAGGCTCTGGCATAAGCCAGGTCAAACACACATATGTGCATATCTGTTCAGATAAAGAAGCATAAAGACATACAACAGGACTGCAATACCAACACAGTACAGTTTCTTTGACACTTACAGTATTTTTATTGTAGCCAAGACCTCACACACACATACACATGTACACACATAAAGCCTCATTTATAAGCCAGTCAAGATTTCTCTTTTATATACAAATATTTATATGAGTAGCTGTTTAATCCAGTAAAAGATCAGTGGAGACAGAAAAAAAAGAGGGTTTTTTTTAAGATCTTATGGGAGAGTAAGATCAGGAGCTGAATTTAAGAATTATGAGGAAATGTTCAAAAGCTGTAAAGTTAAATTTAATTTGGATATCTCTAGAAAAAATAAGTTGGAGTTCTCATTAGAAATGGTCCTTTCCTTACTTTAGCCTTAAACTAAAACATAATAATAAAGTCTGTACTCTGACATTTAATGATTTGCAGTAGTGCTGTGCTGCAAACAAGTAATTTAATACAAACACACACATACACACTGACATATATTTTTTTGTTTTCGTTTTGCCTGGACTGAACCCTGAAACAGAATAAATGTGCTTAGATGTTCACACCAGAAGAAACAAAGCAGAATCCTCAAATAGCTCTGAGCCTAAGTCCTTGTAAGAACTACAAAGAAAAATGAAAAAGTATAATGTAAAACATACAGATCATTTTTATTATTTGCTTTTAATGATATCTTCTGTATTGAGGGGTTATTATAGTTTCTCTCCTGAGCCTCTCAAGAGTGACCCGTGAGTCTGACAGCCTGAGGGTAAAATATACTAAAAATCCACTTTTGTGGATGAAATACTGTTTTTTTACTGCTTCTATCTACTCCTATGTAAACAGCAATAGCACAAAATGCATCACTCTACTTCTTAAGCATCATTTGCATCAAACTATTATCCTGATTTACTTTATGATACTTATCTGTAAAGATTTCTAATGGGATATGTAACACAAGACATCAAACTCATCGTACTGGAACTAATACTCAGATAACTCATGCAAATTCTAAATAACTATTAAAAAACATACATTTATATATTGCTTACCTTTGTCTTTGTCCAGAGACGTTCTGCAACAGGATGAGCACAACTTTAACTGAAAATCTTAAGACAATGAATTCTGATTTCCATTAACTGCAGCATCTTGATATATGCACAAAAACATGCCACAGGTAAGCTGGAATTAACAAAATATAAAGGAAGAATAAGCGGACAAGTGTACACACATTGCTTTGGAGTAAATCAAGTTTATGAGAAGCTATGGAGATTAAAATATGGTGATGAAGTGAACACAAATAAAACATCCAGTTTTATTTATTGCATTTCTTATTATCATCTAAATATTTATTCAGTTTACAAATGCAGCAATATTGATATATACAGTTTAACATTCATAATCAGTCTTGTAAATAATTGACTGTGTATTGAATTTATCATGTTCTTATTACTGTTTTCACATTTACTTATTTATTTAATTATGATTATGCTAATGCTGACGCTATAAATTCCTGCAGTTGTGCAAAATGATGGCTGCTCAGGCTTTGTTGGAGGATCTTGCCAATATATTTATGCTGTGACCATTTTATATTTTTTGCTTTCCTCAATGCAGACCTTGCAGAGTTGATCGAGTCGATTTTGTTCCATTTTTCCATTCAGTAGTTTCTATTTGTTTCACAATTCCATGAATTTGACATTCAGTGAAATTATGCTACTTCTTTGCTGTTTTTTGCATTGCCGGTTCTAATAACTTGCGGTTTAAAAAAAAATGACTGTCTACATCAGTTTATTGCTAGAGACGGGAGTGGAAGCCAGGCTTGTACATAATGACTGACATTTATGAAAGAGGACCCCTACCTGTTTATTTAATAAGAATGCGTAAGCACGTCTCTGCCTTTGTGTGTAAATACAGTTCTAGTTTTCATGCTTCTGGTTCTAGGTAGTGTGTGTGCTCAATTATTATTATGACTTAATGGAGCTGGCCCGTCATTGCTGAAATTTGTTTCAGTTGTGTGTTTCCTGCATTGATGAGTCATTATGTTTTTTTGTGAAAATAGGTTTACAGTCAAACAATTCAAACTAAGGCAAGAGAGTGAAAAAGATGTGGACAGATTAAGCAGCTACCACAAAAAATGAAAGGTTAAAACGCGTATTAGTTAAGACTTTGAAACTTTGGAGTTCTTACATTTATGACATCCATCCATCTTCATCCGCTTTGTCCAGGGCCGGGTCGCGGGGGCAGCAGCCTAAGCAAAGAGGCCCAGACCTCCCTCTCCCCAGCCACCTCCTCCAGCTTATCCGGGGGAATACCAAGGCGTTCCCAGGCCAGCCGAGAGATATAATCTCTCCAGCGTGTCCTGGGTCTGCCCCGGGGCCTCCTCCCGGTGGGACATGCCTGGAACACCTCACCCAGGAGGCGCCCAGGGGGCATCCTTGTCAGATGCCCGAACCACCTCAGCTGGCTCCTTTCGATGTGGAGCAGCAGCTGCTCTACTCTGAGCCCCTCCCGGATGGCCGAACTTCTCACCCTATCTCTAAGGGAGAGGCCAGCCACCCTTCGGAGGAAGCTCATTTCTGCCGCTTGTATCCGCGATCTCGTTCTTTCGGTCACTACCCACAGGACGTGGCCATAGGTGAGGGTAGGGACGTAGATCGACCGGTAAACTGAGAGCTTCGCTTTTACACTCAGCTCCCTCTTCACCACGACGGACCGGTGCAGCGTCCGCATTACTGCAGCTGCAGCCCCAATCCGTCTGTCGATCTCCGGCTCCCTTCTCCCATCACTCGCGAACAAGACCCCGAGATACTTGAACTCCTCCACTTGGGGCAGGAACTCATCCCCGACCCGGAGTGGGCACTCCACCCTTTTCCGGCTGAGAACCATGGCCTCAGATTTGGAGGTGCTGATCCTCATTCCCGCTGCTTCACACTCGGCTGCGAACCGTTCCAGTGCGAGCTGGAGGCCCTCACCCGATGAAGCCAACAGAACCACATCATCTGCAAAAATCAGAGATGAGATTCTGAGGCCACCAAAGCGAAAGCCCTCCGCCACTTGGCTGCGCCTAGAAATCCTGTCCATAAAAATTATGAACAGAACCGGAGACAAAGGGCAGCCCTGGCGGAGCCCATCACCCACCAGGAACGAGTCCGACTTATTGCCGGCAATGCGAACCAAGCTCTTGCAACGGTTGTATAGGGATCGAATGGCCCGTAGCAATGGGCCAGACACCCCATATTCCCGCAACACCTCCCACAGGACACCCCGAGGGACACGGTCGAATGCCTTCTCCAAGTCCACGAAACACATGTAGACTGGTTGGGCAAACTCCCATGCACCCTCAAGTATCCTGGAGAGGATAAAGAGCTGGTCCAGTGTTCCGCGACCAGGACGAAAACCGCATTGTTCCTCCTGTATCCGAGGTTTGACTAACGGACGAACTCTCCTTTCCAGCACCCTGGCGTAGACTTTCCCAGGGAGGCTGAGGAGTGTGATCCCCCTGTAGTTGGAACACACCCTCCGGTCCCCTTTCTTAAAGATGGGGACCACCACCCCGGTCTGCCAGTCCACAGGTACTGCCCCTGATCTCCACGCAACATTGCAGAGGCGTGTCAACCAGGACAGCCCTACAACGTCCAGAGCCTTCAGGAACTCGGGGCGGACCTCATCAACACCAGGGGCTCTGCCACCAAGGAGTTTTTTAACTGCCTCAGTGACCTCGCCCCCGGAAATTGGCGGGTCATTCCCCTCATCCCCAGACTCTGCTTCCTCCTCGGAAGACGTGTCAGTGGGATTAAGGAGGTCCTCGAAGTATTCCTTCCACCGCCTGACAATTTTCTCAGTCAACGTCAGCAGCGCTCCGCCAGCACTATACACAGTGCAGGTAGAGCACCGCTTTCCCCTCCTGAGACGTCTGACGGTTTGCCAGAATCTCTTCGAGGCAGTCCGAAAGTCTTTTTCCATGGCCTCTCCGAACTCCTCCCACACCCGAGTTTTTGCTTCAGCCACTGCCCGAGCCGCATTCCGCTTGGCCTGTCGATACCTGTCGGCTGCCTCCGGAGTCCCACAGGCTAACCAAGCCCGATAGGACTCCTTCTTCAGCCTGGTGGCTCCTTCACCTCTGGTGTCCACCATTTGGTTCGGGGATTACCACCACGGCAGGCACCAACCACCTTGCGGCCGCAGCTCAATGCAGCAGCTTCGGCAATGGAGACGCTGAACATGGTCCATTCGGACTCAATGTCCCCAGTCTCCCTCGGAATGCTGTTGAAGCTCTGCCGGAGGTGTGCGTTGAAGATCTCGCGGACTGGGGCCTCTGCTAGACGTTCCCAGCACACCCTCACTACGCGTTTAGGTGCACCAGGTCTGTCCAGCGTCCTCCCCCGCCACCTGATCCAACTCACCACCAGGTGGTGATCAGTTGACAGCTCAGCCCCTCTCTTTACCCGAGTGTCCAGAACATATGGTCGCAGGTCTGCTGATACGATTACAAAATCGATCATCGACCTACGGCCTAGAGCGTCCTGGTGCCACGTGCACTTATGGACACTCTTATGTTCGAACAGGGTGTTCGTTATGGCCAAACTGTGATTAGCACAGAAGTCCAATAACAGAGCAGCAGGACAACAGAGTCTCCAGGTGGAGCACCCTCCAGCACCCCCCCCCCCCAGGGACTCTAAGAAGGCTGGGTACTCTGAACTGCCACTCGGCGCATAAGCGCAGATGACAGTCAGGACCCGTTCCCCGACCCTAAGGCGCAGGGAACAAACCCTCTCGTCCACCGGGAAAAACCCCAACGTACCGGCAGCAAGCCGAGGGGATATTAGGATACCCACCCCAGCCCGCCGCCTCCCACCAGGGGCAACTCCAGACTGAGACAGAGTCCAGCCCCTCTCCAGGAGACTGGTTCCAGAGCCCAAGCCATGTGTAGAGGTGAGCCCGACTATATCTAGCCGGTACCTCTCAACCTCACGCACTAACTCAGGCTCCTTCCCCACCAGAGAGGTGACATTCCATGTCCCTATTGCCAGTCTTGGCAGCCGGGGGTCAGTCCGCCAGGGCCTCCGCTCCTGGCCGCCACCCGGCACACAATGCACCCGACCCCTATGGCGCCTCCTGTGGGTGGTGGGCCTGCGGGAGGATGGGCCCATGTCTCCTCTTCGGGCTGTGCCCGGCCGGGCCCCATGGACTAAGGCCCGGCCACCAGACGCTCGCCCTCGGGCACCCTCCCCGGGCCTGGCTCCAGGGCGGGGCCCCGGTAACCCTATCCCGGGCAGGGTAAACTGTTCCCTCGGTGTCCTTTTCATAAGGGTCTTATGAATCGCTCTTTGTCTGGTCCCTCACCCAGGGCCAATTTGCCATGGGAGACCCTACCAGGGGGCAAAAGCCCCCAGACAACATAGCCCCTGGGATCCCTGTGACACACAAACCCCTCCACCACGATAAGGTAGCGATTCAAGGAGGAGTGGTCATTTATGACATGACAATCATAAATGCACATTTAAAGTAACTGAGACTACAAATTTGGTTGAGGTGAAAATAAATAGAAAACAGGCTCATTTTTGGTCCCAAGAATTTAGTCTATGTCATACATAATACATAGTGCAAAGTAATATTACACTAATACCAGACTTGTATATATTTAGATACATTATAGCTGATGTTTTTCTGGGTGGTTCAGTTCCATTTTAAACCACTATTAGGGCGACTGTGGCTCAGGGGGTTGGGAAGCCGGAAGGTCACCGGTTCAATCCCCAGGCTCTCTGTCCTGGTCGTTGTGTCCTTGGGCAAGACACCTTACCTTACCGCCTACTGGTGTTGGCCAGAGGGGCCGATGGCACAATATGGCAGCCTCGCTTCTGTCAGTCTGCCCCAGGGCAACTGTAGCTACACCGTAGCTTGCCTCCACCAGTGTGTGAATGTGAGAGTGAATGAATAGTGGCATTGTAAAGCGCTTTGGGTGCCTCGAAAAGCGCTATATAAATGCAATCCATTATAAGCTAGTTTGACAGTACAGTTTCTTTAACTAGTGTGATAACTGAGTACCCAACTTGGATATATTTAAGCATGCCATTCCTGAGTGTGCTTGAACAGGTTGGATATGAAGTACAAGAACACTCAAGATGCAAAAGTGTATTGCTTTCTGTACAGCTTCCTCCACAAAAATCACTGCCTTAGGTCATTAACAGGAGAGGAAGTTGGGGTGCTGATACTGAAACTGAAACATACTCAACCTAGGTCACAGTAACACCCAATACAAGGTATTAAACAAAAGAAATCAAATGCTTTCCAATTCTAAAAAGTCATTTATTCAGTTATGTGATGCCAATGATAAGACATTGTGCTACTTACAGGGAAATACAGTTTTTTGAACAGTGACATGTTCACAGCTTTAACCGTGTATACAACCACAACAGATTTTAAATAAAACAATCAGTATGCAGTTGAATTCTTGAAATGCGTGTCAACAGCATGTCTTTTATCCGGTCTTTTTTCTCTCACCCCAGCCGGTCGCGGTAGATGGTCGCCCCTCCATGAGCCTGGTTCTGCAGGAGGTTTTTTCCTGTTAAAAGGTTTTTTTTCCTTCCCACTGTTGCCAAAGTCCTTGCTCATAGAGGGTCATATGATTGTTGTTTTTTCCTCTGTATGTATTATTGTAAGGTCTACCTTACAATATAAAGCGCCTTGAGGTGACTGTTGTGATTTGGCGCTGTATAAATAAAATTGAATTGAATTGAAAACAAAGTTTACATATTTAACAATACTACATTCACTGTCAAGGAATTATAGTCACTTTTAAACACAGTCCTCTAGTTTCAGACTCTCATACACAACTGACTAAAAAGCTTTTTAATGGACAGGTGTGTGCAGTTCCTCATAAATTAGACTGGTGAAAGGTCTGAAGTTGATTCTAAGTGTGGGATTTGCATTTGGAAGCTGTTGCTGTGAACCAAAAACATTTAAATGCAAATGAAGGTAATCCTTAAACTGCAAAAACAAAACAAATTTATCAGGGAGATAGTGGGAATATTAGGACAGTTTTGCACATATGAAGGAACAACATAAAAAGACGCATGTGCTCATGAGGTAAAATAGTACTGGATGTTTTCAGTGTCTTTTACCTGGTAAAGTAAAAGGGGAAAAAAGACTTTGCAATATCCAGCCAAGTGAAGAACATTTTTTAGAGATGTGAAATCATTATACAAAGGTTCAACAAAACATGAAAATCTGCTATCCATCTGAAAATTAGAAAAGTCGAATAGAAAATTCAGATCACTTTGGAAAACAATTTTTTTTGACAGATAAAGATTAGAGGAACAGCTCATAATCCAAAGTATGTTAGATCACCTGCAGTCACAGTGAAATAAGCAGGATGGCATTGAAAATAAAATCTATGAAAGTTGTGCCACTAACCAGATATTTCCACTTGTATGTATGAAAAAAGACAATTACCAAAAGAAGGTAGAGGTGTATTGTATGATAACAGATAGGCCTATAAAACATTAGCATTACATCACACCAAGAATTAGAGACAGCTCTAGACACTTACAAATAGTTTTTGGGCTCTAGGTACTCTGGCTTCCTCCCATAGTCCAAAGACATGCAGTTAGTGGGGTTAGGTTTATTGGTGATTCTAAATTGGTCATAGGTATGAATGGTTGTCTGTCTCTCTGGTTGCCTTGTGACAAGCTGGCAACCTGTTCAGGGTATGCCTGCCTCTTCCCCCCTTTTTTAAATATATATTATTTTTCTTTCTGTCAACACCAGATAATTGTCTTCACAGGAAATATAGACACAGTTTTCACTGAGGAAAAGAAACTTCAACTCTTGTTTAGTCCTTTTCTTTTTCCTAACTGTTGATAACAGCAACAGCATATCTGTAGACATACTCAAACCCAACGTGGCAGCAAGGGGAATTTGTGTTACAGATTGAGTTTCCTGTTGGCTTTAGGATCGTGTGTGTTTTTGTGTCTGGGTGTGTGTGTGTCGTGTGCATGAACATGTGTACTTGCTTTCACCTGAACCAGTACATCCTCTTTCCAGAATAAGCTGCCCTGCCTGTCAGGGGAATGTGATCAACGTGGCCACCATATGGCAAGGCTAATGATTAATGTTTACCTGGGCCAGAGCGCACACACAGGTTTCCAGACACATCCATAAATAACCCTAGTAGATACTGAAACTTGTGCACTGGGATATACGCATGCCCTTAGATTCAATAATGCACAAATTTCCTAGATCTAGTAAACACTTTTGGGTTAATCAAAAATGAGATTTCCTTCCATTTGTGTTGGTGCATGACATCCTGAGCTAAGTCTTCTGGTGCTTTACTGTAGGCTGGAGGATGTTGTAGAAAGAAAATTCTCAGGTTAGTCAACACTTTTTAAAGTATCTTTGTGCATACCAGCAGCTACTTATGGAGTTTATCCTTCAGATTCTGTATCAGTAACACATTATAACCTGTAAAGCCAGCATATTCAGTTTGATTTGTGTTAAAACTTTCATTTCTGTTTCTGCATTCACCTTTGTGTCTTCCTACCAGCTGATTCAAAGTGAGGTAAACAAGACACTCTAATTAGTCTATACTTGTGAATGCAATTGCCATAATTATGTGATGACTGGCAAACAGTCAGTACTCCCCTCCAGTGAGTATATCTTGGAAAGGCTCCACAACTCTTTGGCAGCTTGAAAAGAAATGGATGAATATTGATAATTAATAAATGAATGGCCCAGAAAAGAAAATCAGTGACTTAGTATTTGATTCTCAACAAAAGACCTTATTCTAGTGATTCAAGCCTAAACTTAAGAAGTTTTCCAGCATTGATGCATGCTCAATCATCCAGGTAAGTCAATGTTTGTGTCGGGGACCCGATCCATGGGGTGGACCGGGTGTTTTTGAGCAGCGTGTTTTTGGGTTTAAAAGTCATGGAGATGCTGTGTTTAGAAAAAATGCATCTCAACTGTTCCAACACTTTTGACAAATAAGGGATCACTAAAGAGAGGAGCACAACTGCTGCCTAAACCAAAACCCTTATTAATAATTTATTTGCACTTTTCAATTGAATTCTGTTAAAAAATTAATAAATAAATATCTGCTGATTGTTTTTCTTTTTCAAGAGATGCCATTTTATTACAGGCAAAAACAAAAGGGAGGGCTCAAATGTGGCCATGGTTGAGACAGTTTTATAAAATTCAGAGTCTTTATTTTTTAAGAATTTGCAGATGCCGGGAAGCAGGAACTGAGGGCTGGATCCTCAGGAACACTGAGGAAGAGGAGAGGGGAGTTAATCCAGTTTCAGGAGAGAGAGATCTGCAGAGATGATTGTTGACAGGGAAAACATTGAGAAACTATTGCTTACTTGAGAGTTCCAGGAGGGCCAGCAGAGAGCGGTAGGAATCTGAATGTAGGTGAGTGTTTTAAGGTAAAGAAGACCAGTCTTGTGGAGTCAGGTAAGCTGTACAGGTAAGTGATATGTTCCTGATTCAGGCAAGATTAAGCACTGAACAGCAACAGACTATCTGGCAAAGACCGGAGGCACTGATCCTTAAGTACTGGTGGTTGGTTGCAGCTTGGTGAGAAATGGGTGTGCCTTCCTGGTGAATGGGAACTCAGACTCTGCCCTGCAGGTGGCTGGAGGGCCTCCCCATCCCACAACCTGGACTCAGAGGAGGAACAAACTACAGTACACAATAACTAGCTCAGACTATGTCACATTTTCATATTCACATCATAGTCTGTGTCTGACTAGTTGATCCCAGTTTTGTATTTTTCAGTGATAATGTGTTTTGTAACAGGTTTTGTAACACATTATTATTGGGTTATATGTCAACTCAGTGACTTTATGACATAGACAGCACTAACAATGTCAAGGTTACTTAAGAAATTTGTGGATTTAATTGCTACCCCCACTCCAACAAAAGCCATATTTTTTTCTCTATATATGCCATGCTTGGATGACCTTCTTAGCCTTATGCACCTCTTCACCTACATTCATCATCATTTTTGCCTGTCGGACATTACCTGCACATTACAAAATACCCATATCCATGCACTCACATATTGTCACAGTGAGGGCATAGAGGGGTTGCCTTCCATTTGCATGTGTTTTATGGTAAGCTGAAAATTACATTTGTTGATGTTCTGGGATTAGCTTATTTAGGATTTACTGGAAAGCAGTGGGTTGTCTAAACAAGCCAGAGAGGATTTGGGCTGTGGGGGGACTGTGCATGTGTGAGAGTTTGTGTATGTGAGTGTGTGTGTGGGTACATATTAAACTGCATGTGTAATGGTGCCTATGTTTACCTTGCTAAGTCTGCACTCTTTGAGTTTGCCTTTATGTATGAGTGTGTGTATCTCTGTTGATGCGAGATTGCATTTGCGTACATATCTCTATGTGCATGTGTATATGTGGGAGAGAGATAATTAAAATGTTTATTCTGTATGTGTGTGTGTGTGTGTGTGTGTGTGTGTGTGTGTGTGTGTGTGTGTGTGTGTGTGTGTGTGTGTGTGTGTGTGTGCGCCAGTGTATCATTCTGGCACAAACAGAAGCAGTGGAAAATTTGGATAGGTCATGTGCATTTTTCCCAAACACGCCTCAAACTTTTGTAATCCTCTTCTAACATTTCCTCACACGGTCTGTGCTGTGAAGGCATTGGTGAAAGCTGACATAGTCACAGACTGTATAGAAAAGGAGGACAAAGCTAGAACTGCATTACCCCATTGATTTGTGAGCCCTTGATTTGACACATCTCTTAGAAACATGCTCATAACCATAATTCATGACGTAACCTTAGTGAGAAAACTGCACCCATGCACTATATCTTCATGTTGCACAGACAGATTTCTGCTAAGTAGTGCTAAAATATGAAATTAAATATTTTTTTATTTTAATGTATCCTTTATAAACGTACTTTTGGCTGATTTTTTGTTCGTTTGTTTGCGGTTATTGCATTTGAGTTCAGAGATCATAAGGTTTAACTCTATCTATATGTCCAACTGGCTACCAAGAGATAGGAAGTTACACAACACTTCATCCATGATCATGTACTATCATAGTAGCCAAATATATGCTAAACTGTTTATTTAGAGGTCTGTGGAAGCTGGTGTGTTAAAATATCTCCTGGCTAAACATTTAAGAAGCAGATTTATTGAGTTTTCCTACTTTGTACTTTGTTTTTACACAAAACAGTTAAAACTAAAAAGAAATTCCTAACATTACTTCTATGTTATTTTGTATCACTTTTGCATTACATGGCCTGCGGTGCATTGTCTCATAATTACAAGTTAACAATATAAACCTTTGACAACTGACAAACAACATATATTTTTTGAGTAGGTACAGGTGGAGGTTTTAGTACAGTGGAGGCCACAGTACTATAAACCTGGCAGCTCATTGCTGCTTTTGATACCTGTTGAAAATCCAGCTTTTGCTGATTGGTTCGGGGTCAGCATACACTCATCTTGAGCACCACTCTGGGTTTGGGGGTTTTACGCTTGAAAAGAGAGGGTGCCAGGTTAGCAGCACTAAATAGTTATATCTGGTCTAGGTGCAGTGTGCTCATGTCTCATCATATTGCCTTTTTGTGGATAATAGACACATTAATATCTATATTATGAAGCTGAAGGGTTTTTTTGTATTTTTTTGCTATCCTCTCATTGTGCAGAGAACTTATGTAATGCAAGTACTGTTATAATTGTTTGATAAGTTAATGTAATGTGATCATTTTATTTAAATGATGCATTAAATTAGGATTCAATGAGGAAATGCAAGATGATTATGGTAATATAAAGTTAACAATATATTAACAATATTAAGTGTAGCGTCATTCAGCAGCCAGCTAATTTAACACAATTACCCACATGTACACACATACACGCATATGCATCATTTGTGAAAACAGGCAAGTTTTATAAACTACCAAAGTTTTAAAGAAGCAGCAGCAAAGGGATGACAGCTGCTTGGCTGCACTAAGATTAATTGTTGCAATTTAATCCCTCTTATGCTAAAAGGAAAAACAGATTGATTCATTTCAACAAAAGAAAGTCACAATTCCTCTTACGTCCATATGTTTTTGGAAAGTGACACTTTTGTAATTTTGCCTCTCTACACCAGCACTATAGATTTTAAATCAAATGATTTAAAATCATTTGTACATAAGGAGCTTTGAGAAAGTATTTGCCCATTCCTCATTTATCACACTTACAGAGAGTCTTAGAAAGCTTTTTTGCAGTGGGGACAAAGGACCTCCTGAACTGATCAGATCTGCAGCACAGTGACAGGAGCCATCTACCTTTGTTCCTCTGCCCTGCCAGGAGGCTGTGGAGAGGGTGTTTTCTGTTGTTCATTATAACTTTCAGTTTATTCATTGTGCTCTTCCCCACCACAGTCTTAAGCGAGTCCGGTTTCCTGCCAAGCACCAAGCTGTGTTTTTTTCATCAGCATGTCCAGCCACTTGCTATATTTGTCCATCAGGCTGCACTCTGAACAGCATAAAAGAGACTACTGGCCACCACAGACTAATAAAGTATGTGCAGCATCTTATCACATGCACCAAAGGATGTCAGCCTCTGCAGGAAGTAGATGCAGCTCTGCCCCTTCATGTAGAGAGCAGGGACTGGTTCAGCTTGTTATTCAATAGGAGCCCCAGACATTTATAACAGTGCTCCACCTCAGTGTCCTTCACATGGAAACTGGTGGATGGAATGGCCTAACTCTTCTGTGATCCACCACCATCTCCTTAGTTATAGTGGTTTCGAGGGGGAAACTCTAGAACAGTACCAATCTCTACAGGCTTATGTTCAAAGTTTACTTTGTTAGTCCTAATTTATCCTATATTGTCTAGTGTTCTAGTTTAGGTTTCCTGTATTCTCTGTTTAGTTCCCTGAGTATTTAATAAGTTTCCCTCATATAGTTGCCCTCTGTGTCCTCCTCTGTGTGTCTGTGTTTATATTGTGATGTTAGTTCTGGTGCCGTGTTCCCACTCCTTGTGTTCCTCATCCCAACATGTGCTCCTCCAAGTTCTCTTTCCCCCTCCAGGCTGCCTCTGTGTACTTCTTGTTTTACTTTGAAGGTCTGTGTCTCATGTTAGTGCATTCGGCCTCGGATAAAGCGGTTGAAGATGGATGGATGGATGGATGGACAGTGGCTTTCAGCTTGGAGCTCTCACATGGATACCATTATTATCCAGTTTCTTTCATAATTTTGAATAATAAACACTGACCCTAAGTGACCTCAGTGTTCTGGGTACTTTTGTGGCCTCCTGGAACAGTCGTTGATGCAATACTAGAATCATTTTGATACATCAGCCACTCCTGGGAAAGTTCACCACTGTTCCAAGTTTATTCCATTTGTGACTAGTAACTTTCACCGTGATTCATTGCAAACCAATACTTTTTTAAAACATTATGTATGCTGCATATAAGTGCAATATCCATAATGCTGGAGGAGGAATTTATTGGATGTTAAATATGTAACTCTTCCTGCAACAGGAGGCAATTTGTCAAAGCTGCTGTCACAGAGAGAGATGCACTGGATCCCAGCACTCAACACAATGTCACCTGCTAGACTGAATGATGATTTCAGTTGGAAATGTTTCCTCTGAACCAGTCTACATAAAATATAGAAATAAATGTTTACTACAAAAACAGATAACCTTGTTCAAACGTACTACTTTGTTTTTGTTATTGTTATTACTGAATATATCCAAAATTGGGAAGTGAATTACTATGTGACTCTTCAAACTAATCATCTGTCAAACTGCTGTATATAAATGACATGATGTCCTTTTTGTTTCATGTTTTCATAAGGCCAGGATAACCTGGTGAAATTGAGGTTTGTGCTCCCCTTTTACCCTTTGGTACTTGACATTGGAGTTATATGAGTTTGGTTTAGTACCACAGATTAATATACTTCTAAAGCACACCAGAGAGAAAAGCAGGAACATATTACAACTTGTAGTAAAGGTCAGATTTCTCAGTGCTGGTGTACACACACACACACACACACACACACACACACACACACACACACACACACACACACACACTGACAAATACAGATAAATATCTACAAATATGGTCAATAAACAACAAACAATGTTGATAGTATTATAAACTTGCAATTCTAAACTTGCTTTCCCTCTGTGTATTTTCCTGTTAATGTTGCTGTTTTTGTCCTCACATCTCAACTGTCTGCATTTAGCATTTAGATTAGTGCAAACTTCGATTAAGATGGTGTTCCATTTCAAATGCAAGCTTAAAAGTAAGGCTAAGACAAAAATATGCAAAACAAAAGTAACTGGAGTAATACAAATCCCCAATTCAAATTCTCTGCCTCTTTTTTGTCTTGGAAGCATTATGGAGTGGATTATTGTAGATTATAATCACAGGCAGTAAAAATTGCAGAAACTAGACTTTTTGTTAAACAACTACTTCTTATTGTCACTTAGTGAGTGGGGAAAAGAGAGATAATGGAAAGAGCGAATGCGTAACATCACTAACAGCTGTCCAGTAAGTGCTAATCTTATTTGGACCTCTCTGCTAATAAGATGTTTAAGTGGGTTTAGTTTATTTAAATGTGGGTGGGAATGTTTTGGGTTTAGGTCTCTCCAGACCTGGAACAATTTCCATTTAGGTGAAATGACGAGTTTCTTTCATGTTCTCTAGAGGAAAGTAATTGAAAGGCACTTTGTCTGTCCTCCCTGCTTCTGCATTTTTTATTTATTTATTTTTGCCTGAAAACTCGTCGTCCCCATCTTCCTCGACCGTTCCGTTTCACTTGTGTTATCCTGTGACTAAATCCCCTTTTTCTTCTTGGGTGAAGAAAGGAAGTGTGTCTCTCACCTCACATAACGCATCACACAAAATCACATCAAAAGAAAGAGAGAGCTTTGTGAATAAATCATACATACGAGTGAGCGAAACTACCAACATGGTTCTCATCACATTTTACATTATTTAACACTCACCGACTCCCTGTGTGTGTGTGTGTGTGTGTGTGTGTGTGTGTGTGTGTGTGTGTGTGTGTGTGTGTGTGTGTGTGTGTGTGTGAGAGAGAGAGTGAGAGAGAGAGAGAGAGAGAGTGTGTACTAAGCTATTTGTTCTTTTCATGGCCCATAGAGTCACGTCACACCAGGAGTTATTAGATATAATTAACATAAGGCTAATCTCATGCAAGATGACGCAGCGTCTTAAACCATGAATGGAAACCCAACTAAACTGATAGTAGGACACTGCTGACTAAAATTTCAACAATAACCTTTTTTTTTTTTTTGAAATCATGTTTCTGTCTTCTGTTAAAAGATAAGTGTGAATTTTAAAGTTATACTTCTACCCCCACACTCGAGACTGTTTTCTTGTTCTGGATGATGAGAAGATTATTCCAGCTGGGTTACAAGAAGATAGCTGTATCCTCGTCCTCGAGGAAAAAATGAAAAGTAAAAATGCTAGCCTGTGTTCTGTCCATAAAACAAGCTCTTTGGTCTACACTGTGTTTCTTACTGTTAACTTCTGTCATTGTGCAAGGCCACTGAGGTAATTTCATGCTTGGTTGTGGGAAATCAGACTTTGGATCTTGCCAGATACCCAAAAGATCCAGATTAGGATTGGTTTAGGACTTAATCAGGCATCAACACTCCCTGTAAATTGCAGAGGAAAACAACTACCAGAAAGTTTGCCAGACTGTAAAATCAGTTGCAAATTGGTTTGATTACAAAATTGGGACTGAAGTTGGGCCAAAGTGAGTGACCATGTAAAAATAGCAGATACGGTAAAAACATATATACAATCAATTGAATGCATGTATTGCAATTTTCCCTGTGTAATGAGTATTTTTGGTATCATATTTCTTTGTAAATTTGCTTTGTATGTGACCTGTGGACAGTATACTTTTTGCTAAACCTCAATAATTTAACAAAGGGGTGTAGTATCATTGTATACTTGTTATTATAATTATAGAATAAGATACATCATTTCTTTTTTTATTTCAAATTTTTGAATTCTTTTTTTTATTTAATTTCCATTAAAAGCACTGGGACAGCTCTGTGTTTCCCTATGTAAGACACAGTGCTACAGGCATGCCTTAAAGCCATAAAGGCCTGGATAACTTGTAATTTTATACTTCTAAATCCGGACAGTACCGAGGTTATTCTACTTTGCCCTTATACCTCAGAAACATGGCATCCAACCAGAAACCTACTCTGTGTGGCATTACTCTGTCCTACGGTAACACTGTGAGAAGTCACTGGAGTTATTCTTAACTGGGATGTGTTCTTCAACATGCATGTTAAATAAATATGCAGAATTGCTTTCTTCATTCACTCTAGTGTAATTCCTTATTAGGCTATTCAGTCCAACTGGCATCTCAAGCCATTCTACAATTTTATTTAAAATGTCACACTTTTGGAGTACTAACAGGGACTAAAAAGAAAGATCAGATTCCTCCCTACACTCAATTTGGAACTTAATTTAAAGCCCTTCTTATCACGTACAAAACCTCATCATGGCTCGTCGCATCTTAAAGATTTTTTAAGATCTGTAAGATGTGAGGGGGCCTGATTATGTTACTATAAGGCTAATAATAACATATTGTCCCAGTAGAACACTTCTGCTCTCAGACTGCAGGGTTATTTGTGGTTCTTAGAGTTTCTAAAAGTAGAATGGGAGGCAGAGCCTTCACCTATCAGGCCACTTCTCTGTGGAAACAGCTCCCATTTCAGATTCAGGAGACAGACATACTCTCTACTGTTAATATTAGACTTATAACTGTCATTTGTGATTCAGCCGATAGTTAGGATTGGATCAGTCCTCAGTTATGCTGATATAGGCTCAGGTTTCTGGGTGTTTCTTCTTCACTCACTACCGCTGCTACATATCATAAATACTTTGTCTTCTGTCTCCCATAGTTTGTGTTTTGTCCTCGTCTCTGTGTGCCCTTCTTTTTTCTTGTCTTTCCCTTCATCCCGAAGTAGGACACAACTGTCCCTCCCAAAGACTGGTTCTGCTGGAGGTCTCTTCTTGTTTAAAGAGAGTTTTTACTTCCTGTTGTTACAAAGTACTACTTGTAGATGATTGTCTGATTGTTGGGGTTTTCTCTCTAATATTTGTGGGTCTTGAACTTACAATAGAAACTGCCTCTAGGTTATAATTATTGTGAGCCAGTGCTATATAAAAAAAAATTTGAATTGAATGTCAACTACAAAAAGTGCTGGACAGTTTGTCAACTATGACTATGTTGTTTATGAGAGACAAAATGCACACAAATGCTTTCATGACTACTCCAAACCCGCCATGTCACTTTTAATTATAGTTTTCATTTGTGCGGCACCATGCAGGGATGTATTGTGTACAGTTTATCCCCCAAAAGGAAAAAATGGATAAACTTATCTGTCAAATTAAAAGGACTTGGAGGAGGTGGTGCCTTTGTAGAAATGAATCTTCCTGAAAAACTCCCCACTGTAATGTAATGGATTTGAGTTTAATTACAAACTTCATCTCACACATACATACACCGGTGTGCAAAAACACACACTCAAGATAAGAAAACAAACACAATCCTTGTTTGTACTGAAGTAAACACACAGAGTAAATTCTGCCTCTGTTTCCAAACAGAGACAGGACATCTATACACCAGAACACACAAAAGCATCTCGGCAAATAAGTATAGAAATATGCAAGTACATAGACAGCACAAGTGTGTGTATTAGTTGTGTCTAGTAGAGAGAAATTGTTATAAAGTTTTTGTTATTATTATTATTATTATTATTATTATTATTATTATTATTGTATTAAAGGAGATGACACAGAATAATCCACGGACTTAATTTTTATTCTGAAAGCAAAATTGTCATGGTCCTGGGCCAGTATTCTTAGTTTTTGTGTGTTTTGTATTCTGTTCTCTATTTATGCCTTGGTTCCTAGGTTGTTTAGTTAAGATGTTCCTTATTTGGTTACCTCCTGTGTTCCCCTTTATGTATCTGTGAACCCTTGTTTCCCCTCCTTGTGTTTTATTCCATGTTTTCCGTTATGTCCGTGCTCTCTCCTCCTGTCTGAACCTCTGTGTACTTCCTGTTTTACTTTGACAGTCTCTCGTCAGTATGCGTCATGTTGTGTTCACCCCTGCCCTGTCTCGTTACGGTTATCTGTGTCAGCTGTGTTCCCCATGTGCTCCCACTTCCCTCGTTTACCCTCTGTGCATTTATGTCCACATCTCCCTCAGTTCAGTGTCGCGTTCTCCCTCGTGACTGTGTGCCCCTCCGTGTGTTTCCTCGTAAGTCAGTTCCTTAGTACTTCCCAATTCAGTTTCGTATTATTTTGTGTCGCCGTTATCTTTTGTCAGCAATAAAGCTGTATTTTGAGTTCAGTCCTGTTTTCCCGTGAGTTTGCGTTTGGGTCCCCATCCTGCCTGCACACAGCCTGATCATGACAAAAATATTTTGTTGCCGTAATATGATTAGGGCTATTTTATATTTTGCCCTTGGTTTATTTGAAAGAAGTTTGCGTAACACAGTGAGCAGAAATTAGTACGTGCTATGGTAGAGGGCATTAATCTCCTTCTCTTGAATTTTTCACAATAATTACAAGGCCTGATGCTGAAACCTCCATTGTCGTGTGTCCTTTGGTAAACCTTGAAAGGGAAAATTGGGGCTTGCGTTTGTGATGACAGAACCTGACTGACTCTAGTCGATTCCAAAGTTAAATGAATGCTTACATAACTTTAGAAATGAATGCGGGGGTATGTGATAGAGAAGCATTCCTTAGATTCTCAGCATCCCATTTACTGAGAATGACACTAAGTCCCACACAGTTTGCCGCTGAAGAATCATTACAAGCAGAGCAGTTCCCTTCTACAACTCTTTAGAGAAACCTTTTGTAATGCAGCTTACAGATGTGAAAGAATAAAGTTAAAAAAGCTCAGTGTCTACAAGTAATATCATTCAGTATTTTCCTGGCACCGACTAACATCCTTTCTAACAAAATCTCATTCTTAGCAAACTACAGTTCTTCAGATAATCATTACCATTTGAATATGACCACATTTAAACTCCAGTGTTTTTAAAAATTAACATTTATTTGCTGCCAAGGAGTACAGGTAGGTACAAACCAGAAGGTCAGATAGGCAAAGGTTATGACAAAGAAGGCATGATGATTGGTTTGAAAGTCAGCAGTGTCCTACTATCAGTTTAGTTGGGTTTCCATTCATGGTTTAAGACGCTGCGTCATTTTGCATGAGATTAGGTTTGGATTTCTGAGTCTACAGAAATACAGATTTTCATGTTCTGTAGCAGACCTGTAAACCTTTTCTTCTGCAATCCAAAGGGATATTACAGGGACTACAATCATATATCTATTACCCAGGGATAGCCAAAAGGAGACAGTTCATGCAGTTTACACTGAAGAGATTATTTTATTTGTATTGTGTATTACTAAGTAAAACACTTGCAAATGGGCAACTTGCCTTCCATAGTCTTAGTGAACAGCATAGACAGTATATATTGCATATCTGCAAATCCCTGTTTTGATAGCATGCATTAATTTGAGTTCTCCTATATTTTATTTTTTGTCCTTGTTAATATCATGTTTTTTGACCAAGGGGAATATTAATGCTTCATCCAAGCCTGGATTTTGCAGTATTTTGGGTTAGCTCTTATGTAGGGATGTCATTTGTATTATTTTCATTTCTATGGTTATTTATGTAGGGAGGGTTACAAAACATTACACAAAATACACACAAAATACACACTTTTGTATATTTTAAACATACATACAGAAAAATCAACTTGAAACCTTCTGATTTTGGTGGATGAATGGCTGTGTGCTTAATTCATCTTTCCAAAAGATGGCATTTACCCTTGGGGTTTTCCACTGAACTCCAATGTAGATGATAAAGTAAATGAAGCCCCCCCCCCCCATTTTTTTCTACTTTTTCTGCTTTCTTTTGCTAAAGGAAAAAGACACAAAAGCTTTCTCATGTGGCTATTCCCTCTACTTTCAGCATTGATCTTTGTTTGAGGAAGCTCCTTCAGAAATGCCTGCAGGTGAGAATAAAAAGACAGAGGCTGAAAAGAAGGAATGCCACAAGAGCCTTATATAAGATGCTCAGATGGTATTCACAAAAAAAGGCGGGGAGGGGGTGGGGGGGAGTTGACAGTTGTGTTTCCCAAAGTGGAAGATGGTGTTATAACCTGATGGTAAGGGAAGAGTCACAGGAGATACTCAAATTCTCTTGCAACTTGTCTTTAGTGAAAACACCAACCTATAGAGATTCTCTTTCTTTCAAACCTGCAGAGACACTTAAAAATGCTGTCAATGAGAAAGATGACACAGTGAGTTGATACTGTCATCCTCAGTGTGTGTATCTATGTATACGTGTGTGTATGTTATATGTGTGTAAGTCAAGAAATGGGATTTTTATGTCAGCAGCCCCGTACAATGTGTCACAACACATTGTGATCCAAATCCATCACTGAGAATTCTTTCCCATCATCTATCACAGTCTTTGATAGCTCAGAGTGTGAGTGGCTGAAAGGGTCGTTCACTGCTGGCTGCCCTCCATCAAAGACCATACATGAAACAGGGAAAAGTAGAAGAGGGGAATGCTTTCAGTTCAGGATGAAAGGGGTAGAAACCACATCTTTTACTTTATATTTGTTTAATTTTTGTCTTTACTATTTTATCTTTGCTTTATCTTTACTCTTTACTTTTGGAAAAATAATAGTCAAACAAGACACGTCACATGCCAAGATTAAAATAATAAATAGTCAGTTGCACTTCAGCCTCTCCATCTGTCATGGTGCTGGGTCTGCAACCCAGTATTTATGTTTCAGATCTTGATTTAATATTATTTGACTATTGTTGGTGCTGGTTTAGGTTATTTTTCTGTTGTGCTTAGTGATCTTAGTTCTTCCTTCCTCTGTATTTTTCTATTTTTCTTAGTCTGTGTCAATTCCTATGTCTTCTCTGTGCTAGTCCTGGTCCCACGTCCCATGTCTAGTCACCCTTGTCTCTATCTTCCCTGTGTTCCTGAGTCAGCCATGTCTCAGAGTGAAGCCTGTCTCTCTGAGTCTGTGTCTTTGCGTATGTCTCGTGATTCCTGTTTTACTTTGACAGTCCTTGTCCTATGTCAGCGTTTACTGCCTTGCTTCCTCCCTGTCGCGTGATGTCTGATTAGCCCCAGCTGTGTGTCCCTCCTGTTTCCTATCCCCTCAGCTTTTGTTTGTATTTCACTTTCCTACTGTAAATAAAGCTCACTTGCAGTAAAGTCAGTCGTCAGTGCCTGCACTTGGGTCCTTCTCTCATAACTCTATATGTCTGCTTCTGCAGCCATGACAGCATCACTTATGTCGTGCTTTGAAAAGTAAAGGTCTGTGTGTTCAATTATCATTTTCTTTTGTTTGTTAACACGAGCAGTTAGTTATCTAACTTCCCTAGAAATAGTAATATAAAAGTTTAAAACGTCAAGAAAAATCAAATACAATAAAAAAAATCAGAAATACTGTACAGCAAAATAGGTAGTAACGTTAAATGTATTGAGGTCATGCAAATTAGGATTTTCAATGCAATAATTGTTTTGTTAAACAGTTTATCTGTACATGCAGTAAACAAACAAATAGACAAAATCAGTATTTCCCAAAATATTTTACCTTTTCTTTGTTGTTATTGTTGGAATTCTGACTTCACTGAGAGTTTAAAAGCCTCTTTATGTTTCTTTGATAACATCATCAGTCTGATCTGCCAAAACAAGAAGACCAGACACTTTACACTTTACTGTGCTTCATGGAACTCTGCTTGTAGAGAAATTCTCTATGAAACATACCAAACCATATATCAAAGATTCGTTCTCACAAGGCAGAACCAAAGCTATGATTTCCTCATAAACTGCAATGCAAAGCCTGATAGGGACACGAAAAGAAACAAATAAAAGACAAGACATAATGAATCTGATGAAGAAAGATTTACTTCCATCAATAGTCTTCCGTGGGTGTCAAACAAATCTGGAGACATCACTGAGAGCACCACAATTTCACCATCTGATCTGAGTCTTTGGATAGATATGATGACTTTTGAACATTTAAAAACTTAGTTAACATTACTTTAATGTCAAATTTATTCGAAAACTTTCATCTTTATCATGTATCAATGTTTTAGGGGGGGAAAAGAAAGTAAGAGTTATATTTCCCAAACCGCATGAGCAAAAAATCCCATTCACAGTAAGCCTATCTGTTACAGTAGACCCCAAGGGCCACAGCGGGTAGCTCTGCATGTTCGATTTGGCAGATTTTTTGATTTTTTTTTACACCAAATGCCCTTCCTGATGTAACCCCCGAGGGATTTGTGTCTGCTCCTGGGACTAAATGAGGAACCTTTCACTTGTTAGGTGAATGTGTAAGCAACTATACTATGAAGCTTCCATTAGATAGAGGATAATTGGAAATAATTGCCAGTATTAATCTTCTTTATTTCCACAAGTGCGAAATTTTCTTGTTTTAACTAACTGATGAAAATGTAACATACCCATGAGAAAACTGTGTACATGTAGATCAAATCAGTCTTCTAGCTTCAAAACACTTCACAAATCACACAGAAACACATGAAAGAAGTGCATGATTTTTGCATTTTATGATACAATTTGGAATGTGTGAAGCCAAATTAGGGCATCCTTGTATGACTTTAGCAATGCTAAATCTGATCTTATTTCTCCCAGACTGGGACAGATCAGAATAAATAGTGAGAGAAGGCATATTTTTATGGCAGTATAATGATGATTGTCTGCGCACCTAAAGCGGTCACACACAAAAAACACAGTCTGTTAGTCACTAAACCCTTAATTCAGCAGTTTGAAACTAGGCCATTAGTGTATGAGAGAGCCTGAAAGGGAGGGAAAACAAGAACATGAAGGCCTGTGTGTGTGTGTGTGTGTGTGTGTGTGTGTGTGTGTGTGTGTGTGTGTGTGTGTGTGTGTGTGTGTGTGTGTGTGTGTGTGTGTGTGTGTGTGTCCTGCAGCTGAAACAGAGACAGCTGTGTGGCCAGGACAAGTTGTATTCTCTTCTAGTACTTATATCACCTCCTGTCCCTGACTGTATATGTGCACATGTATTCATATCTGCAATGACAGCAAGATTAAGTAGTTTTTTCAAATGTTAAAAGTCAGCATCTTCATTGTGTATGTGTACACCATCTTCACCCCTCCTCTCTTCTTGCATGCAGTAGTTAATCCCCTGGATTGCTATTTAATTTAGTGCATTGATTGCTGACAAATAGAAGAAGTGTGTGCCTCATACTGGTCTGTCAATCAGCACTTGTATGAAGGTGTCTCCTTTGTGTGTTTGTCTGTGCAGAAAGGATGATATCAATTTACATATTAATAGCACTGAAAAAATAAAAATATGTGTGTATAACTGGTGAAGCAAGGACAACGAGGAAATTGTTTTCTCTGTTCAGTTTGTCTGCATTAATTTCTGTATGGGATTTTGCTGCTGAGTGAGTTTTTGGAGCATGTAACAGAATAGCAGAACAAAATAATAAAATCTGCAAAACCAGTATTTAAAATTACCACAATGAAAGTATAAGCTAATGCCTTAGTCACACATGCATAGAAACCTGTCTATACCTGTGTGCCCTATCCAAGGAATATTGCATATTGCTTAACAGGATGGCGAATGGTTGCTGGAAGTTGGTGGTTGCTGCCAGGCAAAATCAATCAAAAATCTGATAGTGATTAAAAACAAAGTTGTGCCTTAAAACCGCAACTAGCAGGTTTTTCCCTAGAGTCCAGTGGTTGCCAGATGTTTACTAACTAGTTTATGGGCTTGTGTGACTCAGGCTTTAGCAACAGATTCAGAGTGAGTCATCTACAGCAACCACTCACCAACTGGTCAGGAAATAGATAATATTTTCCCTAGCAACTGGTTGCAGACCAATTTCTAGGCCTGAGTGACTGGGGCAAGACATTTACACTTTTTTTCTAAGAATTGCAGGCATATATACTTAGCATTAAATCACTTCCTTTTATGCATCAGCATTTCTGTTCAGTCATATTTCTGGCCATATCCAGTTTGGAGTTGGAGAAATGACCAAAAAAGACAATGTTTTTGGCTGATCATTCCAATATGCTCAGAAGCCACTGATATTTATTCTGTTTGATGAGTTTTTGTGCAATACCACGGAACCAAAACTTCAAAGGGAAAACTTGCCAGCAAAATTCAAGATAACTGCTATTAGGAACTATTACTCACTGTGCGTACTCTGCCTGAAGTCCTCCACCATAGTCCCCTTGCCTAAGAAGCCCCACATCACCGGCCTGAATGACTACAGACCGGTGGCACTCACCCCAGTGGTAATGAAATGCTTTGAGAAGCTGGTCCGCAGACACATCACAGCAGCCCTGCCCCGCAGCCTGGATCCACACCAGTTTGCCTACAGAGCAAACCGATCCACGGAAGACGCTGTAGCCACAGCACTCCATGCTGCATTAACTCACCTGGAAGAGCATGGTAGCTATGTGCGGATGCTCTTCGTGGATTACTGCTCAGCTTTTAACACCATCCTTCCACACAAACTGGTGGCCAAGCTACAAGACCTGGGGCTTCCATACAGCACCTGCATGTGGATCAATAGCTTCCTCTCGGGCCGTAGACAGAGAGTCAGAGTTGGCCATCACACATCCTCAGCCCTGAGTCTCAGCACTGGCTCACCCCAGGGCTGTGTGCTCAGTCCACTGCTCTACTCTCTCTACACACACGACTGCACTCCTCGCCACCACAGCAACATCTTTGTGAAATTTGCAGATGACACCACAGTGGTGGGGCTCATTTCCAAGGGAGACGAGTCTACGTACAGAGACGAGGTGGAGCAGCTGACGTCATGGTGTAAGGACAATAACCTCCTCCTCAACACTTCAAAAACCAAAGAACTCATAATAGACTTCAGAAGGAAAAAGGCAGAGATCCAACCACTATTCATAAATGGGGACTGTGTAGAAAGGGTGGCAAGCTTCCGCTTCCTGGGAGTCAATATAGAGGAGAACCTTTCCTGGAGTGTGAACACCTCCGAGCTGCTGAAAAAGGCCCAACAGAGACTGTACTTCCTGAGAATTCTCAGGAGGAATAACATCACACAGAGACTGCTGGTGTCCTTCTACAGAGCCACCATTGAGAGTGTTCTAACTTACTGCATATGCATCTGGTACACTAGCTGCACAGGGGCTCAGAGGAAAGCACTCCAAGGGATCATTAACACCGCCCAAAAGATCACTGGCTGCCCTCTCCCCACACTGGAAGTTCTACACAACGCCCACTGTTTTAAAAAGGCCCAAAACATCATAAAAGACACCTCACATCCTGGCCACTCCCTGTTCGAACTGTTGCCCTCAGGCAGACGGTACAGGGCAATCAGAGCAAGGACTAATAGACTCAAACACAGCTGTTATCCAACTGCAATAACACATCTGAATACTACAAAAAAATGTCCATCACGCCACTCTTGTGTTAATCTATGCACGGTCTGAAGCATGTGTGTGGGAATGTATGTGAATGTTTTACTGTTATATCTTATTAGTATTTTAAGTATTCTATCTATTTTATTTATTGAATTTTATTGTTTTATTTATATTTTGATATTGCTAGGGATGATGCAATGATCGGGGACCATTCTTAATTTCGTTGTTCTCATGACAATGACAATAAAGTTTCTGATTCTGATTCTGATAGTGTTATAGGTTTTATATAATGATATTTTGACGAAGAAAGGGTAAAGTAGAAGAAAATAGGGACAGAAAATGCACACTGGGAATGTCAAAACAGATGTTGCTTAGCAACTATTTCTGGCTCATTAAGGCTCATTTCAAACAAAATTCAACATCAGTGCTCTCTCTGTTTTCCAGCGTTGGTGTTTTATTGCCTTTTAAGTGTGATAAATCATTCAAGGCCAAGCAGTTTTATTCTGTTGGTTCTGCAAATGTATCTCTTAGATTTTTCTGAAATTATTATACATCATTATTTTGAACAGCTTCTTGTTTAAATATATGCTTACATCTTTGCACAGCCTTAGGCACAGGCTTGTGCTCAGGTCTAGGGCCTTCTTTCCATTCTTTCAACATAGTTTTGTTTAATTTTATATGTGGATTAGCATTTAATTTCTAACTTCATGATATATAAATATTTAGTCAGGTGGTTGCCTCACTGAGAAAATGGAGGTAATGAGCTCATCACTGTTTGGTGTGTCTGCCTGCCTTTCAATAGTATCCCATAAAACATTTATTTTACAGCGCAGAAAGAGGGCTTAAACCAAAGATCAGATGGCAATTTGTTATTTTTATAACTTTGGAAATATGTTGGAACTTTTTTAAGCTTGTAATTTCTTGAAAATGTGGGCCTATTTGAGGTCTTATTTTGTTTATGAGTTGATTTTTATGATTTATAGAAACTCACACTCATGGAGCGATTGTGGCTCAAGAGTTGGCAGTTTGTCTTGTAATCGGAAGGTTGCTGGTTCAAGCCCCGGCTCCAACAGTTTCGGTCATTGTGTCCTTGGGCAAGACACTTCACCTGTTGCCTACTGGTGGTGGTCAGAGGGCCCGGTGGCACCAGCAGCTGTGGCTACCATTTAGTTTGCCATCACCAGCGGGTGGATGACTGAATGTAGTGTAAAGCGCTTTAGGGTCTATAGGTACTAAGTAAAGCGCTATACAAATACAGGCCATTTACCATTTATAGCACATTCCTAATTAGCATAGGTGTCAAATAGTGTATTTTATTTTACTAAAGCAATAAATGCTTAAAATTACAATTACTAGCTGAAAAATTTCGATTCTGGATTATGATATTAAAAGGTTTATAAGCGTGTGCAATGTTTAGAATAAAAATGTGCAAACAAAACAAACACACATGAACAACTCATCACTGTGTTATTGTTGATCACTTCCAAAGTTCGTTGCAGCATGCAAGAGTTTCCATGAGGTGAGTGGAAACATTTCTCCAAGTGGTGAAGACGGCTGCACGAAGGGCATTTACTGTCTGAAACTGTTGTCCATTTTTGTAAACTTCCCTTGCCATCCATCCCCAAAGGTTCTCAGTTGGTTGGTCCAAAAGAGTGATGTCATTATCCTGGAAGAAGCCCCTTGTCCTGCCAGCATTGTGTACTGTAGGGTTGTCCTGTTGAAAAATCCAGTCGTTATCACACAGACGAAGGCCCTCAGTCATGAGGGACGCTCCCTGCAGCATCCAGACATAGCCACCGTTTGATGCCCCTGGACCTCCATTGTTCCACTGAAGGAAAAAGCACCTCACACCATTATGGCACCCCCTCCTCTGTGGCACTTAAAAAACATCTTAGGTGGGATTAAGCGTCATTTTCAATAAATTGCATGCTCAAAAATGTTTTGTCTCACTCCCATTTCTTCTTGTTGCATGTTGAAGCTCTACTTGTAATCTCTTTAAGATCCAACCATGCAAAATGTGATTTTTTTTGCCAATTTTCAGGTTGTCTTAAACTTTTGATCGGAACTGTACCATGGCAGTTCAGCATAAACCAGCTACCAGTTAGTTTGGTAATGATCATGAAATGATTACATCCTAGTTGAAAAAAAAAGTTTTGGACATTGAAAATATAGAAACAAACAGTTTTCTCATTTATTGTCATATGAGATATACTTTGGTAATATAGTGTGTGGCCCATCGTTACGTGCAATTTAGTCACCGTACAACAACTGCAATAATTTGGTCTGCATTGCTGGCAAGAAGTTGGACTTGTTTATGGTGGGTGTTGAGTCCACAGGGGTATCCTTTGTCACTGGTTCTGTTCATAATTTTTATGGACAGAATTTCTAGGCTTCTCTGCTAGAAATTGTGGTCCTGTTGGCATTACAGGACCATAACTAGTGGTTTGTAGCCCAATGTGCAGTGGAAAGAATGAGAATTAGCACCTTCAAGTCTGGCCTGGGAAGATCTTGTTCTCCTGGATAAGCTGGAAGAGGTGGCTGGAGAGAGGTCTGGGATTCTCTGCTTAGGCTGCTGCCCCCGTCCATAGATAAGTGGAAGAAAATAGATTAATTGTATTTGTTTAATTAATAAATTATCTGCCGTGTAAATCTCACCACCAGATGTAAGCTACAACATTATCACAATACTTTATTAATTCATAAGGAAACTATGTCAATGGACCACCATGCCAAAAACCAAGCTTGAACCAGGGACCTTCAGATCTTCAGTGTGACGCTCTCCCAACTGAGCTATTTCGGCAACTGTTGTAATTCAAAGAGCAACTTATCAGATTGATACTGTCATTCCAGTTATCTCAATAAAAGATAAATGCAGATGATATTCTTGCGTGGACCAACAAATATTTTCAACTCACTCTCCATCAGTTGTTGGTCTGCTCGCACTCAGGCTGATTTAAGTTGCTAACTAAAAACAACCTTCAGAATTTAATCACTTGTATCTTTCTCAACCCTGTGGAAGAAGGAGAAATTTAGCTGTTTCTTTATAAGTGCTCTTCTGGTATTTTTACTGCATTTAAAGTATTTCGTTTTGTGATTAGATTGTGATTGTGTGATTATTTTAATTTATAGAAAGATGGGAATTTCATCAAAGCATCAGAGTATTTTTCTGAATTCCTCTCCGCTGCCTTACCTAAATTACACCTTTCATATTCTTGGTGATTACATTTAACCTCCTATAGTCAGTTAATGTACCCACTCACTCCAAATATCACATCCCTCACCTGGTTCTTTCCTCTGGGGAGAACTTGAGGTGGTAGCTGTACACAGCTCAAAAATAAAAGAAAAATAAAGAAACACTTATAGCATCAAGTCAGTAAAACCTCTGCGATGTTGATCTGGTCGGTGAAGTAGCAGAGGGGGTTGTTAATCAGATTCAGCTGCTTTGGTTCTCTTGAAATTAACAACAGGTGCAGTACAGGGGAAACAATGAGACCCCCAAAACAGAAACTGGTTTTACAGATGGAGACCACTGTAAAACCAGTTTCTGACTGTTTTGTCACTAGTTTTGTATTTGACTCGGAATACCTGAACCCTACAGAGGTTTCGCAGTCTAACACCTCCAGAATGACACATCAATACATCAATACAAAGTTTGCTGTGTTTCCCAGCACAGTCTCATGACGGAGATTCCAGGAGACAAGCAGTTACTCTAGGAGATCTGGAAAGGGACGTAGAAGTAGGGCTGCTCAATTAATCGAATTTTAATCACGATTACGATCTGGGCTTTCAACGATCATTAAAAATGACTGAGCCGATTATTAGCCCCTCCCTCATTTATCCGCGACACCTTAAAGGCCGGTCCGTGAAAATATTGTCGGGCATAAACCGGTCCGTGGCGCAAAAAAGGTTGGAGACCGCTGATTAAGAGGACCCGAGGGAAGCTCGGAAAGCTAAGCAGAAGTTATTTGGAGAGTGACTGCCGTTGGTTGAAAAGAGAGTTTAAAAAAAAAAAACTTCAGTGGTGTTGCACACTATTTTATATTATTTTTTAAAGTCATTGTTAACCCTTTAAAGCCGGTCAGAGCTGCATGCTCCGTTTTGTGTAACAATTTTTAAATCCCTGTAGAACCTGAACCGTGTAAGCTAGCGCAATAATTTGTTTTGCATATGAAACCGGAGGAGTTGTACTTACATCTGATGCCATCAGCTTGTCCTCGGTCACGGTTTCCTTCCACATACAGCTTTGCAAAAATTGCATAAAAAGCGCTTGCAGGAACAAAAACATAATATTCCAGAAACACGCTTTGCCGATCCTATCAGCTGTTCGTAACACTTCCCACATTGAAAAAGTCGTCAGCGCGAACTATCACATGTCCGCCATTTCCTGGCCGAAACCGGAAGTGATGTCATTTTCGCGGAAATGTAGTTCTTTACTTGTAGGCCTTAAAAACCTATACTGGTCATGTTTGACTTTTCTGAATAGTTGCTGGGATGCTTAGAACTCAAATTGCACTGCTGGAAATAGTTTATTTTGATGCACATGCTGTTTTCTTTGCAAATTTGCATCATAGGATTGTTTTTTTGTTTTTCCTGCAGTGTATATAAAAATTGGTGTATCTCCAAAATAAAACTATGAAGACACTCAAAATAAATTTCCTGTTGTTGTAAACTATTTTTTGCAACTTTTTTGTATTTAAAGTTTTGAGGGATAAACCTCTTAAATTTCTCCAAGTAGAAATATATGTAAAAAAACAAAAACGATTTTCAATTTTCTTGTAGTTTATTGCACTTTTTTGCAATTAATGTAGTTACTATGGACTTAATGCATACATATTATTAAAATATGGGCTATAACAGTTGTATAGCAACTTGAAATGCTCCCACAAATGGCACTACAGCATGTAAAAAAAATAATATAAGCTCTGGCGGACTTGGTTCTATAGTAGGTCTTAAAGGGTTAAATAAATATCGTCAAATAATCGAGATCTCAATTTCAGTGAAAATAATCGTGATTATCATTTTTGCCATAATCGAGCAGCCCTACGTAGAAGCGCCGTAACCAGCAGGAGCAGTATCTGCTCTTTTGTACAGAGAGGAAGGGGATGAGCACCCTCAGAGCCCTACAGAATGTCCTCCATCAGGTCACTAATGCGAAAGTCTCTGACCGGACAATCAGAAACAAATTTCACGAGGGTTGCCTGAAGGCCCTACATCTTGTGGTGGGCCTTATGCTCACTGCTTGGGACCATGGAGCCCAACCAGAATATAAAATTGGCGGGTCCACTGCCACGCTTTGCTTTTCAGAGATGAGAACAGGTTAACCCTGAGCACATGTTACAGACATGAAAGGGTCTGGAGAAGCCGTGGCGAACACTATGTTGCTTGTAACATTCTTCTACACGATCAAATTCCAGCAGTTCTCTCCTTTCCGTGTCTGTCATAATGAGATCCTCTATCCACAGCTTCTCTTCGGACACTTCACACATGAAGGTGAGTAAAGCGCACAATAATAATTAAACAACAGACGAGTAATAGTTTTGAGCTAAGCTTGCAATACCGCATGCGGTGCAACAGTCTGGCTATGACCGAAAAGATGCTCCAGCTTTTTTTTTCACCAACAGGAATCAGTCCAACAGCCTGTAGGTGTGTGATTTGGTATGAGGCTCAGGTGTGTGATCAGCAGGGTGGAGACCTCAGGCACACTCTCCCACTGGAACACAAAATCCCACACATCCACAGAAAGGCTCTCACACCAGTAGAAGAGGGACAAAGTATAAGGCACAATTTTTATTTGAAGGACTAGGGTCTCAGGTTTGCAATGTACTTTCTACGGCTTTATTTACATTTGGCGAATGGTTTGCAAACAGAGATGGGCAGGTGGAGTTGGCCGTCCGACTGCGGTCTGGAGTGTGGGGCCTCCCTGCTGCTACGGAGTCGGGGTGGTCTGCCTCTCCCCACCGCAGGGAAAAGGGTAACACCACCTGGGTCTGGGTGCAGTTCCCCCCTCCAGGGGCAAGGGTACCTAGACCCGGTTTGTAGAGTACGCTTGGGGAGTGTGATCATGTGTACAGCGTCTCTTTATGTCTGTCTCCACGTTGGTTGAGTGTGGAGTGAGTGCATATGAGAGCATGAGGGGGGGAATGGATGTTTGTGTCTGTGTGTGCCTGTATGTCTGTGTCTATATGTCAGGTTGGGTATCAGACGCCACCTCTCTGGGGACACTTCAGGCCCTCCAAGGTTTGGAGGCCTATCTCCACCTACCACCACTTCCCCTGCCGGTGGCGGACTCCCTCAGGTGTCGGTGCGTTGGTGGTTCTTTGTGTCTGGGGGTGGGCGTCCAGGTACACACCGGCTCACTCCTTGGCGGCCGCTTATCGGGGCCTGGAGCCTGGGGCTCGCTCGGGCCCCTTCGGGGGTGGGGTGCCCCCGGCCTCTCGGCCTGGGGCTCGGTCACTCAGGCACAGCTGGCGGCCGGCGGAGCTCACGGGCGCGTCACTGCAACTCCCCCTGGCTTCTGCTCCGCGGCTGCTGAGTGAACCCTCATCTGGGACTCTCCTCAGCTCTTACTGGAACAGTGGCGCGGCTGCCCCTCTGTTGGTCTTCCATGGTTTCTTGTGTTCTGGGGGCCTCTGGATGTCTGGAGTTTTGATCTCCTCCATACCTGCTTCACACCCTGGAGGACGGGGCTGTGGCCCCCCCACACTCCCTAGCAGATCGTTACATGGAGAAACCTTTGGAATACAAGCGCGCTGATCCACACAGGTATGCACACAGGTGTTCACTGCTCGTAGACCCAAATTACACCTTTCTTGGCTGCTACTTCGAAGCACATCTGTCCTGCGTGCTGCACAACAACATTGAATATTTAGTATTTACTGCTGTTTACACTTAGCTAGATTAATGCGATGGTGTTGTGTTTAGTATGTTGCTTTGTTTCTTTTTTTCTTTTTTTTTGTCTTTTTTTGCTTGTTTTCTATTCTTCTCTCAACAGGTGATCCAGGAGATTTTTATTTTTTTTCTCCCCCCCTTTCTCACTGTCCCTCTCCCCTTCTGTTTTTCCTTTCCTTCCTCTTTCTTTCTCCCTTTCCTATCTCTCACTCATGTCTGTCCCGTCTGTAACATCT